>NC_072443.2:3933955-4267527 GCF_028878055.3 Symphalangus syndactylus
CCTTTTAATTCACTGTAATTAGTAAATCCAACGATTCTGCTCCTCAACCCCTTCATCTGATTCTACCACATCTTCATTTTGTTTTATTCTCTTCTCATCCTAATTTCTCTCCTTCCCAGTTTATACTTCTTAGCCAATCATTATATTCATTTCCTTGTATCCACCCTCAAATTTCTTGCCCCTTAATTCTGACAATTATTATATCTTATCCATCCACTCTCCCATTCCTTATTTATTACTCTCTTCTCAAAATCTAACACTACCCATCTCTTTTCATTTCACACTTTCAGCTGATGACTATCTTTCCAGTTATATGAGAAAACTCAAAGTCAAAACTCAAAAACTCAAAACTCAAAGAGATGTTTCATAATCTCCAGCCACCATTTCTACCTATCTACTAGCAATAGTGCTCATATTTGCTGTCTAACCAGAGACCCTCACAGTGAAGAACTCTGGAAATCTTTAGAGTGTCCCCTGAGTGTTCAGTTGAGTACTGATCAGCATATGTACATGAGAACACTAACACTGCTTAGGGCCAGAGAACATAATTCTAAAAGAATTAAGGTAAAATAGCACCCAGGAAATAAAAGATTGAGAATAATTCCTGTTATCATGAGAAAAAGTGGGAACTCATAATTTAAGGAGCATTGTTGTTTGCATACATAATGGAACAAAATAAGACCTGGGCAAAATACTTTCCTGGTCCTATCTAACAAAAGTTGAAAGTATCACTCAAGAAGATAAAACTCTGCAAGTAATATGAGAAAGTCTCAGGGTGAAAATCAAGAATATTTGAATATAAGGAAACAAAAATACTCAGCACCCAACAAGGTAAATTTTACAATATCTGACATCCAATAAAAAGCCAGAAGGCAGGCAAAGAATCAAAAAAATATAAATCATAATGAAGAGAATGATCAATCAAACTATCCAGAAATAAAATAGAATTAGTAGATAAGGATATTTAGACATTTATTATGGCAATATTTCACATATTTAAGAAACCAGAAAAAAGATTGAACATATTAGTAAGAGACATGGAAGGTGTTTTTACAAGACTCAAATAGAACTTCTAAAGGTGAAAATGACAGGGTCTGAGATGAAAAATACACTGTTTGGGATTAACAGCAGATAAAAAATGGCAGGAAAAAAATTACTAAACCTGAAGAAATAACAACAGAAACTTTACAAAATGAGGCACAGAGAAAGGGTGAAAAAAAGAAACTATAGCATCAGTGAACTCTGAGACAACTTCAAATGGACCAGTATACACGTAATTGAAGTCCTAGAAAGAAAGAAGAGAAAGAGAAAAATTATTTGAAGAAAAATTTCCAAATTTGTTATGCATGATAAATCATAGATCCAAGAAGCTCAGTGAACCAAAGCTCAAGTGTGCCAAACATGAAGAAAAGTTCACCAAGGCACATCATAATAAAATTGTTTGGAATCAATGACAAGCAGAATATCTTAAAAGCAGCCAGAGAAAAAGGATACATTACATTCAGAGAAACAAAGGTAAGGATGTCCAACAGCAGATTTCTCATCACTAAAAAGCCAAGTTTGTACTGTAAGTAAAACGATAGTAAATTGCACAAAGGTAGACTGTGATAAGTTAAAGATTTCTAATATATACCCACTAAAATAATACAAGAAAAAGTTAACACAAATAAGCCAATAAAGGAGATAAAGTAGTAATATAAAAATTGTCAGTTGATCCAAAGGAAAGAAGAAAAAGAGGAAGTAGAAAACAAAGAACAAATGAGACAAATGGAACAAAACTAGCAATTATCAGCCAATAACCAACTTGACCTAAGTGACATTTATAGAGAATTCCATACAACAATAGCAGAATACCTAATGTTTCAAGTGTACATAGAACAATGCTAAGAGAGACGATATTCTAGGTCATAAAACATAATTCCCACATGTCATGGTAGAGATCCAGTGGGAGGTAATGGAATCATGTGTCTTTCTTATGCTGTTCTCGTGATAGTGAGTAAATCTCATGAGATCTAATGGTTTTATAAAGTGGAGTTCCTCTGCACATGCTTTCTTGCCTGTTGCCATGTAAGATGTGCCTTTGCTTCACCTTCTGCCATAGTTGTGAGGCTTCTGTAGCCATGTGGAACCATGAGTCAATTAAACCTCTTTTTCTTTGTAAAGTACCCAGTGACAAAGCATTCCTCATGTGTTTGTGGTAATGCTGGTATAAATAAACCTACTGTACTGCCAGTCATACAAAACTATAGCAATACAGTTATATACAGTTCATAATCCATGATAATGGTAACAAAGAACTATGTTACTAGTTTATGTATTTACTATATATTTTATCATTATAGTGTACTCCTACATAAAAAAAAAAAAGTTAATTTTAAAACAGCCTCAGGTCAGTCCTTCTGGAGATATTCCAGAAGAAGGCATTGATATGATATAAGATTACAACTCTATGAATGTTATTGCCCCTGAACACCTTCCAGTGGGATAAAATACGGAGGTGGAAGACAGTGATAGAGTGATCCTGACCCTGTGTGGGCCTAGGATAATGTGTGTGCTCGTGTCTTAGTTTTTAGCCAAAATATTTAAAAGTAAAGAAAAATTTAAAAAGAATGAAATATCTGGTAGACTAAGGATATAAAGAACAAAAATTGTACAGCTGTACTATGTGTTTGTGTTTTGAGTTAAGTGTTATTAAAGGAATCAAAAAGTTAATAAATTTAAAAAGTTTATAAAGTAATAAAGTAAAATCAGGCTAAGGATAGTTTATTATTTAAGAAAGAAAAAAGGATTAAATTGAGTGTAGCATAAGTATACAGTGTTTGTAAAGTGTATAGTAGTGTACAGTAATATCTTAGGACATCACATTTTCTCTCCACTCACCCATTGATTCACCTACAGCAATTTCCACTCCTGCAAGATCCATTCATGGTAAGTGCCCCATACAGGGGTACCTTTTAAAATCTTTTATATTTCTGTCTCGTGGATCTAATGTTGACAGTGGGGTCTTAAAGTCTCCCATTATTATTGTGTGGGAGTCTAAGTCTGTTTGTAGGTCTCTAAGGACTTGCTTTATGAATCTGGGTGCTCCTGTGTTGGGTGTATGTATATTTAGGATAGCTAGCTCTTCTTATTGAGTTGATCCTTTTACCATTATGTAACAGCCTTCTTTGTCTCTTTTGATCTTTGTTGGTTAAAAGTCTGTTTTATCAGAGACTAGGATTGCAACCCCTGCCTTTTTTCATTTTCCATTTGCTTGGTAGATCTTCCTCCATCCCTTTATTTTGAGCCTATGTGTGTCTCTGCACGTGAGATGGGTTTCCTGAATAAAGCACACTGATGGGTCTTGATTCTTTATCCAGTTTGCCAGTCTGTGTCTTTTAATTGGAGCATTTAGCCCATTTACATTTAAGGTTAATATTGTTATGTGTGAATTTGATCCTGTCATTATGATGTTAGCTGATTATTTTGCTCATTAGTTGATGCAGTTTCTTCCTAGCCTTGATGGTCTTTACAATTTGGCATGTTTTTGCGGTGGCTGGTACTGATTGTTCCTTTCCACGTTTAGTGCTTCCTTCAGGAGCTCTTTTAGGGCAGGCCTGGTGGTGACAAAATCTCTCAGCATTTGTTTGTCTGTAAAGGATTTTATTTCACCTTCACTTATGAAGCTTAGTTTGGCTGGATATGAAATTCTGGGTTGAAAATTCTTCTCTTTAAGAATGTTGAATATTGGCCCACACTCTCTTCTGGCTTGTAGAGTTTCTTCTGAGAGATCCACTGTTAGTCTGATGGGCTTCCCTTTGTGTGTAACCCAACCTTTCTCTTGGGCTGCCTTAACATTTTTTCCTTCATTTCAACTTTGGTGAATCTGACAATTATGTGTCTTGGAGTTGCTATTCTGGAGGAGTATCTTTGTGGCATTCTCTGTATTTCCTGAATTTGAATGTTGGCCTGCCTTGCTAGATTGGGGAAGTTCTCCTGGATAATATCCTGCAGAGTGTTTTCCAACTTGGTTCCACTCTCCCCGTCACTTTCAGGTACACCAATCAGATGTAGATTTGGTCTTTTCACATAGTCTCATATTTCTTGGAGGCTTTGTTCATTTCTTTTTATTCTTTTTTCTCTAAACTTCTCTTCTCACTTCATTTCATTCATTTGATCTTCAATCACTGATACCATTTCTTCAAGATGATCAAGTCATCTACTGAAGCTTGTGCATTCATCATGTAGTTCTTGTGCCATGGTTTTCAGCTCCATCAGGTCATTAAGGCCTTCTCTACATTGGTTATTCTAGCTAGCCATTTGTCTAATCTTTCTTCAAGGTTTTTAACTTCTTTGCCATGGGTTCTAACTTCCTCCTTTAGCTTGGAGAAGTTTGATCTTCTGAAGCCTTCTTCTCTGACTCATCAAAGTCATTCTCCATCCAGCTTTGTTCCATTGCTGGTGAGGAGCTGCGATCCTTTGGAGGAGGAGAGGCGCTCTGCTTTTTAGAATTTCCAGTTTTTCTGCTCTGTTTTTTCCTCATCTTTGTGGTTTTATCTACCTTTGGTCTTTTATGATGGTGACGTACTGAGGGGGATTTGATGTGGATGACCATTCTGTTTGTTAGTTTTCCTTCTAACAGTCAGGACCATCAGCTGTAGCTCTGTTCGAGTTTGCTGGAGGTCCACTCCAGACCCTGTTTGCCTGGGTATCAGCAGTGGAGGCTGCAGAACAGCAAATATTGCTGAACAGCAAATGTTGCTGCCTGATCGTTACTCTGTAAGTTTTGTCTCAGAGAGGTACCCAGCCATGTGAGGTGTCATTCTGCCCCTACTGGGGGGTGCCTCCCAGTTAGGCTACTCTGGGATACCCACAAGACAGAAAGTTAACAAGGATATACAGGAATTGAACTCAGCTCTGCACCAAGTGGACCTAATAGACATCTACAGAACTCTCCACCCCAAATCAACAGAATATACACTATTCACAGCAACACATTGCACTTATTCCGAAATTGACCACATAATTGGAAGTAAAGCTCTCCTCAGCAAATGCAAAAGAACAGAAATTATAACAAACCATCCCTCAGAACACAGTGCAATCAAACTAGAACTCAGGATTAAGAAACTCACTCAAAACCGCTTAACTACATGGAAACTGAACAACCTGCTCTTGAATGACTACTGGGTATGTAACGAAATGAAGGCAAAAATAAAGATGTTCTTTGAAACCAATGAGAATAAAGACACAACACACCAGAATCTCTGGGACACATTTAAAGCAATGTGTAGAGGGAAATTTATAGCACTAAATGCCCACAAGAGAAAGCAGGAAAGATCTAAAGTTAACTCCCTAACATCACAATTAAAAGAACTAGAGAAGCAAGAGCAAACACATTCAAAAGCTAGCAGAAGGTAAGAAATAACTAAGATCAGAGCAGAACTGAAGGAAATAGAGACACAAAAAGACCCTTCAAAAAATTAATGAATCCAGGAGCTGGTTTTTTGAAAAGATCAACAAAATTGATAGACTCATAGCAAGACTAATAAAGAAGAAAAGAGAGAAGAATCAAATAGATACAATAAAAAAGATAAAGGGGATATCACCACTGATCCCACAGAAATAGAAACTACCATCAGAGAATACTATAAACACCTCTACACAAATAAACTGGAAAATCTAGGAGAAATGGATAAATTCCTCCACACATACACACTACCAAGACTAAAACAGGAAGAAGTTGAATCTCTGAATAGACCAATAACAGGCTCTGAAATTGAGGCAATAATTAATAGCCTACCAACCAAAAAAAGTCCAGGACCAGACAGATTCACAGCCGAATTCTGCCAGAGGTACAAGGAGGAGCTGGAACCATTCCTTCTGAAACTATGCTTATCAATGGTAAAAGAGGGAACCCGCCCTAACTCATTTTATGAGGCCAGCATCAGCCTGATACCAAAGCCTGGCAGAGACACAACAAAAAAAGAGAATTTTAGACCAAAATCCTTGATGAACATCAATGCAAAAATCCTCAATAAAATACTGGCAAACCAAATCCAGCAGCACATCAAAAAGCTTAACCACTATAGTCCAGTGGGCTTCATCCCTGGGTAGCAAGGCTGGTTCAACATATGCAAATCAAAAAACATAATCCAGCATATAAACAGAACCAAACATAAAAAAACACATGATTATCTCAATAGATGCAGAAAAGGCCTTTCACATAATTCAAGAGCCCTTCATGATAAAAACCCTCAATAAATTAGGTATTGATGGGACTTATCTCAAAATAATAAGAGCTATTTATGACAAACCCACAGCCAACATCATACTGAATGGGCAATATCTGGAAGCATTCCCTTTGAAAACTGGCACAAGACAGGGATGCCCTCTCTCACCACTCCTATTCAACAAAGTGTTGGAAGTTCTGGCCAGGGCAATCATGCAGGAGAAAGAAATAAAAGATATTCAATTAGGAAAAGAGGAAGTCAAATTGTCCCTGTTTGCAGATGACATGATTGTATATCTGGAAAACCCCATCATCTCACCCGAAAATCTCCTTAAGTTGATAAGCAACTTCAGCAAATCTCAGGATACAAAATCAATGTGCAAAAATCACAAGCATTCTTATACACCAATAACAGACAAGCAGAGAGCCAAATCATGAGTGAACTCCCATTCACAATTGCTTCAAAGAGAATAAAATACCTAGGAATCCAACTTATAAGGGATGTGAAGGACCTCTTCAAGGAGAACTACAAACCACTGCTCAATGAAATAAAAGAGGATACAAACAAATAGAAGAACATTCCATGCTCATGGGTTGGAAGAATCAATATCATGAAAATGGCCATACTGCCCAAGGTAATTTTTAGATTCAGTGCCATCTCCATCAAGCTACCAATGACTTTCTTCACAGAATTGGAAAAAACTACTTTAAAGTTCATATGGAACCGAAAAAGAGCCTGCACTGCCAAGTCAATCCTAAGCCAAAAGAACAAAGCTGGAGGCATCACACTACCTGACTTCAAACTATACTACAAGGCTACAGTAACCAAAACAGCATGGTACTTGTACCAAAACAGAGATACGGACCAATGGAACAGAGCAGAGCCCTTAGAAATAATATCACACATCTACAACCATCTGATCTTTGATAAACCTGACAAAAACAAGAAATGTGGAAAGGATTCCCTATTTAACAAATGGTGCTGGGAAAACTGGCTAGCCATATGTAGAAAGCTGAAACTGGATCCCTTCCTCACACCTTATACAAAAATTAACTCAAGATGGATTAGATACTTAAGTGTTAGACCTAAAACCATAAAAACTCTAGAAGAAAACCTAGGCAATATCATTCAGGACATAGGCTTGGCAAGGACTTCGTATCTAAAACACCAAAAGCAATGGCAACAAAAGCCAAAATTGACAAATGGAATCTAATTAAACTAAAAAGCTTCTGCACAGCAAAAGAAACTACCATCAAAGTGAATAGGCAACCTACAGAATGGGAGAAAATTTTTGCAATCTACTCATCTGACAAAAGGCTAATATCCAGAATCTACAAAGAACTAACAAATTTACAAGAAAAAAACCTATCAACAAGTGGGCAAAGGATATGAACAGACACTTCTCAAAAGCAGACATTTATGCAGCCAAAAGACCCATGAAAAAATGCTCATCATCACTGGTCATCAGAGAAATGCAAATCAAAACCACAATGAGATACCATCTCAAACCAGTTAGAATGGCGATCATTAAAAAGTCAGGAAACAACAGGTGCTGGAGAAGATGTGGAGAAATAGGAAGACTTACAATGTTGGTGGGACTGTAATTTAGTTCAACCATTATGGAAGTCAGTGTGGTGATTCCTCAGGGATCTAGGACTAGAAATACCATTTGACCCAGCCATCCCATTACTGGGTATATACCCAGAGGATCATTAATCATGCTGCTATAAAGACACATGCACATGTATGTTTATTGTGGCACTATCCACAATAGCAAAGACTTGGAATCAACCCAAATGTCCAACAATGATAGACTGGTTTAAGAAAATGTGGCACATATACACCATGGAATACTATGCAGCCATAAAAAATGGTGAGTTCATGTCCTTTGTAGGGACATGGATGAAGCTGGAAATCATCATTCTCAGCAAACTACTGCAAGGACAAAAAACCAAACACCACATGTTCTCACTCATCGGTGGGAATTGAACAATGAGAACACTTGGACACAGGAAGGGGAACATCACACACTGGGGCCTGTTGTGGGGTTGGGGTAGGGGGGAGGGATAGCATTAGGAGATATACCTAATGTAAATGATGAGTTAATGGGTGCAGCTCACCAACATGGCACATGTATACATATGTAACAAACCTGCATATTGTGCATATGTACCCTAGAACTTAAAGTATAATAAAAAGATATGGCCGGGCACGGTGGCTCACGCCTGTAATCCCAGCACTTTAGGGGGCCAAGGCGGGCAGATCATGAGGTCAGGAGATCGAGACCATGGTGAAACACCATCTCTACTAAAAAAGTACAAAAACTTAGCCGGACATGCTGGTGGGCGCCTGTAGTCCTAGCTACTCGGCAGGCTGAGGCAGGAGAATGGCATGAACCTGCGAGGCAGAGCTTTCAGTGAGCTGAGATCGTGCCACTGCACTCCAGCCTGGGTGACAGAGTGAGACTCCATCTCAAAAAAAAAAAAAAAAGAAAAAACAATATATATATATAAAAGAAAAAAATAAAATCTTTTATATTATATTTTTACTATAACTCTTCTATACAGTAACATGCTGTATTGGTTTGTAGACTAGAAGCAATAGGCTATACCATATAACCTAGGTATATTGTAGGTCGTATCATGTAGATTTGGGTAAGTAACACTCTATGATGTAAGGAATCAATTTCATTTCTTTTGCATTCCACACCTACTTTTTATTCATATAATTTTTTTACTTTCTATTGAGCTTTGTACCTTTTATTGACTGTATCTCACAGTCAATAGATTCAATTTTTGGTTTGGTTTTTGTCTCTTGATACAGTAATATACACTTAAGGTGTCTCCTATGTCTTTTCGTGGCTTATAGCTTTTCATTTATTTTTAGCTCTCAATAATATTCCACTGTATAGATGTAACAGAGTTTATTTATTTATTAATATATTGAAGGTGATTGTGATCACTTCCTACGCTTGGCAATTGTGAATAAAGTTGTAAATATTTCTGTGCAGGTTTTTGTGTATAGCCAAGTTTTTAACTTATTTGGGTAAATGCTAAGGAGCATGATTGCTGGATCGCATGTTAGGAGTATGTTTAGTTTTTTTAAAAACTGCCAAACTAACTTTCAACGTCATTTAGTTATCATTTTGCATTCCCACTAACAACAAATAAGTTTCTGTTGCTCCATATTCTCATCAGGATTGGCATTGCCTGTGCTTTGGATTTTCATCCATCATTGTAACCAAGGTGTAGAGTGTGCATATATGTTTTCAATTGGTCAATTATTTTTCTTTATTATCCTAGTTATTTATCACCTTTTATACTTACAAACAAATAGATAAATAATATTGAGTATTTAGAATATTTTTCTTTTAGGCAGAAAAAAACATGAATTTTTTCTTCCACTCTCAAGTTTATCTGGTCAACCGCTGAACAGCGTTTTCATATTTTACATTTGTTTATACATTCCAGGATAACACCATCAATTTCAGAATAGTTTGACTTCTATAGGATGTCCAAATTAATTTTTTCAATATTTTTTATTCTACCTTGAGGTTTTCCTTGTGGTTTGTACAATTCAGGACATTTTCGAAGGCTTTTACTTTTAGTGACCCGGGTCTTTAAATGGTCCCACACACCAAAGGGAAGAATAGGGTATCCAGAGAGCCAGGCTTAGCCAGCCTTTGGACTTCTAATGTCAGTTTCAAAGAGGTTGTCATTTTTTCCTAATGAGGATTTAAATTTAAACCTCTTTTGCTTGTCATCTGAAAAATGATGCAGTCTTGCATGCATTATAATTTCTTTGCATACTTTTTGTGATATTTTATAACATTTACTATAGTTTTCTTTATATTCAAGGCTATGTTGAAGACATCAGTCATATCAGATGATTTTTAGCAAGCGACTTACAGCTTCATGGGATTTTGCATCTTCTTAGTGCGAGACAGAATCTTTTCATTTAAAAAATGTTTTATATTGTGATACCAGTATGACAGTTCCATGTATTGGAAAGGACATCGATTTTAGAGTCACATTCATCTAGGTTCAATTCCAGGTTGGGTTCATACTGGCTAAGTGACCTTGGATGAATTACTTAAATTTTATGATTCTTATTTTCCTTATCTGGGAAATAGGTTGCTAATACTTAATTCTGTATAATTGTAAGCAATATAAACAAATACTTAAAATTTTGAAGGATTCAACAAACAGTAGCTTCATTTTACTAAAGAATTTGTACATTTAAAATGATTAACCTTAGATTGCTGGAGTTTAGTGGGTAATGACTGGATGTATTGGTAAAGTCTTTGCTTTTTTTAGTGCGCTTATTTTTAAATATAGTTATGCAAATCATCAAGAAACATAATGTAATTCTAAAAAAGGTGAAACTAAATTAATTGAATCATTAAGTATAAACACAATTAAAAATAAAAGCAACTATAAATCAAATACATCAATTGACACATTTAGTAGCTCACAGCAATCATGAAATTGTTGAATTCTGGTATTAGAAAGAAATAAGGAAGAAAATTAACATGCATACAATAAAAATGGAAATATAATTCTAAAGACACAAAAAGAATCCTGCTAAAATATTAAAATAATGTTAAGGCAACACTAACAACTTCTAAATAAGCACATGAAAAGTAATTTTAATACTCTTGAGATGAAAGTTAAAAAGTAGAGTGTAGCAGCCTAATAAATTATTAAAAGCATGAATCTGAGTTTATCTGTTTCTTGAACAGCACGTCCTGGATTAAATTATATTTAATCAATTGTATTGATTTCTTTTCTTTTTTGTTGTTTTTTCTGAGACAGTGTCTTATACTGTCACTCAGGCTGGCGTGCAGTGGTGCCTCAGCCTCCTGAGTAGCTGGGGCTACAGGCATGCTCCACCACACCTGGCTAACTATTTTGTTTTATTTTTAGTAGAGGAGAGATCTCATTATGTCTCCCAGATGAGTCTCGAACTCTTGGTCTCAGGTGATCCTCTTAGCTTGGCCTCCTACAGTGCTGTGATTACAAGTATTAGCCACGGTGCCAGGCCTATGTCTCAGTTTCTTTATACATAAAATGGAAATAATAATATCTATTGCTCAGATATATTATAAAAAATAAAATATATCTAACTATATTAGCATAGTATCTGACATTATAGTCATGCAAATCGTTTAATGGTAGTATTATTGTTATTTCTAGTATCTGAGACTAAACTAATGTAGCCTATACTACATTAGCATAACAATGGTAATTACTGTTCTTGCTGCCATATGCTTCTAAAACAGCTGAAAATATTAGAATTGAAGGGTGTGATAATTTCAGAAAATTGGACTTCTCAACAAGTTTCGTGCAAGGCAAAACCCTCATCTGAAACATGTAGGCAGAATGACTTTAGGCTAATTTGATTGTCTAGCATTTATTCCCAAGACTAAATGAAGGCAGACAAATCATCACAAAGGTAACATACCTAACAGCCATAGACCATGCCCCAATCATATGCAGTAACCAGTAAGCAATCATTCCCTTCATTAGATGGTAAGTAGAAGACAATGGGCATTTTGGGTGGTAATGAGAGACAATCTTGAAAAGATATAGGAGCCCAGCTGGGCACTGTGGCTCACATCTATAATCTCAGCACTTTGGGAGGCCAAGGCAAGAGGATCACTTGAGATCAGGAGTCTGAGACCAGCCTGGCCAATATGGCAAAATCCTGTTTCTACTAAAAAATACAAAAAATAGCTGGGAGTGGTGGCTCATGTCTTTTTAATCCCAGCTCTTTCGGAGGCTGAGGCATGAGAATCACTTGAGCCTGGAAGGTGGAGGCTACAGTAAGGTGAGATAGCCCCACTGCACTCCAGCCTTGCTGACAGAGTGAGACCCTGTTAAAAAAAAGAAAAAATATATATATATGTATTTATTTATCTATGTTTATATTTATATATATAGGAGCCAGTTGATAGAAGGCCTTGGTCTTGATAAATGTATGTAGAAAGATTTCATTTCCTAACCAGATGTATGTTGCATCTGGAAGTAGTTATGTCTCTCCAAGAGAGGTTCATGTTCAACATGCCATCGGGTAACATTAGGAAAGAAATTTTTTTCAGTATGAATTTAGTGATACAAATTGATTACAATATTTTTTCAGTCAGTACAGAATAGCTCATCGTTTTAGATATCCTTATGATACCCTAATAAATTGTCCTTTCTTTCGTTTTACATTTATTTGAATCACCACGGGCAAAAAATTTAAAAACCTAATAGCAATATCGACAAACCTTTTAGTGTTTATCCATCTGAGAAATTTCAAACAGTACTGTCATTTCAGGCCACACTAGTCCTATATCAGGATGTTTAATTCTTAGAAAAATGGATCTGCAAATGGAAAACTACGGCTATAACAACAAATTTAGGGCTTTGGACTCAATCAGTGATATTTAAATAACAAGAATATTCAAGAATTAAATCTTTCTGACATCACCTCTGCAACAGCAGAAATAAAAAGTTTTTCACCTTAAATCTATAGAACTCATTATTGTGAGAATACACAATTACATTTGAAAAGTTTTCAGATGCTTATCAATTTTTCAAAATTTAGAACACTTCAATATTTGTATAACCATAATTTTAATTTCCAGGCAGATGCTTAGTGAGTGATTATTTTTAAAGGATGATGACCTCAACAGCCAAGGAATAGGTTCATGGGATAGAAGGGTTGGCAAACAGCACATCTGTTAGTTATATATTCTGGAGACGTTACACTTGTCCTTAGTTTTCATCTGTCAGACTCAAATTGATTGCAAGTAGGATTCTAGCAGAAGGCAGGTGCTGTTTTTGTATTCTTATGTAATATTTTATGTCTTCAGGGAATAAAATAATATAATATGGCATCTCACTGAAATGCATGTGGTATATGTTCCTGAGAGCCTTTTGTACCTGTTGCCTGTTGCATATGATACCTTAGAGATTTTCAGGGAACACACTTGAATACTCGCTTTTATTTTTATTTTTTATAAAAGCTTTGGTAGCCCATTTGGTTTTGACCAACTTTTAAGCTAGTCTAAATTATTTTCTTACCTATGTAACAGATTTTGAAGACTACATTTTAAGCAGATCTTTAGTTTAAATGAATCACTGCTCTGTTCACATTACATGGAACTGCCATTATTTCATAAACTCTTTGAGGGCAGAGGTCTAGGCCTAGCATTTAGTACTGTTTATGGCAAATAGACATTTACTTAGTGATCAAATAGCTTTATTGACCAAATCAATGGAGTTTGCAAATACAATGCTAATTGTTATTACATAGTTTATATTGAGAACACATTAAAATATACAATATATAACCTAGATAAATGCCTGGAAGTAAAATTGTAAAACATTTTCAATAGAAACTTTAGCTGTTTTCTATTGAAAGTTATAGAGGAATTTTTAAAAATCTCTATAAATTCATTAGCAATTCCTTTTCATGTTTCTGATTTGAATTGTGGCTTCGGTAAAGGCTACAAAGAGTTCTGTTACCGTATTTCTTCTATATTTTATAAGAAAATAGAAAATAACTTGTTATTCCTTTTATTGCAAGTGTGCTACAATCAACCTATCATGTACAATTGTCCTTAACTGGTAGTTCCTTAATTGCTGAAATTCTTCATTTTCTAATGAGTAGCACTCTTTCTAGAATATTATCTTTTGCCCATCCACAATTATAAATGATCATACATTTTATAGAATTATACTTTGTTTACATTCTGGCCTAGGAAAACTGAAATCTGTTTTTCACTGCCATTAGCAAACATGGAGATATTCTTAAAAGAAATTAGACAAGTGCATTCTTGTCTATACTACTTTTAATTACTTTATATTAATTTTCCTTTATTCTTTTAAAATTAATCTTACTGCATTGATCATACATTCCACGTAGTCTGTATTTATAGTAAAATATCAAAAATAATCCCAAATTCATTATAGTTAGCTGATCAATTAAGTTTGTTAACATTTTCTAGGTTTACATTTTTAAAATCTTGGCTAACAATCCAGAATGCTGAACTTTTTATGTGCTGTTTACCTGACAACAAATAAGTATGTGGGGGAGTGCTTAAATCTGATTTTCTTGTGTCTCTGTGAGCTTTAAAATTTCCATGGCTCTCTGATTTATGTCATTTCCCTGCAATATGCTAAATAGAAAATTTTAATATAACCAAATAAAATATTTAGTTATGGGGAAAGCCTTTTAGCCATTGAAGGACTATAATGCTGTGTGCTAATAAAAAAGCAAGAGACAAACAACAGCCTTTTATTGTCTGAAAATCTACTCATAAATCACTGTAGCAAAAAAAGATGGAAATTCCAAATTATCGTAATGAAATACTGAACCATCACTCCTCTTGCTGTACCTAACAAATGCTACCAAAATACTGTCTATTATCATACAAAAGAGTAAAGGAGTAATGGTTTTATATTTTTCTCTGCTTTCCTCTTTTTGCCTTCTCTCATTTTAGTCCCCTCAAGGTATCCATGTGCCAGAGCAGAGAACTTTAGTACAAAATAAACAATAGACAAAATAAAACCTAGTAAAATGTGATTTTCATATTCAAATCTGGGTTATAAGACTGGATAAGAGATTTTCAAGCTAGCATACTGCTATGGGACTGAATGTTTCTGTTTTCCCAAGGGTTCATGTGTTAATACTCTCATCCCCAATATAATGGTATGGGCCTTTAGGAGGTGATTAGGTCTTGGATGGAACCCTCATAAATGGGATTAGTGCCCTTATAAAAAGAAACGGAGAGAGCTTGTTTTATCTCTCTCTGCTGTCTGCCATGTGAGAAGACAACCATCTGCAAACCAAGAAACAAGTCCTCACCAGACACCTCCAGATCTTCTGGTACCTTGGTCTTGGAATTCCTAGCCTCCAGAACCGTAAGAAATGAATGTTTGCTGTATAAGAAGCAGTATATTTTTTATAGCAGCAAAAATTGACTAAGACAGGTATGATCTAAAGAAATCTCCCTCCCAATTTTTATCTCTATTGGAGATTAAATAGACCAGCGTCCATGATTAAGGCATTGGACTGAAAGAGAATTTGAATGCATGAGCAATAGACTGACATTTGTTTTTATTTGGTTCTGTTCCTAATAAACAGAGTGACTGACCTTCATTTTTGGTTTCTTCAAGAATGATGTTATCAAGTGCCAGATGGAACAAGGAAAGACATTGCCCACAACAGAGTTTTTTAAAAGGCAGAAAAGCAAAGTGATTACGTGCGTGTCCCAGTTTTGCTCCATCCAAGATGCCAGAATACTGTTAGGTAAGTGTGGGTGATGTGAAGGTTGAGGGCTTGGGTTCCTACTCAATTTTAAAGACTCAAAGGATATGATCTCAAAGCCACCCCCATATTAGCTTCAGGTGTGAGATTACCACCTTAATGGTACATTGTTGACAACAGCGGGAGACTTTGAGGCTTAGCAGTGCCCTGCCTCTTTTCATTCCTCAGGTCTTAGACAAACAGTTGTAGATATTTTGGCAAATAATATTCCAAGTAAGTCTGCAACGGTGATATGAAATTGCTGTGTGCCTGCAACAGACAATGTGAGCTGGGAGACATAAGTCACAGCCAGATTCCAGGGCCCTATAGCACCAGCAATAGCTGGTGTCTAGGAAGGCCACCTGGCTTTCATTGTCAAAGAACATAACCAGGTCAGAATTACATCAGCTACAGATTGAGTCACAGGGAGCAACTGAGTTGGACCAGGGATTGCAGGAGGAGATGGGAAGACAGAGGTCCCTGATTCTCCTGTTGCAAAGAGGATGAATAAACTTCCTCTACTTCCTACTTCCATTTTCCATTTAGAGGATACAAGCAGGGCAGAGTGAGGCTATCTATGTAAGAAAGACATTAAGCAGCGGAATATTTATTTTCTATATCACACTGAACAATGTCTTTTAGAAGTTTTTCAGTGACAAGATTGAGCCATATTTAAAACAGAGGATTAAAAGTTTTATTTTGTTTTTTCCTTTTCTGGTAAATCATGGCAAAAACTTCTGAAGATGACCAAATTAGCTACATATACTTAAAATATTATTTTGTCTGCATCTCTGAATTGTTGTTTGAAGTTTATACCAGTGCTTTGCATTAAAGGATTAAACTGCATGTTTTTGTTGAAAAACAAAATCTTGTATTTTAGTCATTTTTGTCACAAATATTATCTGCATATAAAGTGTCAGATGCTCCTTTTCAGAAAAAAATTTTTCTTGATGGAGCTAGGCTCTAGAGTTTTAACCAGTTCTCATTCTTAGCAAGCATTAAATATAGGTTTTAAATCTACAGGGTTTTCAGAGAAGCCATGCTGCTTGTCTATTTACATGCACAACTTCTCTCACTGCTGATTTTTCAGATGCACTTGCTCACTTACACTCATTGAGATCTCAGAGCTTGAGAGTAGATCCTTCTCTAGATGGGTACTGCAACTAGGTTTCCAACTATATTGCAACTAGCTTCACAACTATATTGCTTTACTTTTTTTAAATAAAATTTAAGTTTTAGGGTACATGTGCACAACGGGTGCAGGTTTGTTACATATGTATACATGTGCCATGTTGGTGTGCTGCACCCATTAACTCGTCGTTTAACATTAGGTATATCTCCTAATGCTATCCCTCCCCCCTCCCCCTACCCCACGACAGGCCCCGGAGTGTGATGTTCCCCTTTCTGTGTCCATGTGTTCATTGTTCAATTCCCACATATGAGTGAGAACATGTGGTGTTTGTTTTTTAGTCCTTGCGATAGTTTGCTGAGAATGATGGTTTCCAGCTTCATCCATGTCCCTACAGAGGACATGAACTTATCATTTTTTATGGCTGCATAGTATTCCATGGTGTATATGTGCCACATTTTAATCCAATCTATCATTGTTGGATATTTGGGTTGGTTCCAACTATTTGCTATTGTGAATAGTGCCTCAATAAACATACGTGTGCATGTGTCTTTATAGCAGCATGTTTTATAATCCTTTGGGTATATACCCAGTAATGGGATGGCTGGGTCAAATGGCATTTCTAGTTCTAGATCCCTGAAGAATCACCACACTGACTTCCACAATGGTTGAACTAGTTTACAGTCCCACGAGCAGTGTAAAAGTGTTCCTGTTTCTCCACATCCTCTCCAGCACCTGTTGTTTCATGACTTTTTAATGATCGCCATTCTAACTGGTGTGAGTTGGTATCTCATTGTGGTTTTGATTTGCATTTCTCTGATGGCCAGTGATGATGAGCATTTTTTCATGTGTCTTTTTGCTGCATAAATGTTTTCTTTTGAGAAGTGTCTGTTTACCTCCTTCGCCCACTTGTTGATGGGTTTGTTCGTTTGTTTCTTGTAAATTTGTTTGAGTTCATTGTAGATTCTGGATATTAGCACTTTGTCAGATGAGTAGATTGCAAAAATTTGTTTACCTACTCAAGCCTAGGCAATGGTGGGCACCCCTCCCCCAGCCTTGCTGCCACTTTGCAGTTTGATCTCAGACTGCTGTGCTAGCAATGAGAGAGACTCTGTGGGCGTAGGGCCCTCCAAGCTAGGCACAGGATATAATCTCCTGGTGTGCCATTTGCTAAGACCGTTGGAAAAGCGCAGTATTAGGTTGAGAGTGACCTGATTTTCCAGGTGCCATCTGTCACCCCTTTCTTTGACTAGGAAAGGAAATTCCCTGACCCCTTGAGCTTCCTGGGTGAGGCAATGCCTTGCCCTGCTTCAGCTTACGCTCGGTGCACTGCACCCACTGTCCTGCACACACTGTCTGACACTCCCCAGTGAGATGAACCTGGTACCTCAGTTGGAAATGCAGAAATCACTCTTCTTCTGCATCACTCACGCTGGGAGCTATAGACTGGAGCTGTTACTATTTGGCCATCTTGACTCCACCTCACCCGTGTTGTTATATTGCTTTTCTAAACACTACTCAGGGACCTATCTTCTTGTGTATAACACACACACACACACATGCACAGTCTATTCCTAAATTTGTGTAAATTATTATAAAACATAGTTATGTTTTAGAGATAAACCCTTTAAACATTAGAGGAAAAATATCATGTAATTTGAAAAAATAATATAAAGATTAATTTAGAAAAAATGGATTTACACTAAAACATTATGAAAGCAATTTTATTAATTGAAAAGTGTGCTTTTCTATAGAATAGATTCTTTTGCAATTTTTATAAGGGAAAAATATAAGGTTTAGCTCTTAAATCCATTTGAAACGCAGTTTTGATGGCTTTCTTGTTTTCTGCTGTGACACATAGCATGCTCACCGTGGGCACTTCGTAACTCAGATTAGGCATCACACAACTTTTTAAGGATTATGATTCTTATTAGGAAAAATGTTGCCTAGATGGACTTTTCAGTGGTCTGAGCTACAAGATATGCATATTTTTAGAGAAAATATGTTATGAGTTCTTAATAATACTTCTAGTTCAAATTAAGGGCCAGAAAGATGTTATTAAACTCATCCATCTTACAATTATATTCTCCCTTTTCTAGTTCTCAATGACACTGACACAATTATTTATTCAGTTTGTCCCACAGCACACACACACACACACACAAATGCACACACAGACGCACACAGAGTAGACTTAAAATAAAACTAACGTCACCACCAGAAAAAACAAACTACAGAGAACAGTTTAATATTTTTTGAAGTTCTTTTTCTTGTTAGGGCATAGCTACAGTCAAATCCCTGTGTTTTAAAGTCATTGTGCAAGTATGCCACTAACTTGATATGCAATTTGGTTCATTTGTTTCACTTTGCTTTCAATATTTATGAATAGCTTTTTAAAAATATAATTTTTATGTGTTTAAGGTTCCAAGTCAAATTGACATACATAGTATATGCAGAGAATTCCAGCTTCTCTTTGTTTTCTTTCCTGTTTCTCCATATGTACCACACACCTCCCCTGACAACTGTAGGTAACTCTTTATTTTAATGGATTTTGTCCCAGCTATTTCTGAAAAATATATATTTTGGGATAATTTCAATTTACAAAATATTTAGGAACTGCCCACCACTTACCCAGAGAGCTCCATTCATGGTGTGTCAGTTACCTATGACTATTATAACGCTCTCAATCTCGGATCATGCAGTGCATACTGTTATGCCTTGCTCATTTCCCAGGTCCTCAGCTTTACTTGAAGCTAATGACCTTGGCATTTTTCAGTCTACCATCCAGTCCTTTTGTAGAATATCACTCAATTTATATTTGTCTGATGTTTCCCCATGCATAGCCTCAGGTTATCAATTTTCGGCAACAATAGCATAAAATTTGATGCTGTATTCTCAAGTGGCAAAGAATGTGGATTTAATTAAAAGAGATGGTCAAGTTTCTCCAACATAAAATACCTTAGTTTATTTGTTATTTGTCTTCATTGTTACTAATAATTTGTGGAAAGATAGCTTGTGATTATGTAAATATTCATTATATTATTATTGAATATGTTTTATGGAATTCATTTATTTAAATGATTTTATTGAAGGTTTTGAAATAATTATTTCTGTGGTGGTTGCCATATAGAGGTTATATAATTCCATCATTCTCTCTGAATATATCTTTGATATTCTCTGTAAAGATGGGCTGTCCCTACCTGTTTCATTCTTATTTGCTATTTGTTTCATCTGTATGAACACATGAAATTATATTATATTCATTAAGTTATAATACATCTCTGTTCATTTACCAATTTTAAGCATGCCTTTAGATGAAGTTTGGTAAGTTTGTTATGTATTTCGATGATCTACTTCTTCCAGACTTGGCTGGGAGCCCCTTCGTGCTGGCTTCTATATTGTTTTGATATGTACCATTGCCCTTTGAGCCCTTCCTTAATTTCTGGTACAACAAGATGTTCTAGAGTCATCTAACACTTTTTCCGTCTGAACTTAGATCAGCCATTTCTTCCAGAAGCCCTTGTTCTTTTTAATAGATGGTGAAATTTGGATTCCAAGACATTGATATTTAGAAATCAGTTTGTCCTCATTGATACCAGTGTGTTCAGCATTGATGTATCAGTAGAGAGAGCTAGAAAATCTGTGTGTGTATATATATAAAATATATATACATATATAATACATATAATATATATATAATTATATATGTATTATATATATGCATGTGTGTGGATACATACACACGTTATGTATGAAATATATATATGTACATTTGCATCTGTATTTATTTCTATAAGTATTTTCATACATTTATAACCAGAGGTCACAACAATGTCTACAATTTCTAGCCATTTCACTAGGTTCATTCTAGCCTTTCCTTTTCCATATTCTCTGTCATTGAGCGATCTGGTTTTCATTATTCTTAATATATTTACACATTTGCTCTGCTACTTGTAGGTAGTTGATCTCCCACTTCACCTGCGTACCATTAGTGTCTCTTCAATCTAACCATACCAATTGACACTCTGCTATCTTGGCCATAATTACTACATCCACTATATTAATTCCCTTTGAATGGTCCTGGCACACATTTACTGTCCCATTTATCCTGTCTGGTGTCTGTTGGTAGAATTATTTTGGAATGAAGGAAAAAATAATACTGAAGAGAAAAAAAATATTGTAAAGGCCAAGAAGAAAGGCAGAGAAAGAAAGTAATATTCACATTTTAAAACATAGGCAATTAAGTAGAGGTTACCACCTTTTTAAAGGCAAAGAATAGCAATTATTTAGACTCTTATTGATGCCAGAGGTCATTTTAATAGGAAGGTCAATGGCATAAACCTTAAAAAAAGAGTGTAATGCCTCAGAAAAAGGGAATCTAGCTTTGTAGAGTATTCATAAATTTGTTTCTTGACTCTGTAAGGATCTCATGGGACATGTATTATGGTTCCTTAGAAAAACATAAAAAACAGGATAAGATTTATTATAAAGAATTGGTGTACATGATTATGGAGGCTTAGAAGTTCCACAATCTACCATCTACAAACTGGAGACTCAGGAAAGCCAATGGCATAATTCTAAGGCCTGATTGCTGGAGAGCTGAAGTGTAGATTTTAGTCCTGGCCTGAAGGCCTGAGAACTAGAGTTGCAGAGTATGCAAGATCAACCTCCAAGCTCAGACAGGCAGAGGGTGAATTCAACCTTCCTCTGCCTTTTTTTGTTTTATTCAGGTCCTCAAGGGACTAGATGATGTCTGCCACACTGCGGAGGGCCATCTACTATACTCGGTCCACCAGTTCAAGTGTTAATTTCTTCTAGAAACACTCTCATAGTCATACCCATAAATAATACTTAAGCAGATATCTGGGCATCCTGCACGCAGTCAAGTTGACCCATCCCATACAATTAATCCTCACAGGGTACCTGTTCAAAATTGCATCACAGGTGATCATAAAAATAACATTCATTATTTTAAACAGTAAATATAGTATAAATTGGTGGGTCATAGTTATGAGGATGGAAAATTTATATTCTGCATATACTAGCTGCTGAATAAATATGAACTCAATTGATACAATCATAACATTTGCCTCTTAGGCTATTAGGCTAACATTTTGTGTGTTTAATCTCATATAGTATTTACATAAATACTTCATTTTAAGTAAGTAAAAAAGTAATCAATAGAAATCTCTCGATTATCTTTATTACCTCATGTTTTGAAGAAAAGCAAATATATCATCACTTTAGAAAGCAAGCAAGTATCAAAGAGTTTATGGTAATATCTTCTGTTTTTCACTTTAGTTATAAAGGGTTCAAACTTTCTCTAGCAAAATAAAATAGAAGTAAAAATGTATACACCAATGATAAATGAATATTTCTGGTTGAAATTAGGTATTATTGACTAAAGATCTCATCTTTAATAAGAACATTGAAATTATAAGTAACAGACTTGATTCTGCAAATTTAAAGAATTTTTTCCCTTGAAGGTATTATTGATTACATAACAATTTGTGCCAGGTACTGTTACACACTATTAAAATATATTTAATTCTTTATTTTTGACAATAGCCTTATGAGGTAAGTACTATCATTTTTTTCCATTTAAAGGTAAAGAAACTGAAACCCAGAAAAGCAGAGTAACTTGCTCATGGTCATACTGCTAAGTGGGTGAACCAGGAAATGACCTGGCAGTGTTGGTTGCAATACTCCCCTCAACACATGCTACTATACTGCTTTATAAGTTATAAATTAATAAATTATTGTTTGCCAAATATTACTGTAGTTTCTTGTGTCCTTCAAAACAATATCATATTTTATCTGAAAAATACTTTCATGCAGTGACATCAAAAATAAATTTTTAAAGATAAAATGTAACATTTCAGCTTACTAAATGAATTCTTCTAGCTGAAGATCAGATATTATTTTAAGATTTTATTTATTTTTAAACTTTTCATTTTAATTTTTGTAGGTACATAGTAGGTGTATATATTTATGGGTTACATGAGATGTTTCAATACAGTCATGCAATGCATAATTTTGCTTCATAATCTTCACAGAGGTTCTAAGTGGCAAGAAATTTGGATTCACTTTTGAGGTAGTACCTAATCTTTGTAGGTAACCCTTCTATTTTTTGGTAAGTTATAAAGTAAATTGGCTGTAACTCAAAAGGGAGAGAATGACTATGGATAAGTAAAAAGAAAGTAGATGAAGTGACTGCTGTGGCCTGGCTCAGATTCATCCCCTCTGTTACTATAGTAAGCATTAATATTCTCCATATTAAAGATTTGGATGGTTAAACACTGTGATAAAATTGTGTTCTTTATAAAATGCATTAATCTTAATGATCAAATCTGCCTATAGTGACAAACCTTTTGGATAGCTGCCTATCTTTATTTTGCCTATTAACAAACAAGTGCGGTTACTATCATCTATCCTAGATGCTATGGTATGTAAGAATACATCTTTGGAAGCAGAAAATAAAAAGTATGTGGCATAATGTGTCATATATTTGTATTCTGAATGAAGATATGCTTTGAGACAGTCAAGGTATTAGAATAAATAACACCAAAGCGTCTTTTAGATATTCAAACTGGGTTTGGTTCATTGCCTGCACAAGGGCAAGGAAGAAAGGATGAAAGACATTTATAAATATATGCCCTAAAGGTAGAATGTCAGTTAATCGGGCCCTCCTATTTAACTTTGTAATTTTTAATGTTTAAAAATCCATTTTTACTGGAATTTTTCAATATTGAAAATATGGCCACGTTTTAAAACAATATAAACATTTCTGTGAAAAAGGAACAAAAGAAAACCTGCAGCAGGAATCAAAAAGTACCTGGACCTGGGGCATAAATGGCCATTGATTATCAAGATTCTATTCCTATGTGTTAACAGGGATAAAAGCTCCTCTGATATGGTGGGAGACACCCCACCATAAAGCCACACTCAGCTCCTGAAACCAGGACCTGAGGAGCTTCCATACTCAGGCTGGGAGGATAAAATAAACTGAACCACTACGGAGTGTCGTGGCCCCCACTGATCTACTTCTAGGGCCAGCATGAGGAAACAGAAACACGGTGCCATATAACAGAATCTGGGCAAGGCCACATCAAGGTTCTTGAGGGAACCTGCCTTATTTTATAGATGAATACCGTCGAGGTACCAATATTAGACCTAGATCTGAGCTAGGGACCATGTTAGGCTAGATGAAGAATTGTCAAACCACGAAACTGGAAAGCTCATGCATAGGGAGACAGAAAAAAGCCCATCCGTGTCTGCATTCATAGAAACATTTAAAATAGAAGCACACTACTGGAGATAACTGTTCAAACTAAAGTTCCAGAGGGAGTGGAGGAATGTTAGTTTTGTGAAGGATAGGCAATAAATAAATAAATAAAGACAAAGTTTAGGCAGTAAAACCATAGAATAGTTGCTTTACTGGACTTAGTTGAAGAAATAGTTAATAGGAAGGTTGTATTGAGACATCGACACAAAAATCTGTACAGAAAATGTAGAAAATAAGAGAATGCTAAAAGAATGAAGCTAGCACTAGAATATCAATATCTAATGAAGCAGAATTTAAAATGGAAAACATTTATGCTGAAAAAGGTACTATATAATGAAAAAAGTAAAAAGTAGAAAAATACTCCTAAGAAGATGACTGATCAGAGGCACCCAGCACTCACCGCCTCAACAAAGAATGCTAAAACAACAAATAGATAACCAAATGTGAAACAGAACATCCCTTCAACAGTTCAACAGAGTCATCGAGGTGGGGTGGCTGCTAGCCGCTCTGAGCTCATCCCAGGCCCCTAGGTCTCAGGGTCACTCCCATTCTGACTGCAATCACCAAAACACAAGGAGGACCCAACGCCCACTGCTCAGCCCAGGACACATTCGAGTCCACGTCCAGCCGAACAACAGCCCACGACCCCATTCCCCAGACTTTGTCTGACCCTTCCAGCCCTGAGGTCCAAGTGCCTTGCATCCCAGTCCCCCAAGCCTCGCCCAGTTCCTCTTTCCCTCCACTCACCCCTCCTGCTGTCCATCTGCAGCCCCCGTCCCTGCAGAGTCAAGGTACAGGGAAGCACTCTGAGGCAAGGCCATAGGATTGTTTGGGGCTTCAGGCCCCTGGAGTGCATAGAGGGGCTCCCAGAGCCAGAGAAGGGGTTTCCTGCAGGGACAGCAGCTGCTGACCCTATCCCTGTGGCCTCGTCCAGCCTCTGGCTTCAGTGGTCCTATTTCGTTTCCTTTGGGTTTCTTAGTAAAGTTCCTTTTCACACACATACACACAAGCACCCCCCACCGCCAAAAGAAAAGAAGAGAAGAGAAGAGAGAAGAGAAGAGAAGAGAAGAGAAGAGAAGAGAAGAGAAAGAAGAGAAAGAAAGAGAAGAGAAGAGAAGAGAAGAGAAGAGAAGAGAAGAGAAGAGAAGAGAAGAGAAAAAAAAGAAAAGAAAGAAAAGAAAAGAGAAAAGAACACTGGAATTGAGCAAGAAAGTGACATAGACGCTCTGAGGCATGGAAACTTGAGATGGCAGGATGGAGACAGAAGTAAGGCAGCAAGCAGGGATCAACTCAGAGAAAAGAGGGGTCCTCATTGTGGGGCAGGGGTAAGCAAAAGATCCCCAGCTGTTCACATTGCCAGACCCAGTAGTGCAGTCGTGTCTCTGCTGCTCAAGCCCATGTAGTGCGCTATGCCCCAGGAAATAGACAGTCCAGCACATCAGGGAGGCTTCTCCCAGGACACAGAGAGATAAAATGATACCCAGATTACTGCTATTGACCCCATCCTTTGCAGAGGTGGAACCACTGCATGCCAGTGTGTACCAGCCAGGGACTCAAGGATCAGTTCTCAATGGGGCCTGCTGCCATCATGATTGGTGTGCATGTGCCACCCTGGGGCCTGAAAAACAGTACACCTGGGACCCACTATTCACTTCAGTGATGGGGCTTTTGTGCAACTGCATGTACTCCCTAAGGGCCGAAAGACTGGCCTGCTCAGAATCCTCATGCAAGGAAGACGATCCCACAGCCTCCATAAACAATTGCAGTCGAAGCCACTGGGGAACTTGTAGGCACCACTGATGTTGACAACAGCCACAAAAAAAAAAAAAAAAAAAAAAAAGCCCTCATATTGAGAATGCACGACTGTGCCTACCCTGAACCAAAGCCAAAGCACCCTACCCAACTGACACTCTAGATATATCTACAGGAAAATGTCTTTCCCTATGAAAGCTACTTTATAAAATTAAAAGAAGTGACTTTTAATTTGCAGATATCAATGCAGGGACACAGAAACATGATAAAGCAAGGAAATGTGACACATCCAAAGGAACACAAAAATTCTCCAGTAACAGAACCCCCAAAGAAGGGAATAAATAAAATGACTGAAATTGAATTAAAAGTTAAAATTAAAATTAAGGAAACTCAGTGAGATACAAGAGAACACATATAAACAATACAAAGAAATCAGGAAAAGAGTTCAGCCTCTGAATTAGAAATTCAGTATAGTCCTCATTAGACTCAACTAGACATTTATTTTCTTTTAAGTTCTGAGATACATGTGCAGCATGTACAGGTTTGTTACACAGGTAAATGTGTGCCATGGTGGTTTGCTGCACCTATCAACCCATCACTTAGGTATTAAGCCTCATCTGCATTAGCTATTGATTCTGATGCTCTCCCTCCTCCTGCAATCCCCCCACTCTGACAGGGCCCAGTATGTGTTGTTCCCCTCCCTGTGTATATGTGTTCTCACTGTTCAGCTTCCACTTATCAGTGAGAATATGTGGTGTTTGGTTTTCTGTTCCTGCGTTAGTTTGATGAGGATAGGGGCTTTGAGCTCCATCCAGGTCCCTGCAAAGTACATGATCTCATTCCTTTTTATGGCAGCATAGTATTCAATGGTGTGTATGTACCACATTTTCTTTATTCAGTCTATCATTGATGGGCATTTGAGTTGATTCCATGTCTTTGCTATTATGAATACTGCTGCAATGAACATACACGTGCATGAATCTTTATAATATAATGATGCATATTCCTTTGGGTATATAGCCAGTAATGAGATTGATGGGTCAAATGGTATTTCTGGTTCTAGGTCTTTGAGGAATTGCTACACTGTCTTCCACAATAGTTGTACTAATTTACATTCCCACCAACAGTGTAAAAGCATTTCTACTTCTCCACACAGCCTTGCCAGCATCTGTTGTTTCTTGACTTTTTAATAATCACCATTCTGACTGGCATGAGATGGTATCTCAACGTGGTTTTGATTTGCATTTCTCTAATAATTAGTGATGTTGAGCTTTTTTTCATATGTTTGTTGGCTGCATAAATGTCTTCTTTTGAGAAATGTCTGTTCCTGTCCTTTGCCCACTTTTTAATTGGTTCTTTGTTGTAAATTTATTGAATTTCCTTGTAGATTCTGGATATTAGATCTTCGTCAGATGGATAGATTGCAAAATTTTTCTCCCATTCTGTAGCTTGTCAGTTCACTCTGATGATAGTTTCTTTTGCTGCACAGAAGCTCTTTAGTTTAATTAGATCCCATTTGTCAATTTTGGCTTTTGTTGCAGTAGCTTTTGGCATTTTTGTCATGAAACCTTTGCCCATGCCTATGTCAAGAATGGTATTGCCTACATTTTCTTCAAGGGTTTTGATAGCTTGGGGTTTTACATTTAAGTCTTTATTCCATCCTTATACATTTGGATTAGGTGTAAGGAAGGGATCTAGTTTCAATTTTCTGCATATGGTTAGCCAGTTCTCCCAGTGCCACTTATTAAATAGGGAATCCTTTCCTCATTGCTTGTTTTTGTCAGGTTTATTGAAGATCTAATGGTTGTAGATGTGCAGTCTTATTTCTGAGATCTGTATTCTGTTCCATTGGTCTATGTGTTTGTTTTCGTACTAGTACCATGCTGTTTTGGTTACTATAGTCTTGTAGTACAGTTTGAAGTTGGGTAGCGTGATGCCTCCAATTTTGTTCTTTTTGCTTAGGATTGTCTTGGCTATGTGGGGTCTTTTTGGTTCTATATGAATTTTAAAGTAGTTTTTTTCTAATTCTGTGAAGAATGTTGTTTTAATTTGGTAGGAATAGCATTGAATCTGTGAATGGCTTTGTGCAGTATAGCCATCTGAATGATATATGTTGGCATATAAAAATACTTCTGATTTTTGTACATTGATTTTATATACTGAAACTTTGCTGAAGTTGTCAGATCTAGGAGCTTTTGGGTATAGACTTTGGGGTTTTCTAGGTATGGAATCATATTACCTGCATACAGAGATAGTTTGACTTCCTTTCTTCCTGTCTGGATGTCTTTTATTTCTTTCTCTTACCTAATTGCTCTGGCTAGGGCTTCCAGTATTATGTTGAATAAGAGAGATGAGTGAACATCCTTGTCTTGTTCTGGTTCTCAAGGGGAATGCCAGCTTTTGCCTATTCAGCAGATTGTTGGCTGTGGTTTTGTTACAGATGGCTTTTTATTATTTTGAGGTATGTTTCTTCAATGCCTAGTTTGTTGAGGATTTTTAGATGAAAGCATGTTGAATTTAACTGAAAGCTTTTTCTGCATTTATTGAGATGACCATGTAGTTTTTGTTTTTAGTTCCATTTATGTAGTGAATAACATTTATTGATTTATGTATGTTGAACCAACCTTGCATCCCAGGTATAAAACTCGCTTGATGATGGTGGATTAGTCTTTTGATGGGCTGCAAGATTCGGTTTGCTAGTATTTTGTTGAGGATTTTTGCCTCTATGTTCATCAAGAATATTGGCCTGAAGTTTTCTTTTTTGTTATATCTTTGCCAGGGTTTAACAACTAGCTGGTGCTGGACTCATAGAAAGAGTTATGGATGAATCCCACATCCTCAGTTTTTTGGAATAGTTTCAGTAGGAATGATACCAGCTCTTCTTTATATGTCTTGTAGCATTTGGCTGTGAATCCATCTGGACCTGGCATTTTTCCGATTGGTAGGCTTTTTATTACTGATTCAGTTTTGAAACTCATTATTAGTCTGTTTAGGGTTTGAATTTCTTTCTGTTCAGTCGTAGGAGGTTGTTTGTTTCCAGGAATTTATTCATTCTTCAGAAATTAAGGAGAAATAAAGTCTTTTCCAGACAAGCGAAAACTGGGGAAATTTATTAACACTAGGGTGGCCTTACAAGAAATACTTTAGGCAGTCCTACATCTGGAAGTGAAGGGTAATATTTATCCTGAAAATGCACAAGAATATAAAAGTCACTGGTGGAGCACATACACAAATGAGAAAGGAAAATGAAAAAAATGTGATTACTACAGAAGACCACCAAACGACAAAAATAAATGATAATAGAGGAAGAAAGGAAAATGGATATATAAAACAATCAGAACACCATGAAAAAGATAAGAGGATTAAAAATTCTTATTCATCAATAGGAACCTTGCATATAAATGAATTTAATTTCCTAATTAAAGTTATAGATTGGTTGTATGTATTTAAAAAAAACACAATATTATATGCTGCTTACTACAAACTCACTAAACCTGTAAAACCTCACATTGGTTGAAAGCAAAGAGATGAAAAAAATGTATTTCATGCCAATAAAACCAAAAGTGTACATCAGTAGTTATATCACACAAAATAGACATTAAGTTAGTAAAAAAGAGACAAAAAAGGTCATTCTATAAATATAAAGGTATCAATTCAGCAAGAAGATATAACAATCATAATTATGTGTGCACTCAACACCAGGAGAGAATGAAACCCTTTTATTTGTGGCATCATGAATCAGCCTGGAAGACATTAAGTTAAGCGAAATAAGTCAGACCCAGCTTGATCAATAATGCATGTTCTTGCTCACAGGTGAAAGCTAAAAACAGTTTAGCTCATATAAGTAGAGAGTAGAATTGTGGCTATTAGAGACAGGGAAGTCTAGAGGGGAAGGGTGAATAGGGAGAAGTTTGCTAATGGATAGGAGGAATAACTTCTAGTGCTCTATAGGACTATAGGCTGCATATAGTTAACAATAATTCACTATATATTTTGAAAAATCTAACAGAGGATTTTGAATGTTCCCAGCACAAAAAATGATAAATGTTTGAGATGGTGGATACGGTATTACCCTGATTTGATCATTGCACATTGTATATGTGCATTGAAATCTCACTATGTCATAAATATGTAAAATTAATGTGCCAAATAAAAATAAAATAAAAAATATATATCCCAAATATATCTGTGACTAAAAATCGTATATTCATTAAATATAAAAAAATCAGAAATTTAATAATCAAAAATTTTAAAATAGTAATCCTTGATGACATTAAAGCGCAATAGGTAAGTTTGACCTAATAAATGTATAAAGAATATGTATAATATATATTCCATACTAATCTATAGAGAAATATTAACATTAAAACAATCAATGTAACACAGATTGTATTTTTCAGTCAATTAGCAATTAGATTAGAAATGAATGACAAAGTAGTAATTAAAAATACACACCAAGCACATTTGAATTTAAAAAGAAAAATTGTATGTGATTCATCTATTTAAACAAATAACACGAGGCATATCTGTCTTAGAGACATAGATCTGTAATGTTTAAGGACTTTCCAAACCCAAGGTAAGAATAATTTTAAAAACCCACCGCCCTTCTTAAATCCTGAATTCTAGATAAAAAGAGAATGTTTTAAATAGTATAGTTCAAAAACGAATCAGTTTATTATGATAATTCTCTTCTGTGACTTCGGAAACTATATGATGGCACAATATCTGCAGACTACTGTTAGAAAATATTTATCTTAAAAAAATTATATACTTAGTCAAGATAAGCTAACATTCTATGTGTTTTAAATATGCAAGCATTTTTTAATGTGTTTCATGTGCTACATATTAACTCTTTGAGATAGCTCATTTTATTTTTCCCAATTTACAAATGAAGAAACTGAGGTGCAGTTCAAAGTGTCACAGGAAGCCGTAGAATCTAGTTTCAGATTTAACATTAAATATATTGGCTTTTGTTTAAAAAAAAATCACTCATGAAACAGTGCAAAAGAAAGATAAGCACAAATTAACAGAAAAACCACCTTATCTATGGAAAATAGTTGAAGGATTACTCTAAACAAATGTAAATTTAGTAGCGGATAGTAAACCTTGACTATTTTACTGGAATAGTCAATGTTAAATTTATTTATTTATTTAATTTCCAACTTTAATTTTAAGTTCAGGGGTACATGTGCAGGATGTGCAGTTTTGTTCCATAGGTAAACGTATGCCACGGTGGTTTGCTGCATAGATCATCCCATGACCCAGGTATTAAGCCCAGCATCCATTAGCTATTCTTCCTGATCCTCTCCCTACTCCCATCCCCCCACCCTCCACAGGACCCGGTTTGTATTGTTCCCCACCATGTGTCCATGTGTTCTCATCGTCAATGTTAAATGTACAGGGATGATAATAATGTGACTAGACTTTTTGCTTTTGAAGATAAAGATTTTTGAAACATCAGAGCACACTCTAAATATAAATCTCAAAAATCTAGAATTGAGAATCAACTCAGCTAAACCTTTAAGAATGAACACTTGAGAGGGAAGGGTGACAAAATGGAGAAAGAAAATAAAGATTTTTTACTAGTGGGTTTGGAAAGAAGTAGGTAAATGAAGAATCTTAATTGAAAAAGTATTTTTATTTTATTTTCATATAATTATTAGAAAAATTTCATTCTAGATATGAGAAATATAAATGTAATCATTTGCAGAAATAAAAAGCTAGCAGAAATTTCCAAACTAACATGGGAAAAAGCAATAAAAATAAATGTAATCAAGACACAAAATGTAAAAAAAAAAATTGATATTAAAATAGGAGGCAAGTTAGGATAAAATTAATTTAAAAATGAAAAAGTAATAATATAAATAACTTACTTAGTATGAATGCTGAAAATAGAGACCATTAATCTTGATTTTTTAAAGTGTAGTAAAATAATTGTTATAAGAAGCACGTTTAAGTAAGTGTAAAAAGAGGAGTTTTAAAATAAAATAAATTATGCTAGGAGAACACAAACAAAAAGAATTCTGAAGGGGAAAGATTAACGATAAAAAATTTGACAAAAAAGTATTGAGGAAGATAATATGGATTGTTATTTAGTATTAAATTATACACTCACAAAAGACATAATAGAGTTGTAGACCATTGTAGATTAAAAAAATCTAGTGATAAAATATTTAAAGTCAAATCCAAGGAAAATTTGATTAAATGCCATTTTAAATATACATTTTTTATGTACTTTTATCATTAGATGAGGTAATACAGAAGACAGATAAAAAGCAATCAAGAAAACAAGACCTTAAAAATATAATCATTGATTATATGTGTTTTTTTCTTTTTTTATTATTATTATTATTATTATACTTTAAGTTTTAGGGTACATGTGCACAATGTGCAGGTTTGTTACATATGTATCCATGTGCCAACTTGGTGTGCTACACCCATTAACTCGTCATTTGGCATTAGGTATATCTCCGAATGCTGTCCCTCCCCGCTCCCACCACCCTACAACAGTCCCCGGAGTGTGATGTTCCCCTTCTTGTGTCCATGTGTTCTCATTGTTCAATTCCCACCTATGAGTGAGAACATGCGGTGTTTGGTTTTTTGTCCTTGCGGTAGTTTACTGAGAATGATGGTTTCCAGTTTCATCCATGTCCCTACAAAGGACATGAACTCATCACTTTTTATGGCTGCATAGTATTCCATGGTGTATATGTGCCACATTTTCTTAATCCAGTCTTTCGTTGTTGGACATAAATTAGGTATCGATGGGACATATCTCAAAATCATAAGAGCTATCTATGACAAATCCACAGCCAATATCATACTGAATGGGCAAAAACTGAAGCATTCCCTTTGAAAACTGGCACAAGACAGGGATGCCCTCTCTCACCACTCCTATTCAACATAGGGCTGGAAGTTCTGGCCAGGGCAATCAGGCAGGAGAAGGAAATAAAGGGTATTCAATTAGGAAAAGAGGAAGTCAAATTGTCCCTGTTTGCAGATGATACGATTGTATATCTAGAAAACCCCATTGTCTCAGCCCAAAATCTCCATAAGCTGATAAGCAACTTCAGCAAAGTCTCAGGATTATATGTGTTTTACATATGATTGTGTATGTATGCATATGTTTATATAAATCATTGTTGTTGAATATGGGACTTTCCTGTAGTTATAAGCTAATAAGTTAGCTTATTACTATTTAATGGACACTAGCAGAAGACGTGAGACTCCTGGATCAGAGCTAAAAGATTTATTCCTGATATCACAGTAAACAATGCAAGCACATTTGCATCATTTTCTTTTACCCTCTAAATCTTATGCAGTTGAAGTAAAAGGGTCAGTTGCAGGCTTGCATTTGCAGTGGATTGCATTACAGATATCAATCACAAGTGGTAGGTCCCCAGGTTACCCACAACGCTGTCTGACTTGGTTGTAAATCTGGGTTCCCAATCCCCTTTCCTGGAGTTCGGTCATTTTCTAGAATGACTCACAGATTTCAGGGAAATACTTCACTATTTTTATCCATATATCCATATATTATAAAATGACACAACTCAAGAACAGCCAGATGAAAGAGAAGCATAGGTCAAGGTGTAGGAGAAGGTACAGGAGAAGGTACACGTGCAGGGTGACTCAGAAGCCCTGAATTTTGTCCTTTTGAGTTTTTATAGAGTCTTCATTACATAGGCATGATGGATTAAGTCATAGGCCATGGGTTATTGACTCAAACTTTAGCACCTCTCCCTCCCTGGAAGTTGGGGTTAAGCCAGAAGTTCCAACTCTCAAATCTTTCCCTGACACGCAGCTCCCATTCTGAGAATACTTAGGAGCCCCTAGTCATCAGTCATCTCATCAGCATACAGAATGACACCACTTCTGAGATTCCAAGGGTTTTAGGAGCTGTGTGTTAGGAATCCAGGAATAAAGACCAAAATAGATGTCTTCTTATTTCTGCTAATTCCTCATCAAAGAATGGTCAATCTATCTGCAGCTACTTGAGCCCAAATAGCTATTTCTGCTCTTCTGGAGTTGTTTCATTCGTTCCCAAATTGGCTTCAGGTGTTCTCAGGTTGGGACAGTTGATGATTGCCTCCCTCTATGTGTGTGTTTATTCCTTCTAATAGGCTAGTCTTTGAGAAAATGGCTAAGCATCTGTCTATAGCACACTAACCTCTTAAGACAAGGCTGCCCTGAAAACATGCCCCCCTATGCTCTAAGGTAGCTTTCAGCTCCATCTTGGGCACAGACACTTTGAACACATTAGATAGACTCTGAGGAAAGAACGCCTGTGAAAGGGAGGAGGAAGGCAGGAGACAAGTACTCAGAACCGAGTCAATCTGTAAGACAAGGTGTCCTCTAAATGCCAGAAGTCAAGGTCAAGCAGAAGTACAATCTCCAACTTATTTTCAACTTCACAATGGTGTAAAAGCAACAGGAAATCCTACTTGAAGTACTCATACAACCATTCTGTTTTTCACTTTTAGTACAGTATTCAATACATTATATGAGATACTCAACATTTTATTATAAAATAGGCTCTGTATTAGAAGGTTTTGACCCACAGTAGGTTAATGTAAATGTTCTGAGCATATTTAAGGTAGGCTCGGCTAAGCTTTGATGTTCAGTATGTTAGGCATATTAAATGCATTTTTGACTCATGATATTTTTAACTTATAATGGGTTTATTGGAACACAACCCCGTCATAAGTTAAGGAGCATCTGTATATACTTTTGACTGGGTAATCACGAAAAGCAAGAAACTATGAAAAAGTGAAGTAATTTGTAGAAGTTTCTTTCCCTGGAAGGTATCTGGGACTTCTAGGTGTCCTGACCAGGGTTGATATCATAGAATGAAGCATAAGAATACATTCAGAGTGAAGGGGTCAAGGGACCAGAAGGCCAGAGGATGTCCTTCACCATCGTTATAAATGCAGGCTGTTATCTAAACAGAGCATGTTTTAGGTTGAGTTATTTATCTATCACCTGAGTTGTGCCAATGATGTATTGCTAAGAGAGAAAATCAAGCTAACAAGTAATTTCTATAGTATTAATACATTTTCCTAAAAGGATATATACATATATACATTTATACTTGTATACTTTTAGAGTAGGGAAAAGACAATATTAATGATCTATTGGGGAGAGAGATTGCAATGAAAAAGGTTTGGGGAGAGTATATATTAACTTTCGTCATATACCTTTGCGTTATTTTACTAGTTCTTATGTGGAAGTATTATTTTTGGTAATTTTGGAAAAGTAATTTAATTAAAAAAATAAAAGACTGATATATCTTTATGCCATTTGAAGGGTGGTAGAATATGCACCCCCAAATATGCTAACCTGGCATGAGGATTATTTTGAGCTAAAGACACTTGGAAAATAGCAGATATGAAAGGGACACTTTATCTTCCCTGTACCATGAGAGAAGAAACATTCTTATCACCAGATGGGGAGTCACAGCTGAGAAGAATCCATACAAATAGATCTTGTTAACATAACTCTTATCTTCCTTTATCCTCTTCATACATTTTAGTTAGTCTTCCATAGTTGACACTCTTTGTTCAATCTACTACATAAGAATTTAAATTTTGCCACTTCTTTGGGCTTTCTTTTTTTATGGGGCTCTGATATACATTTAAAATTTTGTATGCTTTTTTCCTGTTATTCTCTCTTGTGTCAATTTAATTCTCAGGCCTAGCCAGAGACTCTAAGAGGATAAAGTTTTGCCTCTCCTACATTTTTCACACGTAGAAGGAACAGCATGATGATCAATGGTTGAAACTATGCTGAAAGAACTCCCTTTCCTGTTTCAGTTGTATGCAGTAGAAACAACCTATAATAAAATGAATAAAAAGCAAACCAAACCTTTGCATCAGTTTAGACTTTATCTTGTTCATGCAGTTAAACTATCCGAATTTTGTTTCCTTTACCTGTCATGGGAGAAGGGTACTTCAGTGAACCTACTGTGAGGAACAAAGGAAATGCTACACTGTTCTGAAATTAGATTTTAAGCTGGATAATCTTACTACAATATTTTCAAGATGGTAAAAATGATTTCATATTTTATTTCCAATTAGACTATACAAAAGGGAAAGTACGGGTGAGGTGGAAGGAGTTGCTTTTGAAGAGACTAGAAATAAATTACTGTTATAATTTTAAAGGGTTGCCTTCTCAACAACCTTCTCAACAACCATGTTGTGTAGTGCACATATTTATCTAGCCACACAGACATGTAAATAAAAAGTTAAATCAAAATACTATCTTTTCTGTAGGTAAAGTCCTTCAGAGTAAAGAAAATACTGATGTCTAAAAATAAAATATGCTAAAATATAAAAAAAGTTTTTTAGGATATATAGTTTTATATAATATTTATTTCCATGGAACATGTGCATCTCTGGAGAAAGTTTCTGCCCTTTAAGACTATAGGAAATTGAAAGAAACAAAAGACAGGAGAGGTCTGAAAAAGCATAGCATGCTGGTCAGTCCCACCATTTCAGGCACTGCTTAACAATCTGTTGAGAAAGCAACTTGAACCAAACAAGCAGCCACATTTTACTCTCTTTCCAAGAGCGACAGGTGCAAAGAAGCTTGAGGAAAAAAAAGCATTCATTATGGGCAAGGTTAAAATTAGGTACTTAAAAATCATCATCTAATTTAGGTCATTTATCATTCTCCTCAAAGCCCCTTTTGTACAATTGAATACTGAAGTGCTTAGTTTACTATTAGATCATCACAGCTGCTACAGTATCACTCAAAGCAGATGTTTCACAGACAGAAAGAGCCCAGCTAATTGTAACAGAAACATGGTAACTGCAAGTCACTTTTTGGCAGTTCCAACAGTGAATGTGAATATACCATGCAGGTGCAACTGTATGTGGTGAATTGTAGGAGAAATGATTTGAGAACGGGAAAGTGATATTGGTGAGAGACCCCCAAAGGGTTTTATTCCTGATGCATTAGAAATCCGGAGCTGTAGACTGTGATTCACTGTGATGCAATTCAAACTATTTGTTTCCTTTTATAGAGAAAGAACAAAACAAAATGCTTGGGCTAATTATAGCGTATTCTCTCAATTATTTTCCAAACTAATTTGCTCTTGGAAATAGGATAGTGAGGGAATTTCTTACACATAAATTATTAGCTCACACGTTAATTTACTCTCAACTTTTACCCCTGGTTATATCAGGATTTGAATTTGTGTTTCTACATATTTAAATGTACGTATATGTGTATGCAAAGATCAGAATAAAAGGGTGACACTCTGAAATACAGGACACATATCACAAATTCCTTACTATTATAATTAAAGGCAGGAAATTTCTGAAAAAGAGAAAAAGTTATTTCCACTTACAAAAATATGGTAGAGATGTCTGTGATAAGAGGCTAATTTAATTTTTAGTGTTTTCGAGACAATTAAATGTACTTGAGCCAAATGGGAGATAATCCCCTGCTTGATTATTTTTGATTAAAATATGAATTGCAACCATTACTTTTCAATTCTTACTGAATCACTGTCCTTGAAATAGGTATATGTATGTAATATTCCCCAAATATACATTTCCAAAAAAGGTATGTGCTAATTTTTAGAAGTTATTGTAGCTATAAAAACCTAGGACATTGTATTAGTTTCCCAAGGCTGCTGTGAAAATTCACCACAAACTGGGTGGTTTAAACAATAGACATTTATGTTTGTATAGTACTAGAGATTGGCTCTAGAGAAGAATCCTTTCTTGCCTTTTCTAGCTTCTGCTGGCTCTAGGAGTTCCTTGACTTACGGTCGCATAACTCCAATATCTGCCTCTGTCGTCACAAGGTATTCTCCAATTTCTCCCTGTGTCACCTTTTCTGTCTCATATAAAAATACTTGACATTGGATTCAGAGTCCCTCCAGATAATCCAGAGTGATGTCATCTCAATAACATATTTTTAAACTTTTTTTTAAATTTTACTTTAAGTTCTGGGACACATGTGCTGAACGTGCAGGTTTGTTACATAGATATACATGTGCCAGGGTGATTTGCTGCACCCATTAACTCGTCATCTAGGTTTTAAGCCCCACATGCATTAGGTATTTGTTCTAAAACTCTCCCTCCCCTTCCTCCTACCCCCCGCCAGGCCCTGGTGTTTGATGTTCTCTCCCTGAGTCCATGTGTTCTCATTGTTCAATTCCCACTTATGAGTGAGAACATGCAGTGTTTGGTTTTCTGTTCCTGTGTTAGTTTGCTGTGGATGATGGTTTCCAGCTTCATCCATGTCCCTGCAAAGGACATGAACTCATTCTTTTTTATGGCTGCATAGTATTCCATGGTGTATATGTACTACATTTTCTTTATCCAGTCTATCATTGATGGGCATTTGGGTTGGTTCCAAGTCTTTGCTATTGTGAATAGTGCTGCAATAAACATATGTGTGCATGTCTCTTTATAGTAGAATGATTTATAATCCTTTAGGTATATACCCAGTAATGGGGTTGCTGGGTCAAATGGTATTTCTGGTTCTAGATCCTTAAGGAATCACCATACCGTCTTCCACAATGGTTGAACTAATTTACACTCCCACCAACAGTGTAAAAGTGTTCCTATTTCTCTGCATCCTCTCCACCATCTGTTGTTTCCAGACTTTTTAATGATTGCCATTTTAACTAGTGTGAGATGGTATCTCATTGTGGTTTTGATTTGCATTTCTCTAATGACCCTAATGACCAGTGATGATGAGCTTTTTTTCATATGTTTGTTGGCTGCATAAATGTCTTCTTTTGAGAAATGTCTGTTCATATTCTTCCCCCACTTTTTGATGGTGTTGTTCTTTTTCTTGTAAATTTGTTTCAGTTTCTTGTAGATTCTGGATATTAGACCTTTGTCAGGTGGATAGATTGCAAAACTTTTCTCCCATTCTGTAGGTCCTGTGTTCACTCTGATGGTAGTTTCTTTTGCTGTGCAGAAGCTCTTTAGTTTAATTAGATACCATTTGTCAATTTTGGCTTTTGTTGCAGTTGCTTTTGGTGTTTTAGGCATGAAGTCTTTGCCCACACCTCAAGGACTTCATGTCTAAAACACCAAAAGCAATGGCAACAAAAGCCAAAATTGACAAATGGGATCTAATTAAACTAAAGAGCTTCTGCACAGCAAAAGAAACTACCATCAGAGTGAACAGGCAACCTACACAATGGGAGAAAATTTTTGCAACCTACTCATCTGACAAAGGGCTAATATCCAGAATCTACAATGAACTCAAACAAATTTACAAGAAAAAAACAAACAACCCCATCAAAAAGTGGGCAAAGGACATGAACAGACACTTCTCAAAAGAAGACATTCATGCAGCCAAAAAACACATGAAGAAATGCTCATCACCACTGGCCATCAGAGAAATGCAAATCAAAACCACAGTGAGATACCATCTCACACCAGTTAGAACGGCCATCATTAAAAAATCAGGAAACAACAGGTGCTGGAGAGGATGTGGAGAAATAGGAACACTTTTACACTGTTGGTGGGACTGTAAACTAGTTCAACCATTGTGGAAGTCAGTGTGGCGATTCCTCAGGGATCTAGAACTAGAAATACCATTTGACCCAGCCATCCCATTACTGGGTATATAACCAAAGGACTATAAATCATGCTGCTATAAAGACACATGCACACGTATGTTTATTGTGGCACTATTCACAATAGCAAAGAGTTGGAACCAACCCAAATGTCCAACAACGATAGACTGGATTAAGAAAATGTGGCACATATACACCATGGAATACTATGCAGCCATAAAAAATGATGAGTTCGTGTCCTTTGTAGGGACATGGATGAAACTGGAAACCATCATTCTCAGTAAACTATCTCAAGGACAAAAAACCAAACACCACATGTTCTCACTCGTAGTGGGGAATTGAACAATGAGAACTCATGGACACAGGAAGGGGAACATCACACTCCAGGGACTGTTGTGGGGTGGGGGGAGGGGGGAGGGACAGCGTTAGGAGATATACCTAATGCTAAATGACAAGTTAATGGGTACAGGAAATCAACATGGCACATGGATACATATGTAACAAACCTGCACATTGTGCACATGTACCCTAAAACCTAAATTATAATAAATAAATAAAAAAAAAAGAAAAAAAAAGAATTTTCTCACTTTAAAAGAAAAAAAAAAAGAAGTCTTTGCCCACGCCTATGTCCTGAATGATATTTTAATTATACCTGTAAAAATCTTTTCCCCAAATAAAGTCACATTTGCAGGTTGAGGGTTAGGATGGGAACATAACTTTTTGGGGGCCATTATTGAACCCATATATAAAGATTCATTCATATATGTAAATGAATACTTTTAGCAGTGCTACTCAAAGTCTAATTATGAGATGGCTGCCAAATTCATGAACTTTTTGTTACTGATCCATGATGAAATAAGGAACTTGCCCCAGAATGTAAATCAATTTCATTACAAAGTACACTATTAGATTCAGCTGACATTCTTTTGGAAAGACTTTTTTTGATGAAGAAAACAGCACATTAATTTATTTTCTAGGGCAAGCTCCTTATTTCACCATGGACCAGCGCTTTTTGAGTTGTACAGTTTTAAAATATAACGACCAAATTGATGTTACATTTGTGTGTCTAATGTAGTCCTATTGGAATATGAGTCAAATATAATCACTATGGAAAGATTTTGGTAGTTGAGAATGGGGTAGGTAGATGAGATTCCTGATCATCACAAGAATCACTGATTTATTAGTTCAAAGGGCAAGTACCAAATATCCTCTGGCATGAAGCAATGTGATGTAATTAAAATGGAGAAAAATGAACATCAAGTGTTTGGCAACACGCTATTGCCTAAACATGCATGTATCTGTTTTCCCTTGTTTACTATATTGCATATTTTGCATAAACAGTAAATATAATATGCAATACAGTTTGTAAAGTTAGTTTTTATTGTTGTTACATAAAACATACGCTGTTAGAATCTCAGCCACTGGATTTTCACCTCACCTATAAAACTGATGTCTGTCACCATCTCCACAGCATCATTTGTGAGCACCATCGGCAGGACCTTTCAAATTCACAGGATTCTCTCCCCTCAGTTCCAGTCTGGCTTTTGAAGCATCACCATCATTTACAAGGATTTTCCTATTTAAAAGGATATACCAACTTCATGAAAGCATTCCTCACTGAATCCATCTTTCACCGATTTCTCCAGAACAGACCAGTTTCTGTTGGCTAAGAAAATTTAATATGTCCTCAGTGTGTGCAAAGCCTTCCTCTCTCGGATTATTTTGAAATCTGACATGTTTCTTAAAGTTTTATAGCTAAGATAATTATCAGAAACTGCAGTAGTATTTCTCCATGTGATTCCATCTTTACTATTCTGTATCAATCATCAGTTTTTATTTCCAAGCATCTATTGCTTTTGCTAACCAGAATGACTCAGAGACATCTCCCTGTTCCACTGGTTCTTCAGCTTCACTCATTTATGTTGTGCATTTCTGTATTTATCTTATGATATAATGTTTTTGTTTTCAAAGTTAAGAGCAGAAAATAGTATTATCCAAGGATAAAAGGGTCTAAATAAATTTCTCTAAAATATATTCTGAGAGTACCATTAAGTGTGACATCTAGCCTTATTGCACTGCTAAACTACCATTTGTTGAATCGGGAAGTTAAGATGTTAATGTCAGTCTAAATCACAAAATTAAAGTCTTTGGTCATCACAGTCCGTTCAGAGTCGTCACTTGAGTATAGAGTATATAGCATGTCCTTGTAAAAATCCCAACATATTTGATAAATAATTTCCTCTCTTTTTTCTCTGTCCCTAGAGAACAGTTTTAAGCAAAGTGTTTCCATATGGAAAGAGTGAGGAGATTTAACGGGCTGTATAGCCTCACTCATGAATAGTATTTAAGCCTCAAGAGCATACCTGGGACCTGAAGATTAGGGTGTATACAAGCATTTCATTGCCGAGTATGTTCATATGTTGTCAGGCCAGGAAATTCCACAAACACAAATATAAACAACCCCCAAAGTCATGTAATCAAGCCTACCATTACATGATCTTGTTAGACCATGAGTATTCCATCATAATGCTAAAAAGGAAATCAACACAGGAGCTTCCTGGGCAGTTACTTTTGTGACAGTCAGGGCAGAACATGTATGTCACTATTAATATTTTCACAAGTTGAAAAGAATAGCCTGGCAAAGATAACCATTTTTATCATGAACAATGCAATATAATTTCTAGATTATTGAAATCAGAAAGAATGTACTTCCCTTCTATGGCTTTCTGTGAACTCAAAGGCAGGCAGTGATTTGTAGGTCTGAGTGCATAGGCGGCATGAGGCAGCTGATGAGCTTTAACAATATCATATTCTCAGGCTCCATGCGCACCCAAGATTTGGATTCATTTGGTTCAACTTTTTTGAAGCTCCCAGGTTATTTGAATGTGTTAGTAGTTTGGAGAAGCAAAGATTTGTTCAGGAGCAGTGATAACTAAATTCTAGAATATAAGAATCACCTAGGAATTCATAAAACACATATACTGGTGCCAAACTTCCAAAGATTTTGATAGAGTAGGGTAAGGTAGAGATTCCATAACCACATGTTTTGTAAGCATTCCAGGGGTTCCTATGCCCATCGTCCATGTACTGGTACCATTGTGTATAACTGAGGCAGAATTCTTAGGGAGATGGTCTTCAATTCAAATATTACTTTATATAACAGTGTTTCTTAAAGGAGTTTAATTATCTTGGCTTACGTAATCACATTCACGCTTAGTTTCCATTTATGGTTGGGAAGCATATTATATGAAAACCCAAATTTTACAAATGAAGAGACCTAGCCACAGAGTGTTAAAATGGCTTCCCATGTCACACCTAGGATTAATTCTGGTTTATTGTTTGATCAGCCTACCTAAGCATATCAAAGATACTTGAGAATTTGAGTAACCATATTTACACACCTAAAGTTTCAGATTAACTAATCTCCAAAGAAGGTTATAATTGCCTAGTCAGATCAAAAACTGAGGATAAAATAGGCAACCTAATAGGGTACTGAACAATATGTTAACATAAAAACTTTACACCTCTCTGAGAGGCAGAATATCTAACGGATGAGATCATGGGCTCTGGACTCAGAATGCAGGGTGAATCCTGGCTCTGCCACTCACCAGCTGCGTGATTCTAAGCAAGTTATTTCATCTCTCAGTGGCTCAGTTTCCTTATTTGTCACACAGTGATAATTCCTACCATAGGTGGTTCCTACCTAGGATTTTTGCAAAGGTAAATAGATTACTTTCTGTAAACTGTTGGAACGGTGGCTGTCATAACATTATGTGCTATATGGTTGTGAATATTGTATAGTTGGCTGTTACTATTTAATAGATAATAACGGATTTTTTGTAGGGTCTATATTTGGATGAGGTGCTGTGATCAAAGCCACATGGATAAAGTTACAGTTTTGTTTTTAGTTAAAGTTTTATCAAATTTTCTGTTGTATTTGATCACAAGGTACATTGAAAATATCTTTCCATTTAATTAAATGAGTTCAAATTGCATATTAGGAATTTATTCCTGAAATTGCTGAGGCATTGGTTCTGTTGTTAGAGCGTTTTCCCTACTCCTTCTCCAAAAAAAGAAAAAAAAAGAAAAAAACCTCTTTTTAGTTATGCAGCAATATTAAGAATAAAGGCTTGAACCTGGGAGGCGGAGGTTGCAGTGAGCCGAGATTGCGCCATTGCACTCGACACAAGAGCCTGGGGACAAGAGCGAGACTTCGTCTAAAAAAAAAGAGTAAAGCCTAACAGATATAAAAACAAAGATCCCATCTCCACCAAAGGAAAAAGAAGTATTTTCAGGCCCATTGGTAAAAGCTTGGGGTTCTGAGCTGAATTTTGTGCAATTACTCTGTTTGCAATACCTTCAGACACATAAAGTGTGGGTTCTAGGAGGGAAGCCAATTTTAGGTGACGTGTTCTTTACATAGTTCCAAAGATTAAAATGAGTCAATCATTTTAGGCCACCCTCCTACACCCAGTCCTAAAAGCTATACTGACATTCCTCATCAGCAGGGACACCCAAGAGCAACATCCAATCATCTTGACAAACAAAGACTCTAATGACATCGAATGGTGGTCACAAAGAGTGGAAACACAGTCAGTGTGATGAACAGTTTTGAAATGATGATAATTATGGTCCTATGAGTCTGAGAAGAAAGGTTTTAGAGCCTATTTTTAGTCTCATCTAATGGTTATCACTTTTAGCAACTTCACTGGACCACCTGGTATGGCTTATTGGGCCTGGTTTTATAATTTTCTTTTTTTTATTTTCTCTTCAACCTAAGTCACTCAACTATACACTCAATTTTTTAAATAATATGGGTATTACTTATTATGTATGCATACATGTGTGTATTTGTGTATGTGTCACTCTGGAACAAAGCACAGTATAAAAAAATATATAAAGGAACAAATATATTAAGAGGGATGAAAGAGTAGAATTTTGGCAATAGTGTCTGGACATGAAATATCTTGGTGCCACATTTTATACTGCGGATGGTTTGATGATTTGCCCTGTAACAGTGAAACTAATTTAGAAAATACATATCTATAGTTGCAAATTTCCAGAGGTAACATTTTTTTACCCACAAATAATTCTGTCTTTACTGAGATGGGGAATAAATGCTGTTATCTGCTGTTTTCATAGGGTAAATAATTTATATTTTCTTCTTCACAAAAAGGAAGTTTTGTTTTGGCTCAGTGTTGGCTATCTTATTTACTTTTGTTTTTGTTATTGTAGTTGCTTTATGAGAACAATAAGGATTTGTAGCATCAACTTAATAAAATTACCTCCTGAACATTGAGTTGGCAAAATAAGCCAACTCTGTATATTTAGGAACAAGCGGCACATACCTCATTATTTGTCATCATTTCTTTCCACTCATTTCAAATTCTGCTTATATGTTGCCAGGTGTTTTATACTTCCAAGTGTTTACTGCGTGGGTTGATAGAAACACTAGCTGATCTAACACTACTCGTAATACTAATGAATGTTTTAAAGTAATGTTGTGTTCATCCTTTAGATAAAAATAAAAAGCAAAGGCAAACAGCAGCCCACTAAGCCATTTTTAGTGTGTTGTCCATTTCTTCTCTCTTTTTTTCCTGCTTTCTTTTTGCCGTATCTCTGTTCATATTCATGAACCCCTGGCTTCTTTTACTTGTCCTCTGTCCAGAAGACTATGTGTGGAAAGAAACATTTAAAAATGAATATTTTTAAGGTTAGGAAATATCTGTTTCAATTCTAATCCTCAAGTTCTGTTAAAAAAAGAAATGGATTTTCCCTTAGAATTGGGGACCTTAGTGACAAACACTGGCGCACGTTTTAAATTAAGCACACTACTTTTTATGGATTACCGTTAAAGTCTAACTCGCTATGGTTTTACTTGTAGAGCAAAGCATTCTCTAACCCAGTCCAGCTCCTCCCGTAGGGGTTCTATGGCCACTTGGTGGCGATGTTGTAGAGGGGATGCATTAATGGGCTGGGGGTTAGAAACCCGAGGCCCTTTCCAGTCCCTGGGCTAGCACCATGATTTACTGAATCACAGCCCTCTAGTTATGTCTTAATTATTTAGAGGGCCTCATAGCACAGCGACTGGCTCAAATTTCCAATGACAGAGTGATAAAACATGTTACATATACTTACTTTTAACAAAAATAGCTACCATACAAATGTACCAAAAGCTAGCAGAATTAAAGAAAATACTTCAATTTTTTTTATTTTTTCAAAGTAATTACAAAGCACATGAAATGTAAAATAAATAAGTGTTTGAACAAAAAAAAAGAAATCCAAAAACAAAAACAAAACTGAGTTCATCTCATGTAAACAAAGGTTATGACATTCCAAGTCCTATGAGGTCTGGATCTAATTTACCACCATAGCTTTGTATGGTATTCAATTTTCCCTATGAACATAATATCAAAGCCAAAGTGAACTCATTTTCCCCTGCAGATTCTGTCTTTCAACGCCTCCATTTCTGTGTTTATGTTGCTTCCTCTAACCGGAATACCCTCCCATCCGTAGTCCCCCAAACCGCTACGAGTCTCCCCATCTTTAGATAGCTATCCCTAGTCTTCATCTGTTACTTACTCCTCAACAAAACATTGCAAGTGTACTTTAATCAACTGCATGCGCATCTGTTTTCCTAATAAAATATGAGTTTCTTAAGGGGAGGAACCAATTTCATTCTTTTTCTTGTTGCTTTCTTTGTTTCTTTCCTTCCTCCTTCTCCTCTCCCCTACTCCATAACTATGACATGGCTATAGCAGATCTGAAATTGTGCAGGTATTGCAGGTATGATAAGTACAATATGGTACCTAATCTTACGGTGTTTACAATCTAGCAAGAAACACAGTCAAGCAAATAAACAATTACCTGTATGTGCTTTGTTGGAGGACAAGCATATGGCACAGTAATTCAGGGCCTGGAAATAATGATAAAAGTTAAATATACTAAGTAGTCACTGTGACACAAACACTTCTTAAAGATTTTACATATGTTAACTTTTTAATCTTGATAACAATCCATGTAGTAGACGCAATTATTATGCTGATTTTACATGTGAGGTTTTAGAGGCCTAGAGAGATGAAAATCATTTATTCTGAGAAAAACAGCTGGATTTCAACTAAGGTGCTTTGGCTCCAGAGTGTATACTTTTAGCCACTGTATATAGCACCTCTCATTTTCTATATATATACAGCAGAAATATGGATTAATTAATTAATTATTGAAACAATTTCTATGGTACATATGAAAATCAGTTTCTAATTAACAAGTCATAATATGACATATTATTCTCAGATTAAATAACAGTTTTTATGTATATACCGTACTTTTAATCTGTATTCCATGTACTTATTTTTTTCTCTGAATTATGCTTATATTTTTATAATTCCAGTTACAATGCAAATTTTTACAAAACAAAGATGTCATCTAAGATTTTTTTTTCTTCAAATTCTAGCATGGTACTGAACACACAAAAAGTTTACAATAGAGACTTAACTAGTAATCGTTGTCTTTCCAATGTGATTTAAGCTTAACAAACCTTTTCCAAATACATTCTTTATTGAATTGTTTTTAACGAAGACTGTAAATCAAAATTATCTGCAGTTTTTTTAAACAATATACATAATTAAGCTTAATATCAAGATTCTCATTGGTAATAAGTACAGCCTTGGATCCAAATACTCAGTTAAGAATAACTGGGTCTTTCTGCAAGAATTGAGGCTTCAGGAATCAGCTCAAGAAAATACTGACACTCTTGCTACTGCTCTTACTGTGAATTATAACGCACTTTATCTCTGGCCTAGGACTTTCATATTTTCTGCCAGCATCTATGAAATCATGACAGGTTAACTTGTTAACTTGAAAGTAGGGTAAATCTTTCACAGTTATTGATATAACTTTTTCTGGGAGAGAATCATCAGTAAGAAATGAACATTCACATCTGATTTTAATTTTAACAAGGCCCATATTGAGATTTCATTTAGAATGTAAAGACTGGCTGATCTATAATTAGTCTAGCTTCTGAGTTAGCATTTTACTCAAGGAAATCTCCTATTCCAACAACTCTATCATTCAATATTTGACATCAACAATTAATCTATGGAATAGGCCTTTTTGAACTGCAATCCTCTCTCATAATATTGTTACCCAGCCCCAGCAACTTGTCCATTCCTTAACTCCTTTCTTGGACATCATATCCAATTGTATTAGTCAGTTCTTGCACTGCTATAAAGAATACCTGGGACTAGATAATTTATTCAAGAAAAGCCTGTAGCTTAGGGTTCCACAGGCTGTACAGGAAGCATGATGCTGGCCATTTGTTTGGCTTCTGGGGAGGCCTCAGAAAATTTAAAATCATAGCAGACGGCGAAGGGGAAGCAGGCACGTCTTACCTGGCCAAAGCAGGAGGAGGAGAGAGATGCGGGAGGTGCTACACACTTTTAAACGACCAGGTCTCGTGAGAATTCTACCATTAGAACAACACCAGCAGGATGGTGCTAAACCATTTATGAGGGATCCACCCCCATGACCCAATTACCTCCCACCAGGACCTTCCTCCAACATTGGAGATTACAACAGAACGTGAGATTCTGGTGGGGACACAGGCCCAAACCATATAACCCCTGTTCTCACAAGCCTTCCCTTCTAGTGACTAACAAACATTCCACCTGAAACTTTCAAAAAATACCTAAAACATTTTATTTTCTCTTCATCTCTATATTTTTTTTTGTGAGAGGTTGAGACTGGGAATTTCAGAGAATTATTTTTTTCTCTCTCTCTCTCTATATATATATGTATTATACTTTAAGTTCTAGGGTACATGTGCACAATGTGCAGGTTTGTTACATATGTATACATGTGCCATGTTGGTGTGCTGCACCCATTAACTCATCATTTCCATTAGGTATATCTCCTAATGCTATCCCTCCCGCCTCCCCTCACCCCACAACAGTCCCCAGTGTGTGATGTTCCCCTTCCTGTGTCCATGTGTTCTCATTGTTCAATTCCCGCCTATGAGTGAGAACATGTGCTTGTTTTTTTGTCCTTGCGATAGTTTGCTGAGAATGATGGTTTCCAGCTTCATCCATGTCCCTACAAAGGACATGAGCTCACCATTTTTTATGGCTGCATAGTATTCCATGGTGTATATGTGCCATATTTTCTTAATCCAGCCAGAGCATTATTTGCACAGTAGTTACTATTATGCGTTCTCCGTTTTTAAATTTCAATCTCTTTAAGAACGGTAATGCAATTTTATTCATTTTAATGCTCTCTGTCTCTGATAGCCTAGCATAGTGACTTGAATTTAATTATTAGTAAATTTTTAAAATTTATTATTATTATTATTTGGAGATAGGGTTTCACTCTGTCACCCATGTTGAAGTGCAGTGGCCTAATCATAGCTCACTCTGGATTTGAAATCTGGGGCTGAATTGATCCTCCCACCTCAGCCTCCTGAGTGGCTGGGACTACAGATATGTGTCACCACTCCTGGTTATTTATTTTTATTTTTTTTTATAGGGACAGGGTCTCTCTAGGTTGCCCAAGGTGGTCTCAAACTCCCAGCCTTAAGCAATCTTCCTGCCTTGGCCTCCCAAAATGTTAAGTTTATAGGCATGAGCCACTGTACCTGGCAGTAAATTTTTTTGAATGAAAGAATTTTGAGTATATAATTAACATGTATTTATTGCTCATTCACCACATGTGCAATATGATTTCAGTATAGACATATTACTTTTTATATGCCAAAAAAATTAGACTATTGGTTATGTACCAGATTGACTAGAAAAGAGTTTTTTCTACTTAAAACAGTTAGAATAAGATACCAATAGGTCTTTAATATAATGCCACATGTATCTATTTAGTTTATTTTAAAAGTTCCATGAAAAGTAAAATGAATACATACACATCACAGTTAACCAGATGCAATTATGTCTTATTAAAGATATGCTCTTAGACTAAGGCTTTCAGTCGATGACTCACAAATGTTTGTGTTCCATTAATCATCAGAGTTATTTGAAATCAGTGGTAGTTGCACTCACTTGTTAAAGGCTTCAATAACAAGATATCAAATACATCAAAGAAGTATGCACTATGTATATAAGAAGGGTTTTCTTAGTGAGTTCCATGCATCCTAACTTTATTATACATTTCATGTCTACGTGAGATCTTAGTTTTTCTGAATGTTACTCAAGATATTAGAACTGGGATCCAAAACATCTGAATTCATGTGTCTGTCCCAAATGTGTTATATATGAATTTAGACAGTTCTGTAGATTAGTGGCTGAAGAAATGACACTTCATCTTTTAGAGCTATGTTTACTAATTTTATCTTCAAATATGAATTACATAACTAAAATTGAAAAAACACATTATTTCTTAAGGCTCATTAAAGCCTGTTTTTGTTATTCCATGGCAATATTTTCTTCTTATATAATGTGTAATTATATAATTTTATGTGATATGGAAGATGTTCTACCTTCTTGGAACATAAAGTAAATCAATAACAAAGAAGGTGATTCATAAATGTACTGGACATTAAAACATCTTAGACTGGCCCATCACAGTGGCTCTCACACCTGTAATCCCAGCACTTTGGGAGGCTGAGGCAGGTGGATCACTTTAGGTCAGGAGTTCGAGACCAGCCTGGCCAACATGGTGGAACCCCATCTCTACTAAAACTATAAATATTAGCTGGTTGTGGTGGCACAAACCTGTTGTCCCAGCTACTCTGGAGGCTGAGGCATGAGAATGGTTTGAACCTGGGAGGCGGAAGATGAACCTGGTGAGCCGAGATGGTGCCACTGCACTCCAGCCTGGGTGGCAAAGTGAGATTCTGTCTCACAAAACAAAACAAAACAAAACAAAACCCTTAGACTTAGGGAGACAAATATTTGTAATAGAAATGGGATTAAATTTTTAGTCTGAAGATCTGAATTTGAATCTTAGGTCTGTAGGCAATGTATAATCAATGAAAGATGTAATATTGTATGACTTATATTTTATGAAAAAATAACTTTCTAGGTTATGTGGATGATATTTTGGTGGGATAAATGATTGCTGGCAAGAGGATAGTTTGATAGCTGTTAGATGTGAACAGAAGAAGATATTGTATAAGTTGTAGGAAAAAAAATTCAAGAAATCTAAAAAAGAAACAAAACTACAGAGAAGAATGATTCTCAAGTCTCTGGTTTGACCACTGGTTGAGTAGAGTTACTGGAATGCTACATAAATTTTCTTAAATTTGCAAATAGTAACACTTAAATATAAAGAAAATCATAATAAATCACCATCGTCATGTGATGGGAGAGCATAGTGGAGGGGACAGGATGGAAATAATATTTCCCTGAATATTACTTGTTATTCACGATTGACCTTGGAATAATAAAGTTTTTTAAATACTCAAAACTAAAAGGAAATGGAAAAGAAAAATCTATTGAAAAAAATTCCTAAAAGTGAAAAGCCAACTGAACAAATGTAATTATTTTTCCAGTTGTTGACATAATGCATAAAGATAAATGTATAAATGCATAAAGATGAAGACTTCAGGTGGGTTTTTTTCAGCTTATAAATAATAGAAATTTATTTTTCATAGTTCTGGAGGCAAGGAAGCTCAAGATCAGGCTCCAGCAGATTTGATGTCTGATTAGGGCCTGTTTCCAGTTCATAGATGGCACCTTTTCACTGAGTCCTCACATGGCAGAAGGCACAAGTGCTATTTTAGAATAGATTCCATACTTAATGGAATGTATTCCAAAAGCAAATAAAGAACTTACAAATGCATTCAGGAGACTTATTACCAGTTACAATATGGTATTATTATTTTGAAAATATTCTGTATATGTTGAGAATAAAGTAAATAAGTAATTATAGGTTTATAAATATTGTTAGGAACCATAATTCATAATGTATAAAAAGAGACATATAATTATAAAATCAAAACGTTAAGACCCTAGGATAGTAATATGAAATGGAAATACCAGCATGATCTCATAATAAATATTGTTTTTTAAGTTAAATCATTCCAAATTCTGTATACTGACAAAGTTCAGATTATGTTTTATAACAACAATTTTCCACTAAAAAGAATGAGGACTCCTGAGCAATAACTATTAATAATATGAGGTCCAGAAATATGCAAATAAAAGGTCAAAGCAGTTTGAAAGAGGTGGAAAGAAAAGGGTCTTTGACCTATTGGTTTTGAATTCCTCTAGGACATGAAATTATTAGGGGTTGTCAGAGTTCTGATTTTGGGGTCTAGGTCTGATATTTAGTAAGTATTCATTACATTTCTGTAATTTTAAAGAATGAAATCTAATAACCTTTAGGATACTGGTAGTTCTCAAAATTTATATGATTCAATATTTTCCACTTAAAAGTAAGTGACTTTAAGTAAAGTGACTATATTTAAGAAAACTCAGAGCTAGAACACTGGTGCTTGATTAGAGGCACTGGCATAACCTCTCAAAATTAACAGGATTCTCTCAATTCCAGAGTCACTTTGCTGAATGAGTGATTTATATTTAGTAGGTTAAAAAAGTTTATTTAGTAAAACTAGTACTGCCTGCCTCCCTTTCACCATTTTTCATAATTCAAAATTAGTTTGAATTGCATGCTTTATTGTTTATTTTGGACTTGTGTTATTACATGTAAAAATAAGCAAGTCAAACCGAAAAATAATTGTGTATTCCGTTATTTTATATTCCACATTTAAAATGTGTATTAAAATTTCTTGAATCTTTACAGTCAATAATTTCACTTTACCTTTAGCTTTTCTATTTAGACTTCCTTCCCAAGTATTTGTGATTCTTTTTATGAAAAAGTATTTCCTGACATCTGCCTTGAATTTCCGTTGTCCCCCGGTCCCATTCATGAACTCTCATCTTGTTATCTTCTTTAAGTGGAAAATAGTCTGCTTGACATTATTTCTATCATGTTCAGTTCTGTGTATTTCAGTGAAATCTTTCTTAATTATGTTCTTCCCAAGAGAGTACTTAATCTTTTTTAGCCTGTCTTTATGGATTTTTACCTGTTGGCCCCAGGATAAACCCCATAGCTTTCTAAAGTAACTTTGATAGTTTCAAAGTCTTGGGTACTTTATTAAAAGAAGGCCCATTAAAACAATATGCACAAAATATCAAAACTAAATTTTCGTGCTTTGGAAGAATTTGTTTTCTTTGACAATAAGCAGAACGTCTAGAGAACAAAGTAGCATCAAACACAGTGCTGTCGCTTGTACATTTTGATTTCATCTCTTTCCCTTTTGTTTATTACCTTTAGTACCTTGAGGGTTCACACTGAATGATGAAACAATATTTTTAAGTGTTCATTTTCCTTTAATGTTTTTACTTTATACTCAACAGAGCAGAAAGATCTAATACCTAGAAGACATTAAAATTAAATTAATCTTTCCATGTAAGTTATTTCCTGTATTTATTAACCTTAGGTCAAAATGATAAAAGGGACAAGTAAAAAAAAGATGCATTACAATAAAATGGAAAACCAATTCCTACTCTCATTTAAATAAACAATTAAGAAAATAGCTCAAAATTCACAACGGGGTGAAACATAAGAGACAATATATGTTTCGTCAATCAATATTATTCTACTAACACATAATGTGAATTAATGACTTTCTATATAAACAAGAAAGAAAAAAGCTTATTTTTACTTTGTGTAGTGCTAAGTATTTTCTATATTAAGACATTCCCAGTTAAATCGATATTTTAAGTGAATAAACACAATGAAGCAATATTCCGAGTACATAACAGTTGGCAATTTATCAAAGATTGTCAAACTGTGTGTAGTTTTCTGTATAAATGGCAGCACAAGTACACTGAATAGAATTAATAATCTTTAAAATTTGAGCATCAAATATATTTTAGTGAATGCTTTGCGTGACTAGCTGTTATAATATGTATGTAAATTGGTAAACTTTACCAATTATCTCTATCAATAATATCATTAGGCATTCAATAGAACTTGTAATACTGGTCACACAGTCAAGCAAAGCAATTCTAGAAATTGGAGCCTTTATTTCTTTTCCCAGGAGAATTGAATTCAGCAAAGAAATCTGACCAACTCAAAGGAGATTGTTGCAGTTATTTGGGATCTGTAAATTGTGCAGGGAAAAAGTAAAACTGGCTTTTAGACGACAACAAAAACAAACTATTCACTAAATGCTTCTCTGCAAAATAGAGAATTTATGTTCCACCTTATGAAATGGCTTCTGAACACATGTATACGTGAATGTCCTTGCTATCCCTGTGTAGGTAAAAAAATGAAGCAGATAAATGCATTATGTCATAAAGCTCTGGTTAACAGTCTTCTGCAAGTTTCCTAAGCAATGATCAAAAAGTCTAATTAGATATTACTAAGGAGTACAATACACTAAGGTTATAAAACAAAGAAGAACCATCCTTTTCCCAACATTCAATGTAGAATAATTGGTTTAAAAATATATCAATCAACTATTTGTTTGTATCATAAAATATGAGTTTTACTTTTTAAACAAATGATCTATTAATGAGTTACTCATTCCGAGTTATTTGCATCTTTTCAATACAGAATACTATACTTTACAAATTTTTATCTATATGTTTGCAGTAGCAAAAATGTAAACCACTCACTGTTCTTTATTATAAATCTTTTATAACTATAAAAATGTTATGAAAACTAGAACTTTGGGCTGTGTCATTGCTCTATCAAGAAAATAAACCAGAAAAAAAGTATACTGTAAAATATTGCAAATGAAAAATAAATAAAAGTGAATTCTAGTCTTTCTGCATTTTCTTGAACAGTAGATTACAGTAATAACAACAGCTACCTGAGTAACCCTTTACATTTAACAAGAGACCCTCTCTACTTCTGCTGCATTCTGAGTCACCAATAATTAGTACATTCCTTCTGCCATAATTGTAGTCAACTATATAATTTATTTACAAGATTTAATACAAAGTCAGATACTTTTCAGATGTGAATTTAAGTCTCTTAAAGCTCAAATTTCCCTTAGTATTGAGATAGGCACAAAATATGATTTCTAATTATTAAGCTTTCTATACATGCTTTTACTAATTTTAGTTTAAATTGAGCTGGATGTGGGCAGATAGCTATATACTTATATTTTTATAATCAGAAATATAAATTGTTTATTTTTTCTTCTTAGCTTTACCTTTGAAAAATCTGAAAACAACCTTTCAGCCCTAAAATTCACTCAAAAGATAATTTAAAAAAGAGAGCTAGTTTTGTAAGTTCTTGTGCCCTACCCTCTGAGTAAATTATTTCTCTTCTAGGGAAATAACTTGTCACTTGGAAATTATTTAGCTCTAGTTCAGCTCAATCCATTAAAAACACGAAATGACAAGGCAAAAATGGAAACTTCAGTGATTAGTTTTTGAGTCGCTCTTCCAGTGCTGAGCACCGTAAGTCAGAGGTCCCTTCTGGACACGCCAAACAAAAGTCAGCCCAAATGCAAGACCACTCGGCATAGACCTATCCTTAATTGTAAACAGTCAGAAATAAAAGCTGACAATATAAAGCTAGACTGTGGCTTCCTCCTTCCTATTCCTTATGTTTCTTTCCCAGGTTATTATTCCATTAAACAATTTCTTTATCCCACTAAATGCTTTTAAATCCCAGTTCTCTTCACACATCTTTCAAACTGAACCAATCTGTTTTCTCAGGCATGAATTTCTTCAGGCTTCTGTCATTGTTGACAATTCCTTTTATGTAATGTTTTCTGGTTTTTTATGCATATCAGTTAGCCTCTTATTTTCAAATAGCATGTTAATATTTTAAAGTGGCTTTTAAAACACTCCAGGGTGAAATATATAAAAATTATGTTCTTATGATATGGAAAGGCATAACCTCAGAACTGCTTTTTAACGTCTATTAAACTTTGAACAAATAATTTAACTTTTTTTAACCCTCCTTATCTTCACGTGTAGAGTAAGGCTTCCTTTACCAAGTATATGAAAACATTGTTTCAACTACTGTTACTATGCAAATATTGATTTTTTTTTTTTTTTTTTTTTTTTTTTGAGACGGAGTCTCGCTCTGTTGCCCAGGCTGGAGTGCAGTGGCGCAATCTCGGCTCACTGCAAGCTCCACCTCCCGGGTTCAGGCCATTCTCCTGCCTCAGCCTCCCGAGTAGCTGAGACTACAGGTGCCCGCCACCCACCACGCCCGGCTAATTTTTTGTATTTTTAGTAGAGATGGGGTTTCACCATGTTGGCCAGGCGAGTCTCGAATTCCGGACCTCAGATGATCCACCCACTTCGGCCTTCCAAAGTGCTGGGATTCCAGGCGTGAGCCACCGCACCCTGAATGAGTTCTATTTTCTAGAGGTGGAGACCCTTCCTTCTGTTTGTAAAATCAGGGCTCTAAATCACATGACAGCTTAATATTGAATTTATTTAAATATAAATCACAGATGTAGAAAAAAATTACTTGAATAAAATAAACCTTAGAAAAACAAAACTTTGTTTTGCATATTCTAAGGGAAGAATTTATTCTTCTCAAGCTGTCTAAAAGAAAAAATGCTGCAGAAATATCCTATGGCAACATCATTTAGTAAACAAAAATTTACAAAGTCTATTAGCCTTATAAATACAAATGCATCAAAATATGACTGTGGAGAGACAGTTATATTTAGCATATGGAGGTACATAGCAAAGTGTATTGATATTGGAATATTGATGTGTTTGGAGAATTTATATATAATATTCAGAATTTTATAAATAATAACAGTATTGCTTATCTCATACGATTTTTGTGACAACTAAATGAAATGCTGGATATAAATGTTGGGTCCATACTAAACACTCAATAAATCTTAGCCATTATAATTACTAGTAGTACCATCAGTAGTAAAATTAGCATTCATACGAAAAGGCAGGTACTTACAGCCCTCTCCATCTAATAGAAAATGAAAAGTTTAGGTTTAAACCAAAAATTTGTTGTTAGATTTTAAGTGGTCTACTAGGAGCTACCATTTTGTGTGAGTTTTAGAAATGGATGGATATATTGTGTCATTTTTAAAAAATAGTGAGTTATAGTAGACTATCATCTAAAATGATAGCATCAATTACATACGGTTAGATAAGTAAATGAATTCACAAGTCTACTCTGGGTATATTAGTGTAAGACTTTAATAAAAATAATATGGTGAAGAAGGAGAAAGAAAGCAAAAGCAAGCATGCATCAGGGCATCTAGAGATTTCCAGGTGCAGCTCTCGAGGTTTTTTTTTTAGGAACTGTTTAAATATAAAATCAAGAGCATTATGAAGTTTAAAATAACATTAAAATCATAATTTAATTCTTGGTTTTTCTGTTTTATTTTAAATCTATTTCTCACATTTATTTTCACTGATTTATATAATGTCTATAAACTTTTTTGTTCTTCTCAAAAGTTTCTAGTGCAGCTTTCTCTCTCTTTCACATACTTTGTTTCTGTACAGTAGACATACGTCAACATTCTATTTTTTGGTACATTTTCTATAGATAATTATTTTACATTATTTCTATAGATAATTATTTACATTATTGGAAATTCTCAGCCTACATGATTGTGTGAACCAATTACTTATAGTAAATCATATTTTTGGGGTCTGTTTTTCTGGAAAACCCTACTAGAATTATTTTCTGTTCTCAGCCTTTGCTAAGATATGTGCATATGTATCAAGGATTGCTATCACACATTCAGTTTAGACTAGGTCGGTTTTTTTCATATGTGAAGTTTATCATATTTATATTTGATTTTCGGTCATGAAACTACTGAAACTTCTATTGAAGCCTGTGAATACCAAGCTATGAAGAATTTGTCACTTTTGTGATTTTGCAATTAAAAGAGAGATGACCAGATAAATAATTATAAAGAGCAGTAAGGAATAATTCTATTTTTCTTATGGAAAAAGCAAAACAGTTCTAGAAGAAAAAAAAAATACGTAGGAGTATTAAAATTTTTTGGGCGGGCTCAGTGGCTCATGCCTGTAATCCCAACACTTTGGGAGGCCGAGGCGGGCAGATGACCTGAGGTCAGGAGTTCGAGACCAGCCTGACCAACATGGAGAAACCCCGTCTCTACTAAAAATACAAAATTAGCCGGGTGTGGTGGCTCATGCCTGTAATCCCAACTACTTGGGAGGCTGAGGCAGGAGAATCTCTTGAACCCGGGAGGCAGAGGTTGCAGTAAGCCAAGATCGTGCCATTGCACTCCAGCCTGGGCAACAAGAGCAAAACTTCATCCAAAAAAAAAAAAAAAAAAAACTTTCTAAGTGATACTAACAATGATTCTAGATGTAATGTCTTTCAAACAAACAAACAAAACCCACAAAATCCTCTACTCATGATTTTGGAATTTTAACTATAATGAGAAGAGTACTGTCTAGGAATTGAAACAGATTTCACAAGAAAAGAATTTGATGATACATTATCTTAGATCCTTTTCAAATACACATCACTTAGTGTATATCTATTTGGTTTGCCACAGAAACACTCACTGAGTATATGTTAAATTTCTACAGAATATTAACAGGCACACTGGACTTTGAAATCTGGTTTTTGGTTTGAAATAATTCATTTTTCTGTTGCTCCTGGTGTTTCTTTGTGCACTGTTTCTGAGTTCTTACATGAATTCAATGACAACAGAATATTAAACATATAACCATAGAAATGTCTCTGCTTCTGTAGTACTATTTTATCGTGATGGCATTTTGATACCAATACAGACTGATTATAGTTTAATAAATGAAACTAACAAATCAGTGCAAAGCCTCCATGACAACAGAAATTTTGGTAGTGGAATTTTTTTTTCCCATATTTTTCAATATAGACACAACCTAATAGCTTCTCTCCTGTAGCAGCATAAGTATTTATATGGTTGTTCACATGTTTTAAAAACATCTCCAAAGCCTCCATCTTTACGTGAAGTTTAAATAGTGTGTAAAAAAAGAGTAAGGGAAGATATATAATGTGTTTTACTCTCCTAAGGCATAAACTTAGCAAACACACACTGTGCAAGAATAATTCATTCTTAAATCTCTTTCAAAATCTATACAGTAACCCATAAACCCAGAGTTTTTAAATAGAAAGTGGCATCTGCCCACCAGGATACTTCATTTGCATATCACTGGCTAAGTCCTGTGTGAATGAGGGCAGTGCAAGTGCTGAGCATGGTTTCTGGATGAAGGTGTCACCTGTGAAATGACAAAAATTGACCCTTTATGTGTCTACCTCCCTGCTGTGAGTAACTGAGCAATACTGTTACTTGGCTGATTTCCTAATAAACTACAGGTGGGAGGGTGTTGAGGTTGTGCCATTACAGATCATCATCTGTTAGATAGAAGTGCAGAGGAAAGAACAGAAGCTGTGCAGTATTAATAGCTACATTTATCTCTCCAGTCACTTAATAATTGGTGACTGGAGAATACTGGAATAATTATCATTCATTTTGCTGTTCTGAGAACATATATTAAAATCTGCCTTTGTATTTTCAACATTTGAAAATAAAAGCTAGTATATTACTTCCATTTTTATAAATGTTTTCTCATATTCCGCAGTTGCTGATATTTATCAGGTGCTTTCTGTTTGACAGCCAAGGGACACTGATCTAGACTTTTGTATCCTTATAATTCTCACAGCAATCCTTTTGTGTAGATTACTTTATAACTCTAATCAATGCTATCATTGGTTATAGTTGTAATCAAATGTTGAAAACTTACAGGTTAAAAATGTTTGCTGTTTCCTTCCTGAGAGTCTTGAATGGTTAGATTGTTCTACTGGATGAAGAAATGTTTTTATGGTAATAGGCAAACAGAAGATTGAGGACAGGGCTCAGTTTTGGAGTGTTCTGGTGGTTTTAGAGTCTTATGTGCAACAGTATGTTAATTGCTGAATTTTCCAGTGTATATTTTGATTCTACTATAAAACTTGGACTGCATTTGACTGTGTGGGTGTGTGTTTGTATTTTATAAAACTAATAGAAGGCCTGAGAGAAAAAAAATGGGACAAGGAAACATTGTGAGATCTTATTTGTCTTGTATATAATGCTATGCACAGACTTGTAACCCAGCACTCTGGAGATCTCGATGAACTTGAATGAATGATAAGCTGCTTTTATATTGCTTTGCAGCCCTTCTTTGCCTAGACAAGCCAGATGACAGGTATATTTATAATTATTTTTGGACTTGCATTTTGTTGTTTCGAAGATAATGACTTTCTTGGCTTCGAAAATGTGACTACATCTGTCTCACTCTCAGATCCCAAAGTGTAAATATTGAAACATATGGAGTCAAAAATGGAAAATAAGAGACATTCTACGGTTTGGCGTTTCTCAGATGTATTAAGGTAAATAAAGTAGTCTCCCCTAGATGTTCCAACTCTCCCAGTGGATACCTGAAGCCGCCAAACCCTATATATGAGGTTTCTTCTTATCTGATAAGTAAAACAGCTGCCAAGTGACAAAGGGATGGGTAGCATATATGGCATGGACAAAGGGATGGTTTCCATCCCTGCTGAGATGCAGGAAAACTAGACATATGCAGAAAACTGAAACCGAACCCCTTCCTTACACTTTACACAAAAATTAACTCTAGATGGATTAAAGACTTAAATGTAAAACCTGAAACTATAAAAACCCTAGAAGAAAACCTAGGCAATAGCGTTCAGGACATAGGCATGAGCAAAGACTTCAGATGAGATGGAGTGGGAGAGCGTGAGATTTCATCACACTACTTAGAATGGTATGAAATTTAAAACTTACAAATTATTTATTTCTGGAATTATTTTCATTTAATATTTTTGGAATGCAGTTATCTATGGGCAACTGCAACTGCAGAAAGTGAAACTTTCTATAAGGGATGGGGACTATTGTATAAGGCATTTTTCTTTCCTTCAGATTTATTCCCATGGCAAGCAGTGATGGAACATCATTTACAATTTGTAAGTATGTAAAAAATGCAAAATCTATTGTAAGTTATGGAAATAATAAGCTTCCTTGTTTTTACAAATGTCTAAATATTTTAGTGCAAATTTGGCAGTTTAATTTTTATATAATTTTTATAAAATAATTGTTCCTCCCATCTATTCAAGTGTGAGATTTTGATCCCGTGGCACAGTGAATATCAATATATTTCCCGAAATAAAAAGATTCATTTTCATCCTTATTTTTTTGTGTATCTTGAAATATGTCCCTGTGCTTTCTTCTCAGTCATTCAAACCCTAAAACTACAACCACACTTCAATAAGATGGAGGTGCAGTAGTCTTCTGAAATTAGTGCTTGCAATTCCAGCAACTGCCATCAGAGGACAGTGGAGCCTGTCACAGAGATTATTAACCACCCACCCAAGTTGTATCTCTCCTTCTGCAGTTACTATCTCTCAGGATTGCATTGGAGATCAAGGCTAAAATACCTTCACCAGGCTTTCTTAAAGTCGAGTCCTGACTAGACCTTATCAAGAGAATGTGATAGGAAGTCATGTGAATCATTTCTGAGACAAAGGCTTTTGAGATAGATATTTGTTTCCTTTATGTTCTCTCTTCGTTTTTGCTGTCTGGCTAAAGATGACGATGATGGAATAGCAATTGATGGGGAGCCACAAAATGTAAGGTGTTTGGATCATTGAATATTAATGTGGATGAATATCTTCTGCCAACCAAAAATAAACACCTTAGACTGTTGCATAAAAAGGAAAGAAACGTCTATTGCATTCCAGCAACATACATTCCCGAGTTTATTCATTATAGCAGTGTAATCTACCCTAAATAACACAGTGCCGATATATGAAACATAGATTAAAGTGATGAAGCCTTCTTCAAGGCAAACAGAGATCCAGGAGAGTCAATTATTGACTCCAGTCCATAAATGGTAGGTGCTTGGAACTATTCAATAATGTTGAATAGATTTTGAGATTTCCTTAGGATTCAGCACTACAGACTGCTGTCATCAATGGGCATGGTTATCAGGGCAAGTGTGTATAGTGTTGTGGCAAGTATTTCACATACTTCCCAAACCTGATGTAGAGAAATCAGTGACTGCCTCATCTATAAAGTTAAAACATTGTTAAATATTAACACACAACATCATGCCATATGGGACAGCTCTAGGAATTTGGAGGCATCAGTTTTTCTGTTTCAATATATTTGATGATCTTTGCATTAATATGTCTATTAACGTCTCCTCCCTCTAATATCAGGCTTTCTTTCTTCTCTTCTTCCTTTTCTCCAATCTGAGAGTTTGATAATTCAACATATAAAACTTTTCCTTCTGTATAGAATTAGTAGTTTAAAACTTACAATTTTTAAAGGTTTTGCCTATATAATTTATCAACACTCATATAATTTAACATAATAATGTAATGTAAGCTTTGAAGATACATTTATTACATCACATGTCATAAGAGAAAAAATGAATTGAGTTTAATGCATCATTCCCCAACCACATTCTGGAAATAAGAGAAGAGCTTCAAGTTTATTTAGTGAGGGGACAGTTCTCAGTGGATGTTTCAGACGTGAGATATTTTCACTAAATAACATATATTGTACATTTCTACTTCATTTCATGTTTTTCTATAACATTCTTTAACTCCATAACTTGTCTTGACTTGATATACTCAGACACTGCCTTCTTGTTTAACATTTTCCATTTTCTGAAATTGTAAACAGTGTTGCTACGGTATTCACAACACTTCTATAGTATCATAATAAAAGAGCAAATGCACTTTTTAAGAAAGAAAGGAAAAATGATGTGGAATATTTGTGAAAAGGAGAGAATGCAAGGGGATAATTGGAGAAGTAGAGGTGATGACAGGGGCTGGCCATGAGGGAGATGAAGAGCCCTTCCTTTGGTAAAAAGCCCAGGAGTTTAGTGATCCCACCTCATGAATAGCACTGCATCGCCTCATGACACCCAGGTAGGAGGTGACAGGACTTTGAAGAACAATGGCTCTACAATGTATCTAGGGAATTTGCACATAGGTGACATGACTTTGAAGAACAATGGCTCTACAATGTATCTAGGGAATTTGCACATAGGTGACGATGCTCCCAATATTGGCAGTTACAGAGCTGAGCTGAGTGTCTTCAATGAACCCCTCAGGCATGGCCAATGGGCATAATAGACGCTCTTACACTGCATTGAATTATAAAGGTCCTGCCTTTATTTCATTTAATGCCACAAATTTTTATTTAGATTTCTCCACCACTCTAATAGCAAGGAAGAGGAGAGTAAGCTTAAAACATGCGTGAGATAATAATTATTATTGAAGAGTGGGAGTTGGGAGTTACTTGATTTTTCTGAAAAATTCAGAGTGTGTTGTGAAATGTACTCTTGGCCCACATAAAAAATGTACAACCTCTGAACTGATCATGCGGTTTCATCCAAAATCACTTCTATAGTATCGGAAGAGATAACTGTACAGTATAAAAATTCTATATTAATCTTCTTTGTTTTAACATTATATATAATCATTATATTTAGTGATTCGTTTTATTTTTACAGAGAAACATATTTTTGGAACCAAATGGGGTTACAAATTATCTACAATAGAGAACACCCTCCATGTTACCCCAAATTACCCCAATACTTAATCCCAGAAATATGCCCTAAAATGTTTCTGATGAAACATTTTAGTATGACTATTGCTGCTGGATCATAAGTGTAAAAGTTCTTCAATTTAAAAATTATAAAATGTTAATTCTAAGGCTTTATAATAAAGCAACAACCACTTAACTTATGTATCTTTTTAATTTTTACTGCATATTTATTGCTATTTTTGTTTGTATTAACTACAGCGAAATATGAACCAAGGGATGGATGATAAAAGTGACAAAAGTATTTTCTTTTTTCTTTCTTTTTTTTTTTTGAGACAGAATCTCACTCTGTTGCCTAGGCTGGAATGCAGTGGCGTGATCTCAGCTCACCACAACCTCCACCTCTTGGGTTCAATTGATTCTTCTGTTTAGTTTTCCCCAAGTAGCTGGGACTAGAGGTGCACATCACCACAGCCAGTTAATTTTTGTGTTTTTAGTAGAGATGGGGTTTTCCTGTGTTGGCCAGGCTGGTTTTGAACTCCTGACCTTGGGCAATCTGCTTGCCTTGCCCTCCCAAAGTGCTGGTATTACAGGCATGAGCCACCGCACCTGGTCACAAAATATTTTTCTGATATCAGCTATGGTAAGACCTATACTGGGCTCATTGTTTGTAGGTATTTCACCAAGCATATCATAGGTTTATCTAAAAGATAACTAGATTAGGTCTTGTTCTCTAGTCCTTTTTTTTTTTTTTTTTTGGAGACAGAATCTCACTTTATTTCCCAGGCTGGAGTGCAGTGGCACAATCGCAGCTCACTGCCACCTCTGCCTCCTGGGTTCAGGTGTTTCTCCTGCCTTAGCATCCCAAGTAGCTGGGATTACCAGCATGCACCACCATATCCAGCCAATTTTTTTTTTTTTTTTTTTTTTGGATTTTTAGTAGAGACAGGGTTTTGCCATGTTGGCCAAACTGGTCTCAAACTACTGATCTCAGGTGATCTGCCCACCTCGGCCTCCCAGAGGACTGGGATTACAGACATGAGTCACTGCGCCTGGCCACAACCTTTCTTTTTGAGTCAGTTTGTCAACAGAACTCTGGTTAGTTTGTTAGTATTTGCACTTGGGTTTTCCTCACATCCACATTTGGGGTTCAGAAAGTGTCGAGGTTATGAAAAACAAGAAAAGTCTGAGGAGCTGTTAGAGATGGGACAGATACTAAGAAGTATCTATAAATGAAAACATTGTTAATTAAATGCAATGTGGGATCCTAGGCAGAGTGCTGGAAAAGTTAAAGGACATTAGTGTAAAATTAATGAAATACAAATAAGAGATGAAATTCAGTTAAGACTATGATACCAATGTTAATTTCCTGTTCTTCATAATTATACTATGGTTATGTCAGATACTACCATTAGGAGAAGCAGGGTGAGAGACAGAAGAAGATTTTCTACTATCTTGCAACTTTCTTAAAGGTCTAACAGTAGTTCCAAATAAAACATTAAAAATTAAATGATCCATGTGGCCCAGAGCCATTGAGTATATTATTGTAAAAGTCTCGGGCCGGGCGCGGTGGCTCACGCTTGTAATCCCAGCACTTTGGGAGGCTGAGGCGGGTGGATCACGAGGTCAGGAGATCGAGACCACGGTGAAACCCTGTCTCCACTAAAAATACAAAAAAATTAGCCGGGCGTGGTGGCGGGCGCCTGTAGTCCCAGCTACTCGGAGAGGCTGAGGCAGGGGAATGGCGTGAACCCGGGAGGCGGAGCTTGCAGTGAGCCGAGATCGCGCCACTGCACTCCAGCCTGGGGGACAGAGCGAGACTCCGTCTCAAAAAAAAAAAAAAAAAAAAGTCTCGATGGTCTTTACAGTCCTTACCCTAAACTATAGAAATATAACAAACCACTAAAATACAGGTTTATTAGGATGAGAGCGAGTTATCAAGAAATGCTTTCAGTCAAACTTCCACATTAGTACAAAAGTTAGTATTAAAAACATTTTTTAGGCCGGGCGCAGTGGCTCATGCCTGTAATCCCAGCACTTTGGGAGGCCGAAGTGGGCAGATCACCTGAGGTTAGGAGTTCGAGAGCAGCCTGGTCAACATGGCGAAAACTAGTTTCTACTAAAAATGCAAAAATTAGCTGGGTGTGGTGGCGGGTGCCCATAATCTGAGCTACTCAGGAGGCTGAGGCAGGAGAATTGCTTGAACCTGGGGGCTGGAGGTTGCAGTGAGCCAAGATTGCGCCATTGCACTCCAGTCTGGGTGATAAGCGTGAAACTCTGTCTCAAAAACAAAACAAAACAAACAAACCAAAAACGTTTTTTAAAGGAGCCTTCAACAACCAAGGAATTCATTAAAGCGTCATCCTCAAAGACTCTAGGCAAATGAGGTGTTTGTGTATGCATGTATTGATAAAAGGTGGTGGTGGATTATTGAAGAAGTAGAAACATGGGAAGTTAGTAAGAAAATATATCAGAGGTAGGTGCGTGTTGCCTGAGACCAGAGCAGAGGACACTCCTCTAGGGTGTAAATCTCACCTGAAAGATGTGAGTGAGGCTGAGAATTTACTCTGGAGAGTGTACAAGTGAGAAGTTAATATTGTTTATGATAGAAAATCAAACTAAATTGTAAGAAGAGACTTGCCTCTGGTGTTGATGTCTCTAGGCGTTTATGGGGTGCTACTGGAGTAGAATTGACTTGAATATGAAATCAATGAAAAGTCATTGAGTCATCAGAATAATTAATTATCAAACAAGCCACATCTGAAGAAAATATAGACTTAGGGATAAGAAATAGGAGGACAATTGCATCAAATAGGAGTCACCTTAAACTATCGTAGCATGAAACTGCCGCTTCATCTAAAGATGAATTTAGAATTAGAAGAAAGTGAACCTGTGCTATCATTGACAACTGGTTAGTAGTTTACTAGCATGGAAATCCAAGGAGCCTCTCTCTTAGTTATACACTCTGGGATTCTGACTTGATTTCCCCACTGTCTCTTACCACAGTAGTTCAGAATGTACGGTTCTCAGGCGCGCTCTGTGACCAGCACCTGGAAACTTGTATGAAATGCAAATCCATGGGCTTCGCCCCACATCTACTGGATCAGCGTCTTTGACTGGGGTTTGGGGGACAGCAATGTGTGTGTTTCAACAAGCACTCAGGGGCTTTCTGATGCAGACAGTGTGAGAACTCCTGTCTCAGAAAGTCGCCTCCACTTACACCAATTAACTTTATTCCATAGACACTCTCCCACAGTCCACTAGTTAACCCTTCCTTCTGTACATAAGTGCATTGAAATTCTATTCTAAATCTTTATATCAGGAACTTTTCAATCTAATCTGTTCATTTCCCCCCTGCAAATCCTGTCAGAATGACAGAGAGCATTTTGACCCTGTCAGTTGTTACATTAGAAAAGCCGATGGTTAAAAAATAATAAAATCGTCAGAGTTACTGGAGGATGCAAAAAACTAGGGCTATTTTCATCTGTTAAGTAACTGATTGAATTGACAGCACACCAAAGATCTTGCCACATAATCTTGTGCATTAGGTGAAGTGAATTAATTTAGGAAAGAGTTCAGTATATTGCCATATATAAGCATTTCTAGCAGGACCTAACTTGCACCTGTTAAACTATTTCGAAGAATAAAAATGCCTGTGCACTGAACCCAGGAAATGCTACTCACTGCCAACTCTACAGTGAGGTAACATGCAATTGACAACTTTCAGAGAGGTAAGCAACTAATTCTTTCCCCAGACTGCTACTTAAAATAACATTTTTTTTTTTTCTGGTAGGAAAATAAAATTCAACCAACAATTCGTCACTCTTTTTATTTGCTTTTGCCAAGCAGCTGTATTTACAGAAAACAATGTCCTGATTTTTTTTTTTTTTTTTTTTTTTTTTTTTTTTTTTTTTTTAGGTCTTGATTTCTTATCAAGCAGTTTGGTGGTCTAATGATTTTGGTTTGTGAAACTCATAAAATGCATCGGCCAAAGTAGTTTGAACCTTTTCCCTCTTTCTTCTCTTCCCTGTTCCCATTATTTATAATGAGTTTTCCCAGAAACTTCCAGTGTGTTCCTTACTGACTACACGAACACTGGTAAAGCAAGAGAGATAATCAACTCCAGGCTGGAGCTGAGCAGCAGTGCCAACAACTACTCATGACTCCAGCAGATGTTTCTGCTTTGGGGACCAAAAGAAATTTTATAGGATTTTTCCTCCTTCTCAGGGAAAATTGCCAGAACAGTCAAGAAATGGGAAATATATAGGCCTGCTCACATTTCCAAGTAGGGAGGGATATTATATTCAGTAAAAGGAATCTCAGAGAGAGGAATTTTTGAAGACACCATCTCATAATAGCTATGTAAAGTGTTCCCTAGGAAAAAGAGGAACCAAGAAGAGCTCACTTGGCTTCAGATTTCTCTGTATATTGAAAACTGTGCATGTTAGAGTAGTTTGAAATAATATCCATTTATGGTAAAAATCCACCTGGTAGTCAGTAAGGACCCTCCTCCACCACCACCACCACCAAGAAAAGAAAAAGAGAAAGAAAAAAGGCACAGGTGACATACTCTGAATTTCACTGTTTCTGTCTGTCTTTAATGTAAATTGTGGGACTACGAAGGGAGAGGACATATGCAGGACTTGGAGTCTTTTTTATAGAAAATTAACTGTTTACCACATAGTATAATATTGCTCCCCAAATAAGCAAAAATAACAAAAATTTTCCTTGAGTGGGAAAATATGAGAATTTCAGTTCTCTTGGATTACTTTACTTGATTTTTGCTATTTTGGCTCTCAAGAGACAATCTACGTGCAGTACCACGAGAATAATGTCAGAGATAATTCGTTACGTGAAATCCACGTGAAGGGAAATCAGAGAGCAGTCAGAGACCTAGTTCTGTGGGTTAAAAGCCTCTCTTTTGAAATTATGTCCAATATGAGGGAGAGAAAAGCCTACTAAGCCACTGGTCTTGTTTATGTAATGAGAGGTAAAGAAGATCAGTATGGAGAAGAGGGCTGCTGAAACTCTTTGCGACCTTTCTGTGTAGGATAGCTGTTTATGAAGAGCCAGAAACAAAGCCATTGCAATAACCCTTAACTGGATTTTTTAAATGTTGTTGTATGTTCAAAGTCATGCATAAACACTTAACACAGGGAATATGATTGACTAGAAATAGTAGTCACGCCCATCTTTTTAGTCACTCAGATTTTCTTATAATTATTGTAGCTTATGTTCTGTATGTTTGACAGAACAAAAGTGACTGGAGATTATTCTATTAAGGAGTCATACTATCAGGGAAAGGTATCATCAACTTACTAAAGTCCTGAAAGGATGGTGTCCACTTTAAAATCCATTAGCTATTGTATTGTTAAAAATGGGAGCGTTAATTAAGGTCCGAGAAAATCTTTAGGGGGCTATTTCTGATCTCTGAGAAGAGGCAATCTCTATGTGTTATATGCTCCATAAGTTATGGAGTGTCAAAATTACCTAGTAGAGTCCAAAGTACATAGTTAATTTAAACTCCATCTAAGTTAAGACTTGAAGAATGAGGAATACTTGGCTCAAATGGAGAAGGTGTAGCCCACTAAGTTGGGGAAAACATGTAGAAAGATTCAAAGTTAAAACACAAGCATAATACATTTAGAAGTAAAATTAATACACATATATATCATATACATTGTAAGGGAATGGAAGAAGGTAGAACTGGAGAGTTATTCAGGGACAAGATTAAAAATGAACTTCCAAATGATGACAAATGGATTAAGGGAAACAAAATCATTTCAAGGTGGCCAGATGCAAGCTTGTTCCTGATATATATTACCCTGAAGTGGGAAAGTAATAGGATTAGAGAGAAACTGATAAAGAGTATTTAAGAGTTTTAAATGATCAGATATGGTCGTTGATTACATATGGAAATGGTGGAGAAGGGAAGTCAAAGATTATTCCTAGTTCTTGGTTTGAACAATTTGTTGGATAAAAGCTTCATTCACTTAAATATTTTCAGGTATGAAGGGAAGGATGGATTCACTCTTAGAGCTCCACTGTAAGGCAGTTATTTCTAGGCATCCCAAGGGTGTATGTGTGCTCCCAAAGCAGTTCATGCATTTTTTTCTGTTCTAGTAATATCCCTTCAGTGCAATAATCAAAGGCTATCAGAGGAAGGCTCATTGCTAGTACCTCACTCATTGGTACACGCCATGACCGTGACTCCCTGATAGTCTTCGGGGCACAGCAGTTACTGGCTGCTGTTACACAATAGCCACTGATGCTGCTACTGGCTATTACTGAAGAAACTGGGGAGGGTATCTCCGCACTGAATTGTTGACAAAGACCAAATCATCATGGGTTATAATGATGGTATTCAACTCTGGTCATGTGTTCTCTTTTAGAATTTAAAACTAGTTCATGAAGACAGACTGAGAATAAAGGTCATCTGACTCCCTCCATTGTCTTTGCCATGATGATCATCTTTTCTCCTGACAACTCTAATCTTCAGTCTTAACACAAAAACACCATACATGTAAATTCATGTGAAAAAACAAATGTCCTAAGTGTTCAGCTGCATTCCAGTTCTGCAAAGAGCAAGAACACAAATCTCACTTTGAGCTAAATTGGGACACCCTACCAAAATATCAATGCCCTGTGAGATTTTTATTCCATGGAATTAGGGATTGTTGAAGAAGAGCTCCTTGAAGTTAATTGACATACTGCTTCTTAAGCTCTAATGTGCATATGAATAATAGGGAGAACTTGTTAAAATGCAGATTCTGAATCAGTGGCTCTGGGCTCTGTGGACAGGCTCCTGGTCTGCAGCCTACGCTTTGAAAAGCAAGGTTCCAGTCTAACAATTCTCTAAATTCTCTCAGTGAACAGTTGAAGAAAATGAGTCATAGGCATTTATTTAGTACAAGGCAGTGAATTCAGTGCAGCCTACATATTAAACTGGAGATAGAATCAGGGTTAGAAGAATAAATTTCCCTGACTCTCAGTTCACTGTCCCTTCTAGCACAATCAGCAGCATTTTGCATAAGTAGATCTCCTAACGTCAGTAATGTTTCTCCTCATTTTGGAATCTAGAGAAATATCTACTGCTAATCACCAGAGGAAAAATCTCTCAAAAGAACATGATGAGATCCAGGAGAAAAGAAAGCCATATATGTTAATTTTTTGAGGGTTTTTTTTTTGGCTAATAAAAATTAATTAGCTAATATTTTTCTAATCATCCATGACATTGTATGTGTTGTGATTTGTTAATGCTTTAGAAATGTACATGAAACAAGTTTCCATAGGCAAAGTAAGTGCTTCATAGAGTGGTTTCATACTTTCATAGCGATTACTATAAAATGAAATACTGATATTTTTCTTTAAAAATGTTTTAATGCAAGTTTTTAGTGTGAAATTTATTTTAATAGAAAGATGGAATTTTCCTGGAAGAAAACCACTCTGATAGGGCAGGAAAACCTCTTCACTCACCTGATGTCCTCAAAATGTGCTTCTAAAGCAGGATGGTAATTAACCCTAAACCTGAGAGAACATAAAATACTGGGGTGCTGAAAACTAGTATAGTTAAGCAACACAGAAATAGGAATTTCTAACAATAGATTGGACATTGCTCCCTCCAACTGAAACATCTGGTCACCAATTCATACCTGGATTTCTGTATGCTTCATCCCTTTCCTGACCCCTCCCATCTTAATGCTGCTGCTCAAGTTTAAACGAGTACTGTCAGGAGAGCAGATGGACTCCACTGCAGGCTGGGGAAGAGCCAGCAAGACATAATGCAGAATGCTCCCTGCCGACCCTGAGGTGACTGTAAACTTGATCAAACGGGATCTTTCTCTCCAGGGATAAGAGATAATGCAATCTTATTGCTGGATCAAAAGTCCTTACAAAGGCAGCCAGTTCAACTGTGGTATGTACAGAGAGTCCTCTGGAGGATGCACTGAAGCCATCAAACCCATACCCCCTGGAATGTCTCCTGGGATTCAAGCACTGGCCAAAGAACAGAAATGAAGTAGCTGTTTCCAGCGATTTACAGTTCTTCTAAATATGAGAAGGAAAATGTGTGGAGACATTTTAGCTCAGCGGGGTCCTCAACTGAGCATTAGAGAGGTTTCCATTGCTTCTGACTGTACCTTATGATTTTGCATCTAAATGAATGTTCTACCATCTGAAACCTTTCAGGTTGCTAAATTTATTCAGAGAGGACAAATCCCTCTTCTGTGAAACAGCAACATGTAATATTTATTGAAAATATTAAACTGTCTTCTCAAATTAATATCTGATTCATAAAAAGCCAAATGTAGAGCCAGAAAGTCAGATTGTATACACATATATTCTATTGCTAAATCTCTCAAAGAGAAGGGATTAAACAGCCCTTCACTTCTATTTGAAAAGTTTAAGAGGGCTATAAAAATGGAAACGTATTAACTGTGTCCATGAAAATTTATATGTACATATAGCCCTAGCTTAAATCAAATGCTGGGCCTAAAGTAGAGTATAAAGTACTCGTCACTTACTTTCTCTTTTGTGAGAGAATAGGTTTTGGTAGAGAAATTCATTCAACACCTGATAAATATACTCCTTTGGCTGAGAAAAACAAATAGCACAACAGGAAGGGAATTGATAGAGGTTATGGAAAAGCGAGATGTAATGTTAGTTTATGGGAATTGATCTGAAATGATTTTGTTTAACCATGTAGATCTCTGTAAATAATTGAAATAATAACCTGCTGCAGAACAGTGGAGACATTTAAAAAATTGTCTGGGTAAAAAACAAAACTAGCCTACCATATGGATTCATGGACACATATAACACAATTGGGAAACAATTCAGAGGTTTACTATAATAGTTTTTATAACTAATAAGAGAGTCTAGAAATTGGTAAAGATTTCTATGTAGAATTACTCACGTGTTTTAAACCAGTGAAGACATTTTGAGATTGCTTAGATTACATTTCCATCTGGCAATGGTTTGATGGACAAAATGAACTGTTAGTTCTATAGTCTTTTCTCAGATCAGTCAGTGCCTACCACAAATATTGCAGAATCTGTGCTATTCATTAGCCATTTGATTTCAATGATGTTTGTAGTTGATTTGTAAAATGATGCAACTGCATATCCTAAACAAAAGTCAAGAACTGACACATTGTGGTTCTAAGTAAATTCTCAGACATATTTCATTTAAAAGTACAGTGTTATTGCTGATTTTTAAAGAAAGTATAATTTGATTACCTTTAAGATTAATACTGATTTTCTAGTTAATAGAAGACCCCTATCATTCCTTATTTTCTTACTCATATCTGCTTCACACATTTAAATTACTTGCCTACCTCTTGAGGGCATTTTAATTTGCAATATGGCTTTATTATCTGACTTCAAATGCTGTAATCCTACACTGTTTGCAAGTAACACAACACTTCCTTGATTTTTCCCTAGCACTAATTATCACAGTTTCTTAAGTAAATGGATATTTCTTTCATTTATTCATCTAATTCACAAATGTTCACTATGTACCCATTCTGTTTTAGACAATATATTTGCCAATGGGAATAATGATGAAAATAGACCCAGTCCCCACTCTCATGAATCATATCAATGAAGTGTGGAAAGATCTTTTTTCAATTGATTGATGAAATGTGGCTATCTGAAATCCTTTATCATCATACTTTAGAATAATAAAAGGATTACTATTCACTTACTAGAAGAGATTATACAAAATTGTAAGTATTATGGAATGAATTATCTTCCCCAAATTCATATGTTGAAGTCCTAACCCTCATTACACCAGGACATGACTGTATTTGAAGATAAGGCCTTTAGAGAGGTAATTAATTTTAAAAGAGGTCATTAGAGTGAGCCCTAACCAATATGATGGGTATCCTTATAAGAAGAAGAAATTTAGACACAGACAGAATGGAAGGACCAAGTGAAGACAACAGTAAAAGATTGTCAGCTGCAAGTTAAGCAGAGAGGCCCTCAGAAGAAACCAGCATTGCTAACACCTTGGTCTTGGACTTCTAGCCTTCAGAACTGTGAGGAAATAAGTTTCTGTTGTTTAAGCCTCTCAATATATAGGACTTGGTTGGTACAAGCAAACTAATACAGTCAGGTTTTCTTTGTTTAATTGAAAACAACTTAGCCTTAATAGTTGAGTCCAAATTCTGATAGAAAAGAAAAGAAGTACAACATTGGCAATTACTTAAACAGTGGCTTTCAGCCTCATAGGTAAGTGGACTGTCGGCACAATTTAGAGTCCTCTTTTTATTATTTTGTATTAATTGATATGGTACCAAGGCTTCCAGTTATGTAATGATCCAGACAAGGAGTTTCTGGACAGAAACCGAGCCTTACATAGACGCAAATAAATCCTCAAATGTGAAGATGTAGAGTAACAGGGACATTTGAAGCAACATTTCATTTCCAAGACCTTATCCTAGAAGATAATCAAACACTTATATAAAGATTTAGCCCAAATAATTAATTACCTAAAGCAGTAAAATAAATAAAATAAACCACATGCATTCTGTCATTAATATTATAGAGTGTATTTATTTGTATTGAAAGCTATTTTAAATGGAAATTTCAGTGAAAAAGATGGTTTAAGTTATGTTTCTGATTTTGTGGGAAAAAAATAAAATTATACAAATATGCATAAAATAGCTGGAAATATATGCGCCAAAATATGTAATGATGATTTTCAGTGATTATGTTATAACGTTTTCTTAATCTTTTATATGTATTTTATAATTTTTGAATAAATGCATTACTTTGAAATAAAAAGTAGCTCCCAATTTTTTTTTTAAATAACTAAAGTCTTAAATATCATGAGTCAATGTTGTGATTGCATGTCTTGAGTAAGGCAACCACTGGAAATTTTTTTTTAAAAGGAAGGCAGTTTAGTTCTCAAAATACTATGGATGATATGGCTTTAAACATTTTAAGTAATAACATAAATTCTGAATAAAAGTTATTCATTCTTGGTTAGTGCATGCTTAAATGTTTTTGAAAAGTCCAAGATGAATCCACCAATGATAATAAATCTTAAACATTGTTTAATGATATAGTTAGCAGGTATTTTTTATCTTGAGTGGAGAGGTACACACAGATAATACTACTTCCAGGTGGGGATATTATTGTGCTAATTTTTGAGTTCAAAATCTTGACTCACATCTCGATGACAGAAATCATACTGCAGCAGGATGTTATATACATTCATTAAATGTGTATTTACCTAACACCTTCCATATGCTAGAAAATGAATTTAAATATGGATGAAACATGATCTCTGCCCAATGCAATGCATACTTCTGAGGTAAAGAGCTAAGGATGTATCTGAAATTGGATGTGACTGTCCTAGCTTACATAATGGCCACATCTTCTGTAATCAAGTTGTATGTTCCTCCCCATTTCATTTAGGGATATTCATGATAAATATACCCATATATGTCTGTCATTTCTTTCCTTATACTATTCATTTAATGGTTCCACAAAAGCATCCTTGATCCTCAGTTAAATTCAGCAATATTTATTGAGCTCAATATTAAGTGAGCAAAATTCTCCACTACTTCTGTAGATTGAAGAAAGATGAGAAACTCTAATACAAATATCTGTATAACCAAAGTAAATTGTAGAATGTGTAAATGGCATAAATGACTAATTAAGATAATTAATAGTGAGAAAAATTGAATCAAGTTTAAAAGTATGTGGAAAGACATTTGAGCTTTTGAAGAATGGATAATAAGTTGGCAGCAGAAGTAAGGAAATGGTATAAGAGTAGGTGGATTAGCATGGAAAAACAAGGGCAGGAAATTTGGGACGTGTTCTAGGTAAAATGAGTAGCCTATTTTGGTGGAAGTACAGAATGAAAAAAAGAAGCCTTGGGAAAGAAGAATGGAAATGTAAGTAGGGGATGCATGGCTGAGCATGATGAATTCCCCAGGAGTGTTCTTGGTATAGAATGTTTAAATAATGAAAATCCAATAAAGGAAGTTGAGATATAAAGTGAATATTTAGACCCATGCTTTAGGACGACTAATGTGGTATCACTTAAAGATGGATGAATTTGTGACAGAGACGCTGGAAGAGAACAATATGTAAACTCAATTTGACACACAACTGAAAACAAATTTGCACAAATTTTTAATATATAGAATCATATGTAATTTTCATATTTGTAACCATGCTAAGGTAATTGATACTAATGCAATTTGAGATTTCTTTTGTCAAGAAAATACCATTTAAATCTACTATTTTTTATAGTATGGGTTTTTATGTAATAAATTTAAGGCAAATTAAATGTACAGTGAAGTAATATCAATTCCACAGCTATTTATCATCTAATGTTTTGCAGCATTTTGAGAGATACAAAAAGATGAAGACACAAATCCCTGTTGTTTAGTTCAGCTTTGTCTGTTTTAGGTTTTCTAGAGTGCATATAATTACACTGTGCAGCTGGAATTTAAAAATAAATATGTATCCTAATATTTTGGTTGATCAAATTTAAGTTCAATATAATCCAGGGACTAATGGTATCAGATGATACAAAATCTAAAAATCATGTTTTATCTCATTGGCTGCCTGTTCAAACTATAAGAGACATATATGACAAAGTCACAGCCAACATCACACTAAACAGGCAAAATCTAGAAGCATTCCCCTTGAGAGCTGGAACAAGACAAGGATGTTCATTCTCACCACTCTTATTCAACATACTACTGGAAGTCCTAACCAGAACTATCAGGTATCCAAAATAGGAAAGGAGGAAGCCAAACTATCTCTCTTCATAGGCCATATGATTCCATACATAGAAAGCCCTATAGACTTCAACAGAAGGCTCCTACAACTGATTAAAAAAAAAAACACTTCTGTAACTTTTTAAGATACAAAATACATGTACAAAAAATAAGTGGCATTTATATAACAACATTCAAGCTGAGCACCAAATCAAGAATGCAAACCCATTTACAAAAACCACAAAAAGAATACAATATGTAGAAATACAGCTTATTAAGGAAGTGGAAGATCTTTTAAGAATTACAAAACGTTGCTGAAAGAAATCTGAAACGAAACAAACAACTGAAGAACATTCCAAGCTCATAAATAGGAAGAATCACCATTGTTAAAATGGCCAGACTGCCCAAAGCAATCTGTAAAATCAACAATGTTCCTTTCAAACTACCAACCTCATTTTTCACGGAATTAGAAAAAACTATTCTAAATTCATATGGAACCAAAAAACCGCTCGGATAGCCAAAGCAATTCTAAGCCAAAGGCATCATGCTACCGAACTTCAAGCTATACTACAGTAACCACAACAGTATGGTGGTACTGTTGTACTAAACAGACACATAAGCCAATGGAACAGGATAGAGAACCTAAAAATAAAGTCACACACTTAAAACCACCTGATTTTTGATGAAGTTGACAATAACAAACAATGGGCAAATAACTCCATTTTCAATAAAAGATGCTGGGATAACTGGCCAGCCATATGCAGAAGAATGAAACTGGACCCTTACCTTTCACTATGTACAAAAATTAAGTCAAGATGGATTAAATACTTAAATGCAAGACCTCAAACAATTAAACCCCAAATGAAATTTTAGGAAATACCATTCTGTACTTGGTCTTGGGAAAGAATTTATGACTAAGTGACCAAAAGCAATTACAACAAGAAAAAATCAACAAAGGGGGACATAATTAAGCTAAAGAGATTCTTCACAGCAAAATAAACAATCAACAGAGTAAATAGACAGCCTATAGAATAAGAGAAAATACTCACTAACCATGCATCCAGCAAAGGTCTAATATCCAGAATCTATAAGAAACTTAATTCAACAAACAAAAACAAACAATGCCATAAAAAATGGACAAAGGACACGTACAGACACTTCTCAAAAGAAGACATACAAATGGCTGGCAACTATATGAAAAAATGTTCACTATCACCAATCATCAGACAAGTACAAATCAAAATATGATTTGTATTTTGATTGAATGAAATACCATCTAACACCAGTCAGAATGGCTACTAAAAAGTGGAAAAAAAAAGATTCTGGTGAGGCTGAAGAGAAAAGTGTATGCTCAGACACTGGTGGTGTGAATGTAAATTAGTTCAGCCGCTGTGGAAAGCAGTTTGGAGATTTCTGAAAGAATTTAAAACAGAAGTATGATTCAATCCTCAATCTCACTACTGGGTATATACTCAAAGGAAAATACAGTTTTTTTTCTGTTTGCGATGGTAGAAAATGTTCAAGAGGAAAACAGGGGGTTTATGTTTTTTAATCTATTTCTTCAGACCTAATTTTATTCAAATCTCTAAGATATATTCTATTTATATAATAGTATAAATTTATCATAAGACAATTAGAAAATTGAGACAAGTATTAAAAACACACAGGATATTCTTACTATCTAAAAATTTAACCACCATTCACAATTTAGTTTTTGTGTTATACTTTGTGTTTTGTAAAACATTTTTCACAAAGTTTAATATACTCTACTTTGTTTTATAACTTTGCCATTTTCCATAACATATCATGTGTAATTTAAAAATTATTACTATGTATTATCATTATATATGTTATTATCTGTTATTTAAAGTCATGCTCTTTATTGAGTAAACAGAATGCAATAATGATGAAAATTTATTCTATTTTATTTTATTCTATCCAAACTTCTTGGTTTTTCTTATTAAAATTTTTTTCTGTTACAAGTAATAATGCTGTCTCTACTTACAAATAAGTAACTTGAGGCTTCTCTGTGTTCTAGGTTAAGTTATTAGGAACACAATTGCTCAAAAATTTAGACTTCTTAAAATCTTGTCAAAGGGAATTTTGGAAAGTTTTGCAAAAAAAAGTTGCAAAAAATTTAGAAAGATGCAAAAAATTGTTTTCTCCTTATTCTAGTCTGCATTTTTTATTACTAATGAGACTAGAAACCTTTTATATTTACATGGCTCATTTAGTGAATTTCCTTGTAATTCCTTTAGCACATTTTTCTGTAGGGACATACGTTTTTATCTTAAAGATTTATACATTCTTTTAAAAGATTAATACAGGTTGAGTATCATTTATCCAAAATACTTTGGAATAAAATGTTTCAGATCTTGGATATTTTTTAATTTTAGGATATTTGCATATATGTAAGAGATCTTGCAGGTGAAACTCGTAAATTCATTTATGTTTTATATATACCTCATACACATAGACTGAAGGTGATTTTTATAAGTTTTTAATAATTTTGTGCATGAAACAAAGTTTGTGTTAAGTACTTACGTGGAAAATTTTCCACTTGTGCCATGTCAGTGCTCAAAATGCTTCAGATTTTGGATCATATTGAATTTTAGATTTTCAGATTAGTCATGCTCAATCTGTTTTGCTCTTTGTCTGCCACATATATTGAATTCCTTTCCAGTTAACAATTGATTTTTTAATTTTTATTTTTTATTTATTTTATTTTTCTTTTTTGAGATGGAGTCTCGCTCTCTCACCAGGCTGGAGTGCACTGGCACGATCTCAGCTCACTGCAACCTCCACCTCCCGCATTCAAGCGATTCTCCTGCCTCAGCCTCCCGAGTAGCTGGTACTACAGGCGCACGCTACCACGCCCAGCTAATTTTTGTATTTTTAATAGAAACGGGGTTTCACCATGTTAACCAGAATGGTCTCGATCTCTTGACCTCGTGATCCACCTGCCTCGGCCTCCCAAAGTGCTGGGATTACAGACGTGAGCCACCATGCCAGGCCTATAATTGATTTTTAATGAAACTTGAGATTATTTTTATATAATCAGGTTTCAATTGTGGATAGTCAAATATATTTTTTTAATATTGTTGATTAATATCTTTACTTATATGCTCATAAAGACCTTTAGATAAATATTACAAATATTACCCTGAGTATAGTACCTTCAATTTGACATGTATTTATGAGATCACTTCTAAGTGCATAGTAGTAATAAAAAAGTAGAGGTAGTAATAACAGAGTGAAAAGCAAATTAGAGATTCTAGGAGACTTAAAATGCTGCTTCTGCCCTTAATCCGCAAGTATTTTGTGATTCCTGTTGCATACTCATTACATTATATTAGGCATTGTAAGTTGTGTTCTCCTCCTAAAAAGTGTAAATCTAGTCTAAAGAAAATAAGTGTTTTTAAGTGAACCCAGAACTACCCTAGGCCTCTGTTGTTTTATAAACACTGCTTTGATAGGCTCAGATAATCCTAACAAGCTTTGGCAGTGTCCATGTGAATTCAAATATCCTGCCCTGTGAGCCTCCAAATTAATCATACTATTTTCACATTAACATCCTATATGTCAGGATTGAACCCTGAACTCATAAGCTCACTCAGATCCGTAGCCTCAACCTAATTCACTGAGATGCATAGCCTCAACCCAATTCTCACAGCATTCTTACAATCTGTGTGTCTTGGTTGCACCCTGATTGGCATTTAGTTCCTCCACGAGGAAGGGAGTGCTGAATTAATTGATGACCTACTTTTTTAGGCTCCTGATACCTAGATAACTTTTGCGAATTCCTTCTAAATCAGCATTACCAGTGGGCGAAAGCCAATGACAGACAGATGGCAGTGCTGTGTTTTAGGCTGTCCGGCAAATGTTGCGCTGGCCCGTGTAGACCCCAGACACTGACTGGAACCTCCACATTGCTTGAGTTATCTGGAGCCACCATTGGTTACTGTCTGCCTCTGGGCTTTGACCAGTGTCTGCAGCCAGGCTCAGAAGCCTCAATCAGAAGCCCACCTTGAAAAACAGTATGTGTCTGATTCAGGGCCAAGTTTAGGTTGGCCCCTTGGAACAGAGTGCTGGCCATCTTCTTTCTTCAGAATGACTCAGATGGACAACCCTTAATAACAATCTGAGTACATTAATAACAGTTTCAGAAGCACAACAGTATCAAGGTAGGGGTAGCTAATGGATTTTCAAGAAGATTGCCAGAAAATGATATTTGAGCAGAGACCTGAAGGAAGTCAGTAATTAACTACGTGGATATCATGGGGAAAAGTATTCCAGGGAAAGAACAGCAAGTACAAAGGTCTTGAGGTGGAATGATGCTTAGAAAGTTTGAGGAACAGGAATGCTACTATGATTGGTCCTAAGTGAGTCAGAAGGAGGGACCCAGTGGGAGGTAATTGAATCATGGGGGCAGGACTTTCTCATGCTTTTCTAGCAATAGTGAATAAGTCTCATGAGATATAATGGTTGTAAAAAGGGGAGTTCCCCTGCATAAACTCTCTCTTTGTAGGAGCGAAGATTGCAAGATCAGGGAAAGAGCAGGGACAAACTATATCCGGCTTTGTAGGCCTTGGTGAGGACTTCTATTCTCCTACTGAGTGAGGAAGGAAGTCAACAGAAACTTTTTAACCAAGTGGCAATACGATCTGATTTACATTTTACGAGGATCTCATTGACCACCACATAAAAATAAGGCTCCAGAAAACCAAGGACAAAAGCAGGAAGAACCTTTACAAGACCAGAGCAACTATCCAGGTAAGAGATTATGATGGCAGGAAAAGGAGTAATGCTGTGCTTGGATAAAATAATTGGACTGTGGTTATATTTTGACAATAAAACAGAAATTGTGACTAGTTTAGAGATACACCATGGACACCTCCAAGATGTTGAGAGTGAATAACTGGAAGAATGGAGATTTCATTAACTATGATAAGAAAGAATGAAATGAGCAATTTTGAGAGAAAAAAACCAAAAGTTTTATTTTATTTTTATTTCTTTTTATTAAAAATAATTATAATGTTTATTTTAGATTCAGGGGGTACATGTGCACGTTTGTTACATGGGTCTATTGTGTGGCAATGTTTGGAATATGAATGATGCCTTCACCCAAGTAGTGAGCATAGTAGGCAACAGTTAGTTTTTCAGCCCTGGCCCCATTCTCTAACTCCCCTGCTTTAGTGGTCCCCAGAGTCTATTGTTGGCATCTTTATGTCCAGGAGAACTTAGTGTTTAGCTCCCACTTATGAGTGAGAAAATGTGGTGTTTGGTTTTCTGTTCCTGCATTATTTGCTTAAGATAATCGCCTCCAGCTCCATCCATGTTGCTGAAAAGGACATGGTTTTGTTATTTTTTAATGGCTCTGTAGTATTCTATGGTGTATGTGTACCACATTTTCTTCATCCAATCCATCACTGATGGGCACCTAGGTTGATTTCATATCTTTGCTATTGTGAGTAATGCTGCAATGAACACGTGAGTGCAAGCATCTTTTTGGTAGAACAATTTATTTTCTTTTGAATATATGCCAGTAATGGAATTGATTGCTGGGCCGAATGGCAGCTCTGTTTTAACTTCTTTGAGAAATCGCCAAACTGTTTTCCACAGTGGCTGACCTAGTTTACATTTCCACCAATAGTGTATAAGCATTCGCTTTTCTCTGCAGCCTCACCAGTACCTGTTTATTTATTTATTTATATTTTTTTCATTTTTTGATAACAGTCATTCTGACTGGTGTGAAATGGTATCTCATTGTGGTTTTGATTTGCATTTCTCTGATGATTAGTGATGTGGATAATTTTTTCATATGTTAATTGGCTGCTTGTATGTCTTTCTTTGAGAAGTCTCTGTATCTTTTGACCACTTTTTAATGGCGTTGTTTTTCCTTGTTGAATTATTTAAGTTCCTTATAGATTCTGGATATTAGATATCTCTCAGATACATAGTGATATGGTTTGGCTGTGTACCACACAAATTTCATGTTGAATTGTAACTCCCATAATTCCTACATGCCATGGGAGGGACCCAGTGGGAGGTAACTGAATCGTGGAGGTGGGTCTTTCTTAGGCTGTTCTAGCAATAGCTAGCACATCTCAGGGGATCTGATGGTTTTAAGAAAGGGAGTTCCCCTGCATAAACTCTCTCTTTGTTTGCTGCCATCCATGTAAGATTTGACTTGCTCCTCCTTGCCTTATGCCATGATTGTGAGGCTTCCCCAGCCAAGTGAAACTGTAAGTCTGTTACATTTATTTTTCTTCCCAGTCTCAGGTATGTCTTTATCAGCAGCATGAAAAGGAACTAATATAGTAAATTGGTACCAGCAGAGTGGGGCTTGTCTGAAAAGATACCTGAAAAAGTGGAAGCTACTTGGAACTGGGTAACATACAGAGGTTGGAACAGTTCGGAGGGCTCAGAAGAAGATAGGAAAGTGTGGGAAAGTCAGGAACTTCCTAGAGACTTGTTGAATGGCTTTGCCTAAAATGCTGATAGTGATATGAACAATAAAATTCAGGCCGAGGTGGTCTCAAATGGAATGAGGAACTTGTTGGGAACTGGAGCAAAGGTGACTCTTGCTATGCTTTAGCAAAGAGACTGGCAGCATTTTGCCCCTGCCCTAGAGATTTGTGGAATTTTGAACTTGAGAGAAATGATTTAGGGTATCTGGCAGAAGAAATTTCTAAGCAGCAAAGCACTCAAGAGGTGACTTGGGTGTCATTAAGAGCATTCAGTTTTATAAGGGAAACAGAGCATAAAAGTTCAGAACATTTGCAGCCTGACAATGTTATAGAAAAGAAAATCTCCTTTATTGAGGAGAAATTCAAGCCAGCTACAGAGACATTTGCATAAGTAATGAGGAACCAAATGTTAATCACAATGATAATGGGGAAAATGTCTCCAGGGTATGTCAGAGAACTTTGTCACAGCCCTTCTCATCACATGCCTGTAGGCCTAAGAGGAAAAAATGGTTTCATGGTCCAGGCCCAGGGGCCCTCTGCTGTATGCAGCCTAAGGACTTGGTGCCCTGTGTTCCAGCTGATCCAGCCATGACTAGAAGGGGCCAAGATACAGCTCGGGCCATGCCTTTGGAAGATGCAAGCCCCAAGTCTTGGCAGCTTCCACTTTGTGTTGAGCCTGTGAGTGCACAGAAGTCAAGGATTGAGGTTTGGGAACCTCTGTCTGGATTTCAGAAGGTGTATGGAAATGCCTGGATGTCCAGGAAGAAGTTTGCTCCTGGGGCAGGGCCCTCATGGACAACCTCTGCTAGGGCAGTGCAAAGGAGATATGTGGAGTGAGAACCCCCAAAGCAGAGGCCACACTGGGGAACTGCCTAGTGTAGCTGTGAGAGAAGAGCCACTGTCCTCCAGACCCCAAAATGGTAGATCCACTGACAGCTTGCACCGTGTACCCAGAAAAGCTATAGACACTCAACACCAGCCAATGAAAGCAGCCAGGAGGGAGGCTGTATTCTCCCTCCCTGCAAAGCCACAGGGACAGAGCAGCCCAAAACCGTGGGAACCCACCTCTTGCATCAGTGTGAACTGCATGTGAGACATGAAGTAAAAGGAGATCATTTTGGAGCTTCAAGGTTTGACTGCCCCACCCGATTTTGGACTTGTATGGGCCCCGTACCCCTTGGTTTTGGCCAATTTCTCCCATTTGGAATGGTTGTATTTACCCAATACATGTACCCTCATTGTATCTAGGAAGTAACTAGCTTGTTTTTTGGTTTTACAGGCTCATAGGCAGAAGGGACTTCTCTCAGATAACACTTTGGTCTTTGGACTTTTGAATTAATGCTGAAATTAGTTAAGACTTTTGGGGACTGTTGGGAAGGCATGATTGGTTTTGAAATGTGAGGACATGACATGTGGTAGGGGCCAGGGGTAGAATGATATGGTTTTGGTGTGTCCCTACCGAAATTTTATCTTGAATTGTAACTCCCACAGTTCTCCCATGTCATGGGAGGGACCCAGTGGGAGGTAATGGAATCATGGGTCATGTCTTTCTTGTGCTGCTCTCACAGTAGTGAATAAGTCTCACAAGATCTGATGGTTTTAAAAAGAGGAGTTCTCTTGCACAAACTCTCTCTTTGCCTGCCGCCATTCATGTAAGACTTGACTTGCTCCTCCTTACCATCTGCCATGATTGTGAGGCCTCCCCAGCCATGTGGAACTGTAAGTCTATTAAACTTATTTTCCTTCCCAGGCTTGGGCATGTCTTTATCAGCAGCATGAAAATGAACTAATATATGTAGTTGCAAATATTTTCTCCCATTCTGTAGGTTGTCTGTTTACTCTGTTGATAGTTTATTTTGTTGTGAATAGGCTCTTTAGTTTAGTTAGGTCACACTTGCAGACTTTTGGGTTTTTTTGCAGTTGCTTTTGAGGAGTTAGTCATAAAATCTTTGCCAATGCTGATGTTCAGAATGATATTTTTTACGTTTTCTTCTAGGATTCTCATAGACTGAGGTGCCCCATTTAAATATTTAATCCGTTTTCAATTAGTTTTTGAATACGGTGTTAGAAAAGCTCCAGCTTCACAATTCTGCATATGAATAGCCAGCTATCACTACAACTTTTATTGAAAAGGGAGTTCTTTCCCTGTTGCTTATTTTTGTCAACTTTGTCTTAAATCAGATGGCTGTAGGTGTGCAGCTTTACCTCTGTGTTCTTGATTATGTTCCATTGGTCTGTGTGTCTGTTTTTACTGGTACCATGTTGCTTGTGTTACTCTAGCTTTATTGTATGGTTTGAAGTTGTGTAATGTGATACTTCCATCACTGTGCTTTTTATTTAGGATTGTTTTGGCCAGTTGGGCTCTTTTTATATTCCATATGAATTTTAGAATGGTTTCTTTCTAATTTTGTGAAAAATGAGGTTGGTAGTTTGATAGGAATAGCACTAAATCTATAGATTGCTTCAGGCAGTGTGGCCATTTTAACAATATTGATTCCTCCAATCCATAAGCATAGAATGTTTTTCTGTTTGTTTGTATCCTGTGGTTTCCTTTAACAGTCTTTTGTAGTTTTCTTTTTAGAGATCTTTCACCTCCTTGGTTAAACATATTCTCTGGTATTTTTTTTTTCTTTTTGCAGCTACTGTAAATGAGTTTGCATTCTTGATTTGGCAGTCAGCTTGTCTGACAATAGAGCAGAATAGAGACCGCAATCTACAACCATCTGATCTTCTACAAACCTTACAAAAACAAGCAATGGGGAAAGGATTCCCTATGTAATAAATAGCGCTGGGAATACTGGCAAGCCATTTGCTGAAAATTGAAACTGGATCCCTTCCTTACACCTTATATAAAGATTAACTTAGGATGGATTAACGACTTAAACATAAAACCCAAAGCTATAAAAACCCTAGAATAAAATCTAGGCAATAAAATTCAGTACATAGGCACAAGTAAAGATTTCATGATGAAAATGTAAAAAGCAATTGCAACAAAAGCAAAAAGTGACAAATGCAATCTGATTAAACTAAAGAGCTTCTGCACAGCAAAGGAAACAATCACTGGAGTGATCATACAATGTACAGAAGGGGAAAAAAATTTTGCAATCTATCCACCTGACAAAGTCTAATTTCCAGGATCTACAAGGAACTTCAATAAATTTACAAGAAAGAAGCAAATAACCTCATTAAAAAGTGGTCAAAGGACATGAACAGACACTTCTCAAAAGAAAACATTTATGTGGCCAACAAACATAAGAAAAAAGCTCAACATCACTGATCATTACAGAAATGTATATTAAAACCACAATGAGATACCATCTCATGCCAGTCAGAATGGTGATTATTAAAAAGTCAGGAAACAACAGATGCTGGCAAGGATGTGGAGAAATAGGAACACTTTTACACTGGTGGTGGGAGTGTAAATTAGTTCAACTATTGTGGAAGACAGTGTGGTGATTCCTCAAAGACCTAGAACCAGAAATACCATTTGGCCCAGCAATCCCATTAGTGGGTATATACCCAAAGGAATATAAATTATTCTTATATAAAGATACCTGCATGTGTATGTTCAGTGCAGCACTATTCACAATAGCAAAGACATAGAGTCAACCCAAATGCCCATCAACGATAGACTAGATAAAGAAAATGTGGTACATATACACTATGGAACACTGTGAAACCATCAATGGGACCAAGATCATGTCCTTTGCAGGGACAAGGATGGAGTTGGAAGCCATTGTTCTCAGCAAACTAATGCAGGAACAGAAAACCAAATACTGCATATTCTCCCTTATTGGGAGCTGAACAATGTGAACACATAAACACAGGGATGGGAACAACACACACTGAGGCCTGTGGTGGACAGAGGGCATCAGGAAAAATAGCTAATGAATGCTAGGCTTAATACCTTAGTGATGGGTTGTTAGGTGCAGCAAATCACCGTGGCACATGTTTACCTATGTAACAAATGTGCACATTCTGTACATGTATCCCAGAACATAAAATTTAAAAAAAAATGGACCAGGCATGGTGGCTCATGCCTGTAATCCTAGCACTTTGAGAGGCCGAGGTGGGTGGATCATGAGGTAAGGAGTTCGAGACCAGCCTGGCCAACATAGTGAAACCCTGACTGTACTAAAAATACAAAAATTAGCTCAGCATGGTGGTATGTGCCTGTAGTCCTAGCTACTCGGGAGGCTGAGGCAGGAGAATTGCTTGAACCTGGGACACAGAGGCTGTGGTAAGCCGAGATCATGCCACTGCACTCCAGCCTGGGAAACAGAGCAAGACTCCGTCTGGAAAAAAAAAAAAAAAATTGCATTTTTACTCAAATACTCAAATTATTTGAAAAACTTTTCTTGCTTACAGAGCCAGGAATTGGCCCTCTGAGACCTGATTCCAGTACCTGATGCTAAGCTCTTTAACCACACAATAGTCTCAGACCATTCTGTTGCATTTTTTTAATTTGTGCACTTTAGAAAAATCTGATTTGTTTTAAATGCTATAGGACTTCAAATCCGATAACTAGGTGAGCTAAGTGATTGGTGTGACCACAAAGAGTTAGTATGAGAGAGATCTTCATGGTGATGGCATCGTTCCGTAACTTGATTGCATTGGTAATTATAGGATTCTGCACATGAAATGAAATGACAGAATTCAACACATTTTTTAATAATGTCAATATCCTAATTTTTATTAGGCTATAATTAGATGTGATAAAACCACTGGGGGAAATTGAGTGAAAGATACACTAGACTTCTCTATACCATTTTTGAAACTTCCTATGAATCTATTATTGTTTCCAAACAAAAAAATTTAAAAAAAGTTATCCTCTTCATCTTAGAGTCCCTGCAATTGAGGTCACAGTTAACTTCCAATTCTCATGCCAGACACAACTCATTCTGAGTTTTACCTTGCAGACATTCCCAGGGGACTTTTAATGTCTACCTAGGATGTGGATCAATCTGGAAGCTTCATGCATTCTGATTTTAACTGCTAAGAGAATATTAGTCCTACAACTGGCTCTCCATGTATTCAATAAAATCCACACTGTCATGGGCTCAATTGTTTCCCCCAAGTAGATATGTCCTAACTGCAGTACTTCTGAGTGTGACCTTATTAGCAAATAGGGTCTTTGTAGATGAAATCAAATTAAGATGAGATCATATTCAATTAAAGTGAGCTCTAATTTAACATCATTGGTGTCCTTGTTAGAAGAAGAGAAGAGACACCAAGAACACAGAGGGAGAATGCCATGTGATCATAGAAACAGACATTGGGGTGATGTAGCTGAAAGCTAAGTAACACTAGGGATCGAAAGCTACCACCTGAGGCTAGGAAGAGGTGAGGAAGGATCATTCCCTGGAGCCATCAGAGAAGCGTGGCTCTCCCTATGCCTTGACTTTGAACTTCCAGTCTCCAGAACTGAGTCAAATTTCTGCGGTTTAAACCACCCACTTTGTGGCTGTTTCTTATGGCAACCTTAGGAAACTAATATGCCAAGAGATCCATAACCTTTTCCAAAAATACCATATTATTGTGTACAGAAAGAGTATCAAAAATAAAAATAGAAAAGGAATAAAATAGTAGAACTTAAGACCTTCAGTAAAGCAAATTCTTTGAAATATACTTGTAGAAAGAATCTTAAGTGTAAGTAACATGTGCCTTTTTCATGTAAAAAAAAAATCAGAGGGGAAGCTATGTCTTTCAGAATTAAACTGATAATTTTTTATAACTGGGTTGACATTTTGACTAATATAATGCGTATCATAAAATAATTTTGTAGCCTGAAATAATTCATGTAGTTTATGAGATGATAGTTTTTCAGTCAGGAGCTCTAATTGAATATTTGCTCACACACACATATACGAAAAGAATTCTATGCATCTATAACAATAAAATCACAAAAATTTATTATATTATGAGAATGTATGTGTTAAAGAAAACATACAGTTAATGTGTTGTGTTAATGTTTAGCTAATGGACACTTTTTTATTATGTGATCATCTGCTGTGAGACTTTTGTTAAAGAACTTTTTCAAAGAACTGCTGATTAAAGCTACGGGGTTTGCTAGTTTCATGCAAATCTCTTAAAGGAAAAGGTATTCTAAGTAAAATCTAAATTCTTTCTTTGATTAGCTCAAAGGAATGCATGAATGGCCTCCTGACAAAGCTTTGTGTCATAACATATTTTGATAGATATGTTTAAAGGTCAATGAAAACCAGCTTATAAAAAATAGCTACAATATATTATTTGGTTCATTTTGTAAAGAATTATTAATGACAATGCTAGGCATTTGATGGTGAAAAATATCTCCTGATAACCCCTTACATTTGAATAATGTTTAATAGACTATCAAATGCTTTTGTGTAAATTGTCTCAATCATTGTCACCAATATGTGAATCCAAAGATAATCTTTTCCATGGCAAATGAAATTGTAGTAGATGAGCAATATGACTTATTGGGAGTAACTTAACTAGTGAATGACAGATAAATTGCACTCCATTGTTAATGTTCTTTTAAAATTCTGTATAGATGATTGTCAGTACATGACAAACTTACACTATAAAATGTTATTAATACTTTCTGGCCCAAATATCCTCTCTTTCTAACGTTCTCACTCCCTTTCTCCAATTACACTTGCTTTCCAGGGACATGTAGACAACATCCTTTGTTTGATAGTTGTCCCACTGTTTCAGCTACTCCACTTGCCAAATCCCCTGCCTAACTTAACTGCCCATAAATTCCTTAGCCTGGGTAAACTGTTAACGTTCATCTCTGAAGGACAAAATTATACAACTTGGAAACTGGAATCCCTAAAAACGATAGATTTATATTCTTGATTGTATTTCCACCACTCTGTCAATTCTTTTTATTTTGGGTTTGTCCTCTCTCATGCTTCCTTTTAGGGGTTCTCCTTTGTGAAATGAATCTCTCCATAGGTGCCCTTTTTCTGGTAGGAGACAGGGAGCTGACAGCAGTGCTTTCTTCTATGGCTACTTACAGATTTTTCTCTTTTTTTTGAGGTATAATTTATCTATTATATAAAACACAGGTTTTATATAAAACATAGGTTTTAAGTGTTCAGTTCAATTAGTTTTGACAATTGTAGACATATGAGTAACACAAAATAAGATATAGATCATTTACTTCCCTCCAGAAATTTCCTTTATATTACTTTCCAGTAAACATTCCTTTTCCAAAGTTTGATTGAAATGAGTTCAGGAGAGCATGCAAGACATATGTTTTGAGAGAGCAAGTTTATACAACTACTTTATTCAATGCATATTAAATTGAATATTAAAGAGAATTCATTGTAAGATGAGCAAAATAGCTAGGTATATACCTGAAAATTATCACTAAAAAGAAATGTTGATGTAGGATACAGTGGGGATAATGGAAAAACTACTGTGTTAGAGAAAGCTAAAGGCACAGAATTTAGTACCTAGATGGATAGACTAGCTTAGGTAACAGAACACACATTAGTTTAATTGTGGCAAGATGTAAAACAGAGTATATAAGTACGTATGAATTTAAAATGGGTCATCTATCAGAGAAAAAATGTCATTGTATTTGTTTCTTTTTTTTTTCCTGATTCTTAATGATGACTTGGTGAAATCAGAAGCCTTGCCATTGTCTGAAAATGAGGATGGAAAAGAAAATGAGAACAAATTAGATGAGTTACTCTTTTTGTATAGGGAAGTATATATAACAGGAAAACTTAACAGGATTATTTAGGTTACACTAATGACTCCTTTGGTGCAAGTGGTCATGAACTAAAAGGAAACAAATCAGTATAGTTGTGTGTTCTTCTAACAGTGTTCATTCAGCTTGGCAGATGCTGGTGCAAAATATGCAGAATTTTACGTAAATAGAATTGATTTTTTTTTTCGGTGGACATGCTAAAGAGCAAAGAGGCCAGATAGTTTGAAAACCAAGGCAAAAGACTGATTGTGACGAGTCATCATTGACCTAAACTGGGTAAAAGAGCAGTGAGGATATCGTGTGAGGGAGGGAGAGTGAGATGATGGTTGGATCAATGTATGGTTACACGTTTGAAAGTCTTTTAAGTGATTGAGTGTGAGTGTGTGTATGTATTATACATAAACACAGCATTTTTTAAGTATCAGAGGGTATCTGCTAAGTGACATAATCAGGAATTTAGGAAAATACCATCATTTTCATTTTCTTTTTTATTGCATATATTCAAATATGTTAGACATTTTTTTGTCTTCAACTTTTTAGACAAACATATTCTTATCTCAATTTACCATGAACTGTTTTGATCATTTAGCTGACTTTCTCTGAATGTTCACTGCTTCAGCAGTTATGTCTTTGATTAGTGGAACAACAGCTGTGCTGTGATTTCTCTACGTAAAGATTTTATTTGTTGTTTTATTTCTACCACCAACATAGGCCTAAGATAATTTCTTAAGATATATGCCTTCAGGTAAACATAAACAAAAGTAGTTTGTTCCTTCAATACAAAAATCTTAATTTTCCAATTTAAACTAAAATAAGCTTTTGCCAAGGTCAACAATAAGTTCCACTTTACTAAAAGCAATGGCTAATTTTCAGTCGAATATGTTGAATCATCGCCAACATTTAATATATTTGGTTACTCATTCTCGAAGTGCCTCCTTCCCGTAACTTCTTGATTCTATTCTTAGTTTAAAGGCCACTATTTCCTCACAGAGTATATAGCTCCTTTGCCCGAGGGTTTACTTATGAAACTTATTCTTATAAGTGTTCTTCTACTAACTCTATAGATGATTTATCCATTCTCATGTATTTAAATACAATTTATATGATGATGTCTCCCAAATTTACTTCTCTTGACTCAGAGCTCTCCCCTGAACTCTGGGTGCATGTATCAAACTTATTTTTCAACATCTCCATTGGTGTATGCAATGAGTTATTGTCTTAGTCCGTTGGAACTTAAAATATCAAAAACTGGGTGGCTTATAAACAACAAAATTTATTTCTCACATTTCTGGAGACTGAGAAGTCTAAGACCAAGACACTGGCAGATTTGATGTCTGGCAAGGGCCTATTTTCTGGTTCATAGATGAGACATTCTAGCTTTGTCTTCCTTCATATGCTGGCAGGGCCAGGGAGCTCTCTGGGGCCTCTTCTATAAAGATACTAACCCCATTCATGAGGGCTCTGCCCTGACGACTTAATCACCTCCCAAAGGCCCCACCTCCTAATACTATTGCCTGGTTGTTTAGGTTTCAACACATGAATTTGGGAGAGACACAAACATTCACATCATAGCAGTTATGGAAACAACATATATAAAATTAAATTTCTAGTATTTTTTTCCAAGATGGCAGATTAGAGGCTTTAGGATGCTTCGGCCAATTGGAAATAGCAAGATAGTGCATAAAGATAAACTCTGGGCCGGGCGTGGTGGCTCACGCTTGTAATCCCAGCACTTTGGGAGGCCGAGGCGGGCGGATCACGAGGTCAGGAGATCGAGACCACGGTGAAACCCCGTCTCTACTAAAAATACAAAAAATTAGCCGGGCGTGGTGGCGGGCGCCTGTAGTCCCAGCTACTCGGAGAGGCTGAGGCAGGAGAATGGCGTGAACCCGGGAGGCAGCGCTTGCAGTGAGCCGAGATCGCGCCACTGCACTCCAGCCTGGGTGAAAAAGCGAGACTCCGTCTCAAAAAAAAAAAAAAAAAAAAAAAAAAAAAAAAAAAAAAAAAGATAAAGTCTGTGAGCTTTAATTCAAGAAGGAAAACAGGAATCCACTGTAATCATGAAGGACACTTCAGATCTGGGGAGGAGAACTCTGGCAAACAGCATTGACATGCTAATTGACATCGGGCTAATAAAAGTGAGTGAAGCCCCAGTATGTGGGAGAGGCAGAGAGCCTCCCTCTGTGACTCACTTTTCTGCTTAGGATCAGAGCAACTCAGGCTGAGAATACTTTGTTCCTCCCAATAGCTGGAGCTAACTTGGGGAAAGCCTGGAGATACTGAGAGGAAAAGATATTGGGAAATGCTGCAGACATTTTCCCACACCAGGACCCAGGGCAGGATGCCATTTTCAATTCAGGTACATACAAAGTCAGCCATTCTTTGGTGACCCTGCAGTGTGGCTGTGCAGACATTTTAGTCTGAGAACAAAGATTGGCCTACTTGCTCTGGAGTGGGGTAGGGCCTCCACAGCCAGAATTGTGGAAAGTCTTCAGCAGTAGGCACTGTAGTTTTGTCCTCCCCCATTACAGCCTGGGGTGAGAGGAGAGCTGCTGCAGCAGTGGTTACTTCTGGGTGCTGAGGCTTGCAACCTGGTCCAGTTTGATGACCTGGAACTGGTCTGCCTGTGTCATTGCTGAGTGCTCCAGCCTGCTCCCCTGAGATCCTGGTGCAGTGTGCAGTGGGGCCCTCTGGGCTTCACTCCCAGACAGAATTGCAGGCATTCAGGGCACATGCTTGCCTAGACCAACAGCCTGAGCAGCCCAACGATTTAGGGCATAGATCATGGTGCAGTGGAGCCCACTCACTTCATACCTAGGCAGATCTCCAAGCTTTTGGAGCACCTGCTCTCTTGGATTAGCAATCTAGGCTACACCATCCTTACTGGACATATATTATGGTGCAACAGGGCCGTCTCTGCTCCATACTCAAGCAGATCTTGAGGTATTCAAAGCAACTGCTTGCCCAGATTGGCAGCCTGGGCCATCCTAACCTTCCTGTATAAAAATCCTGGTGCAAGGAGATCCTCTCCATTTCACATCCAAATAGATCTCCAGGCATTCAGAGCACTTGCTTGCTTAATTTAGCAGCTTAAATGACCTCATTCATCCTGTACAGAGATCCTGGTGCAGTGGGACCCTCTACACTTTACGCACAGGCTGATCTCCAGGTATTTGGAGTACCCACTTGCTGAGATCATCAGCCTGAGCCACCTCACCCTTCCTGTGCAGAGATCCAGGTCCAATGGGGCCCTGTCTGCTTCATATCCAGGCAGATCTCCAGGCAGTTAGAGCACCCACTTGCCCAGATGAGCAGCCTCAGCTGCCCCACCTTTTCTGTGCATATTGTGCTGAAGTGGGGCCCTCTGTGGTTTATACTCAGGCAGACCTTCAGGCATCTGGAGCACCCACTGTCTTGGACTAGGACTTTAGGCCACCCCCAATCTCTGTGCAGAGAATTTGGGGCCAAGGAGATTTCAGAGCGCCATTCCTAGGCACACCTCTGGGGGCTTTATGATCACCTACAGAACTTGCCCTCAGCACTGGTGCTTGTGTCTGCCATCAAGAGACCCTTAAGTGGGCCTCTCTGGTCTGGGCCCACCCATTTTTACCCCACACCCCTCGGGTTGAACAGGGAGACCACTGTGCACTACACAGATCAGCCCATTGGCTGAGGCAACAGAGAGTTTCTCCTAGTAAACAAGGATCAGGTAAACAACACAGTAAACAACACAGACATCTTAGCTGGCTCTTACCCATCAGCACCTCTTACCCATCATCGCCATCTACGGGCTCATGGGTTGAACAGCCCAGCCCAATGTAAAAACTGCTGTCGGAAATGCACAGAAGCAAAGCCAAAGCCCCTACCCAGGATTTGCTACAGTCACACCCTTTGGCAGGAGGAAAGGGAAATAAATAATAATAATACTAGTATAGAGAAAGAATAAAGAAAATCCTGTCCCACAAAATAATTAAAAAGTTAGAAGTACCAGAGTCTCCAGATGAGAAGGAATCAGTGCAGAAAAACTGGCAGAATGAAAAATCTGAATTTTGTGATCTACCAAAGGATCACATTAGCTCTCCAGCAATGGTTCCTAATCAAAATGAAGATAGAAATGATAGATAAAGAATTGAGAGTGTGGATTGCAAGGAAGCTCAACAAGATCCAAGACAAGGTTAAAAATCAACACAAAGAAACTTTTAAATCAATCCAAGAAATGAAGGAGGAGACAAACATCTTAAAACAAAATGAATTAGAGCTGCTGAAATTGAAAAACATTTAATAATTTTTAAAATACAACTGAAATCTTTATTAGTAGACGAGGAAGAAGAAGTTCAGTGCTTGAAGCCCATTCTTTCAAACTAACTCAGTCAGAAAAAATGTAAAAGAAAAATAAATTTTTTAAATGGACAGTCTTTGATTATGTAAAGTGATCAAACCTATGTATCATTGACATTCCTGATAGATTAGGAGAAAAGAAAAGCCCTGAAAAACACATTTCGGAAAATAATTCAAGAAAACGTCCCTAATCTTGCTAGAGAGTTAGAAGAAAACCTGAGAACACCTGCAAAATACTATACAAAATGAATGCCATCAGGCATATAGTCACCAGAATATCCAAGGTCAATGCTAAAGAAAACAATTTATTTTTCTTTTCTTTTTCTTTCTTTCTTTTTTTTTTTTTTTTTTTTTTGACAAAGTCTTTCTTGTTGCCCAGGTTGGAGTGCAGTGGCACAATCTTGGCTCACTGTAACCTCCACCTTCTGGGTTCAAGCAATTCTCATGCCTCACCCTCCCGAGTAGCTGGGACTACAGGAGTGTACCACCACACCAAACTAATTTTTATATTTTTAATAGAGACAGTATTTGCTGTGTTAGCCAGGCTGGCCTTAAACTCCTGGCCTCAAGTGATCCACTTGCCTTGGTCTCCCAAAGTGCTGGGATTACAGGTGTGAGCCACTGCCTGGCCTGAAAAAAAACCTTAAAGGCAGCTAAAGTAAAATGTCAGATGACATACAAAGGGAATACTTTCAGACTAACAGCAGACTTCTCAGCAGAAAGTTTACAAGCCTGGGGAGAATGGAGGTTCAGTATCCATAAAGACAAGAAAACCTAACCAAGAATTTCATATTCTGCCAAACTAGGCTTCATAAATGAAACAGATATACAATCTTTTACAAACAGACAAGTACTAAGGGAATGGGAATTCATTACCACTAGATCACTAGATCAGCCTTACAAGAGAGCCTTAAGGGAGTTCTAACATGGAAATAAGAGAATAATATGTGCTACCACAAAAATACACTGAAGTACATAGTTCACAGACCCTATAAAGTAAGCACACACAATAGAAACTACAAAGCGGCCACTTCACGACTTTATGATAGGGTCAAAACCAAATATATCAATATTAATATTGAATATAAACAGGCGAAAAACCCCACTTAAAAGGCACAGAGTAGCAAGTTGTGTTAAAAAAATTAGACTTATCTATTTATTCATCTGCTGTCTTCAGGAAACCCATTTCACACATAATGACACCTGTAAATCAAATTAAAAGATTGAAGAAAGATTTATCATATAAATAGAAAACAAAAAAGAACAGGTGTCACAATTCTTCTACCATATAAAACAGACGTTGAACCAACAACAGTAAAAAGTGACAAAGAAGGGCGTTACATACTAATAAGGGGTTCAATTCAACAAGGTAATTAACCTAAATATATATGCACCCAACATTGGAGCACCTAGATTCATAAAACACTTCTAGACAGAAAAAGACTCAGAAAGCCACAGAATAAAAACGGAGGACTTCAGCAATCTACTTATAGCGTTAAAGACATCATTAAGGAAAAAAACTAACAAAGAAATTCTGGATTTAAATTTGACACCTGAGCAATTGGACCTGATATACAGCTACAGAATACTCCACCCATCAAACATACAATACATATTCTTCTCTTCTGTACATGGCACATACTCCAGGATCAACCACATGCTCAGTGATAAAGCAAATCTCAATAAATTCAATAAAATCAAAACATATCAACCACACTCTTGGACTATAGTGGAATAAAAATAGAACTCAATACCCAGAAGGTCTCCCCAAACCAAACAATTACATTGAAATTAAACAACTTGTTCCTGAATGACTTTTAGGTGAACAATGAAATTAAGTCAGAAATAAAAAAAATTGAAATAATGAAAACAGAGATACAACATACCAAAATCTCGGGTGCAGCAAATGCAGTGTAAACAGGAGAGCTTATAGTACCATACTCTCACCTCAAAAAGTTAGGGAAATCTCAAATAATGATCTCATATAAAACGTAAAGGAACTAGAAAAACAAGAACAAACCAACCTTAAAGCTAGTCGAAGAAAAGAAATAGCCAAAGTCAGAGCAGAACTGAACAAAATTTAGACCAAAAAATTCAAGCAAAGAATCAATAAAACCAAAAGTTGTTCTTTTTTGAAAGGATAAACAAGATCAATAGACCACTAGCTAGGTTAACAAAGAAAAAAAAGACCCAAATAAGCACAATCAGAAGCAATAAAGATGACATTACAACAGATCTCACAGAAATACAAAAGAGTCCCAGAGACTATTATGAACACCTCTATACACAAAAACAGGAAAAATCTAGAGGGAATAGATCAATTCCTAGAAACACACAACTTCCCAAGATTGAATCAGGAAGAAATTGAAACCCTGAACAGACCAATATTGAGTTCCAAAATTGAATCAGTAATAAAAAAAAATCTACCAACCAAAAAAACCTCTGCATCAGATGGATTCAAAGCTGAATTCTATCAAATGTATAAAGAATAGCTGTTACCAATTGTATTGAAACTATTCTAAAGATTGAGGAGGAGAAACTCATCTCCAACTCATTCTATGAAGTCAGTAACAGGCTGGCAAAACCTGGCAAAGACGTGGTGTTAAAAGAAAACAGCAGGCCAATTTCCCTGATGAACATAGAAGCCAAAATCCTCAGCAAAATACTAGCAAACCAAATCCAGCAGCACATCTAAAAGATAATTCACCACGACCAAGTAGACTTCATTTCTGGGATGCAGGTTGGTTGTACATATGCAAATCCATAAATGTGATTCAAGGCATAACGAGAATTAAAAACTACATGATTGTCTCAATAGATAACACAAAAAAGCCTTTGATAAAATTCAAATTTCTTTCATAATAAAAACGCTCACAAAACTAGGCATCAAATAAACATATCTCAAAATAATAAATGTCATCTATGTCAAATCCATAGCCAACATCATATTGAATAGACTAAGGCTGGAAACATTCTCCTCAAGAACTGGAGCAAGACAAAGATGCTCAGTCTCACTACTCCTATTCAACACAGTACTGGATGTCCTAGCCAGAGCCATCAGCTAAGAGAAAGAAAGAAAACACAACCAGGCCGGGCGCCGTGGCTCATGCCTTTAATCTCAGCACTTTGGGAGGCGAGGGCGGGCAGATCACCTGAGGTCAGGAGTTCAAGACCAGCCTAACCGACATGGCAAAACCCCATCTCTACTAAAAATACAAAAATTAGCCAGGCATGGTAGCGGGCACCTGTAATCCCAGCAACTCGGGAGGCTGAGGCAGGAGAATCGCTGGAACCTGTGAGGCGGAAGTTGAAGTGAACAGAGATTGCGCCACTGCACCAGGCTGGTCAACAGAGCAAGACTCTGTCTCAGACAAACAAACAAACAAAAAGGAAAAGAGAAAGTCAAACTAACATTCTTCTCTGATTATACAATTCTAGATCTAGAAAACCTTAAAGACCCTACCAAAAAACCTCCTGGAACTGGTAAATGACTTCACTAAAGTTTTAGCACATAAAATCAGTGTACAAAACTCAGTAGCATTTCTACACACCAATGCTGATGTACCACGCCAGTACCAAAACTGACACATAGACCAGTGGAACAGAGGCTACAGTTTTGGTTACTGTAGTCTTGTAGTATAGTTGGAAGTTGGGTAGCGTGATCCCTCCAGCTTTGTTCATTTTGCTTAGGATTATCTTGCTATACAGGTGCTTTTTTGGTTCCATATTAATTTTTAAATTTTTTTTTTTAATTCTGGGAAGAATGTCAATAGTAGTTTAATGGGAATAGTATTGAATCTATAAATTACTTTGGGCAGCATGGCCATTTTTACAATATTGATTCTTTTTATCCACGAGCATGGGATGTCTTTCGATTCATTTGTGTTCCCTCTGACTTCCTTGAGCAGTGGTTTGTAGCTCTCCTTGAGGAGGTCTTTCATTTCCCTTGTTAGCTGTATTCCTAGGTATTTTCTTCCTTTGTAGCAAATGTGAATGGGAATTCATTCATGATTTGGCCCTCTGCTCCTCTGTCATTGGTGTGTAGGAATGCTTGTGATTTTTACACATTGATTTTGTGTCTTGAGACTTGCTGAAGTTGCTTATCAGCTTAAGAAGCTTTTGGGCTGAGACATTGGGGTTTTCTAGATATAGTATCATGTCATCTGCAAACACAGACAATTTGACTTCCTCTTGTCCTATTTGAATACCCTTTATTTCTTTCTCTTGCCTGATTGCCCTGGCCAGAACTTCCAATATTATGTTGAATAGGAGTGGTGAGAGAGGGCATCCTTGTCTTGTGCAGGTTTTCAAGGGAAATGCTTCCAACTTTTGCCTATTCAGTATGATATCAGCTGTTTTTTGTCATGGAGGAGTCCGTCCTTTGCGATTGCTTGGAACAGTTTCAGAAGAAATGGTACCAGCTCCTCTTTGTACCTCTGGTAGAATTCAGCTGTAAATCCATCTGGCCCTAGGCTTTTTCTGGTTGATAGGCTATTTATTACTGCCTCAATTTCAGAACTTGTTATTGGTCTAATCAGGGATTCCACTTCTTCCTGGTTCAGTCTTGGGAGGGTGTATGTATCCAGGAATTTATCCATTTTGTCTAAATTTTCTAGATTATTTGCATAAAGGTGTTTATAGTATTCTCTTTGGGGTACTCAATAATTCATGTTTCCCCAAAAATATATAAATTATTGAGTATAACCAAGAAAATACAGAGTTGAAGATTACCCTATGGTTTATTGATTTAAAACCTATTTCAGTAATTTAACCAGCCATGTATTATGGGGAAGAGAATACTTAATTTTAAACTGAAGAACTATAATTATTTTGTAATGCCCATATCATTGTCTTATAATTGTTTTTCTGCAAATATTTATTGTATCAAATAATACTATATTGATATATTCCTGATAGCTACAAAAGGGCAGAAAGATACTTTTACCCCCAAATTAAATTTTTTTAAGAAATTACAAGTCTCTAAAAATAGACATAGATAATCATTTTAGCCTTTAAAAAGCATTTCACACCCTACAAATCATTGATACTATATTCTTTCCCAGAGAGTTCATGGAGACCTGGGTATTCTCTTGCTGTGTCTAGGCCTGGCAGCATTCCTGCTTTTCTGGAAATGCCCTAAATGTAGGGATGCCAGTTTTACCAAATGAAAATATAGAAAACCCAGTTAGAGTTTAATTTCAGATAAACAATGATAAATTTTTAATATCTGTATGTCTCAAATATTGCATGGGGCATATTTATACTAAGAAAGAAATTTTCCATGAAATTAAAAAGTAACTGTGTGTCTCATATTTTACCAGGTAACCCTACCTGCATGGTCTCATTTCACATCTCTTGCGAACTGTTGTAATAAATTAACTTTTTGTAACGCAGAGCACATTGCCTCTCCCGAGCCAGCCTTCTCACCTAGGGTAGGTAAAGGCCCTAGAGCAGGCATATTTTCTTCATGCTCCTCCAGTGAAACTTCATTTTTCTCCTAGGTTGGTACCATCGTTGTCTCCTCACTCTGCCACATCCTTACCAACATGTAAAGTAGACAGAATTAGCTTAGGGCCAACTGAACAGTTCTGCTTACCACTAACTCCGTGACATTAAACAACAAGCACAATCAGTTGCATTTCCTCCAATTGTAATGTCAACATAATTGGACGTTGAATTTTATGATCTCTGATGTTCCTTCTGCTCTAACATTTTGCAGCTCTAAGTCCCTCAGCACTGGGAGGTTCTGCAAATTAAACAACCTCTTAAAATAAATATGTGTGGGAAATAGCCTAAATATTTTTGCTACTGTTGTTGCTTTTTAACCCCTAAGTTTTGAAAAATTGTATTTAATTGATCTGTGTTCACTTTTTATAATTGATATGCATGTAAGTAGGTATGTAGGTAGGTGCATTTTTAAAGGCAGTGTATTCAGTTTTACTTGCAACCAGCCAGAACTGTATATAGATACAGATACAGAATTGTGTATAGATACATAATTATATCTGTAATGGAAGAAAGAAAAGCTGTTAACTTGATATTTCTACCACAGAGGCACTCAGATCAATCTATTCTTATCTGAAAAAAATAAAACTCTCTAAATGTTTGAAATGTACTCATCATTTGTCACAATCTCCTTCTGTTGTGTTAGAATATTTTTTCTAGTTAATATTCAAAACTAAGCATTCACAGTTTCCTCCCTTTTTTTCTTTTCTAAGCACATAACTAAATAAAATTAAAGTTTCAAAAGCCACTGCCCCTCTGTCTCCTGTGCGGTTGATCATTGTGGTTGATTTCCGGTGCCTCTGTTAGCCGATATAGACCACATTGCCTTCCATTTCAATTACAGCATTAGAATTCCAAACGAAGGATTCTGAGGAAAAATAATTTCCTTTGACTATAGTGGTTCATCAGTGTGATTTCTTATCTCTCTAAGGATTGCAGAGTTCATTTGCTTTGCCCTCTAACTTACTATTTTTCTTTATATTAAACACTGATTACATTTTCCTATTTTCTCCCTTCTCTCCCTTGCTCCATTTTCTTTTTGCTTTTATATAATATAATTACTCCAAAGTAAAATAAAGTATCGTTTTTCAAGTATCACACTGAAATTAAAAGTAGGTTCATTAAAAATGGCACATCTAAATAATATTTAAAAAAATGCATATACATACGCACTCTTTGAATTCATTCTCCCCGATTTGTATTATAAAATGTGAGCCAGAAATCACCTTAGATTTTTTCCAACCGAAGCTGCTCACCGGTGTGGCCTGCTCCCACCTGCAGAGGAGTCACATCTAGCTCTCTGAAAGATGCTGTTAAAACCCATCTTATTAGGCTGGATGGAGGAGAAAGCACCCCTTTACTTTTCTCCCCTGGAAGAAAAGGTAAACTCCCAGAATACAAAGAGCACCTTTGTAAATCTGTCTCTGAATCGCTGACATTTATACCCTAGCTCTGAGAGAGGGGACTGAATGTCACCAAAGTGGTTTTTGGATATTTAATTTTTGGTAATTTTATATGTTAGTAAGTAATTGGAATGTCAAAATTTAGGGTCTCAGTCTAAATTTCTAATTTAACATATTATTAAAATCCCATTTGCAGCTTATCATAGTTGGAACTTAGGAAATATGAATTTATTAACTCACTTTTTAAAAAATTCAGACTAATTCTGATACTTCTTTGTCATAAACTGAAATAGTTATCAGATAACTATTGAGGCATTTTAAGTTGGCTTTATGCAAATGAAACAAAATCCTGAAATAATTTTAGGGCAGTAGTTTAATAAAAATACAATGTGAAAGTTTTAAATATACCCAGTATCTACTTTTTAATTTTGTATACCTATACTAGGCTAGTTTTCATTAGTTATGAATAAACATTCTATCATTTTTATTTGTAAGTAGGAGATTTGAGAAAACAGTCACTTTCTGCCTGTTTATTAGTATATTATGCAATATTGTTAATGTAATTTGAGGTTAGAGAATTCTTAATTTAGGATTCTGAAAAGAAATTTTGAATGTGCTCCTTTAAGAACATGAGATGCAGAAACATCTGAGCTTGCAAAATAAATTTTTGAGATTAAAAAAATATATAACACATTTGAATAGTTAAAGCTTTCTTAGAGAATGCAGTACATAAGAGAAAATTGATAATTTTTTTTCTAGTTAGCTTATGATTGCATGTGCAACTACTTTATAATCATACATGTTAAAGTGTTTCATATATACTATATTATTTATTCTCATAATAATTTCATAAGGACAATATTAGCATCTGTGTCATACAGATGAGAACATGATTTCACGCCACAGAATACTATGCAGCCATAAAAAGGATGAGTTCATGTCCTTTATAGGGACATGGATGAAACTGGAAACCATTATTCTCAACAAAGTAACATAAGAAGAGAAAAGCAAACACCGCATGTTCTCACTCATAAGTGGGAGTTGAACAATAAGAACACATGGACACGGGGAGGGGAACAGCACATACCAGGGCCTGTTGACAGGTCGGGGGCTGGGGAATGGACAGCATTTGGAGAAATACCTAATGTAAATGACGAGTTGATGAGTGCAGCACAGTTACGTGGCAGGATACAAAATCAACACACAAAAAATCAGTTGTGTTTTTATACAGTAACAATGAACTATCTGAAAAAGCCGTTTAAAAAGAAATCCCATTTGCAACAGCATCAGGAAGAAAAAAGTACCCAGGAATAAATTTAGCCAGGGAAGTGAAAGATCTGTACGCCAAAAATTATAAGCATTGATGAAAGAAATGTAAAAAGATACAAATGAAAGGAAAGATATATGTTCTTGAATTAGAAGAATGAAAATTGTTAAAATGTCCAAACTGCCCAATGCAATCTACAGATTCAACACAATCCTTATCAAAATTCCTATGACATTCTTCACAGAAATGGAAAAAATATCCTAAAATTCATGTGGAACCACAAAAGCAATCTTGAGAAAGAAGAACAAAGCTGGGGACATGACATTTCCTGATTTCAAATAGTATTACAAAGCTGCAGTAATCAAAAGAGTTTGGTACTGGCATAAAAACAGACACATAGGCCGATGAAACAGAAAAGAGAGCTCAGAAATCACCCACGCATATATGGTCAACTAATCTTTGGCAACTGCACTAAGATCACACAATGGATAAAGAATAGTGGGCCGGGCGCGGTGGCTCACGCTTGTAATCCCAGCACTTTGGGAGGCCGAGGCGGGCGGATCACGAGGTCAGGAGATCGAGACCACGGTGAAACCCCGTCTCTACTAAAAAATACAAAAAATTAGCCGGGCGCGGTGGCGGGCGCCTGTAGTCCCAGCTACTCGGAGGCTGAGGCAGGAGAATGGCGTGAACCCGGGAGGCGGAGCTTGCAGTGAGCCGAGATTGCGCCACTGCACTCCAGCCCGGGCGACAGAGCGAGACTCTGTCTCAAAGAAAAAACAAAACAAAAAAGAATAGTCTCTTCAATAAATGATGTTCAGAAATCTGGATAGCCACAGGGGTGTCGGGGGGTGGGGGGAGAAAATAAACACTTTTCTTATACTATACACAAAAGTCAATTCAAAATGGCATTAAGACAAATGTAAGACCTGAAACTGTAAAACTCCAAGAAAAAGTCTTATGGAAAAAGATTCTTGATATTGTCTTAGCACAGGCAACGAAAGTAAAAATAAATGAGTGGAATACATCAACTGAAAAAGTTTTTGCATGGCCAAAAAAAAAAGAAAGAAAAAGAAAAGGCAACCTACAGAATGGGGAAAACATTTGGACACCATGTATCTGGTAAGTTAATAGATAAAAAATATAAAGAATTCATACAACTCAACAGTAAAAAATCTCAAATAATCTGATTTTTAAAATGGGCGTAGGACCCGAGTAAACATTTTTCCAAAGAAGACATATAAGTGTCCAATAGGTACATTAATCTCACTAATCAGCAGAGAAATGCAAATCAAAACCACAATGAGATATCACCTCATACCTGTTAGTACAAATACTATCAAAAAGACAAAAGATAACAGGTATTGGAAAGGATGTGGAGAAAAGGAAACTTGTACAGTGTTGGTGGGAATGTAAATTAATGCAGACATTATAAAAAGCAGTATGGTGGTTCCTCAAAAAATTTAAAGTAAAACTACCATATGATCCAGCAATTTCATTTTCAAATACATAAACAAAAGAAATAAAATCACTATCTTGAAGAGATATCTGTACTGCCTTATTCATTGAAGCATTATTTGCAATAGTCACAATATAGAAAAACCTAAGCGTCTATTGACAGATGAATAAATAAATAAAATTTGTCATGTATATACACACACATACACACACAAATATTATTTGGCTATAAAAAGGAGGATATTCTGCCATTTGCAGCAAGAGGGGTGAACCTACAGGTAATTATTCTAAGTGAAATAAACCAGACAGAGAAAGACAAATACTGTATGATATGACTTATATGTGAAATCTAAAACTTTTAAAAAGTCAAACTCATAGAAACAGAGTATAATGATGATCCCAGGGGCTGGGGTGTGAGGAAAATGGGGAGGTGTTGATCAAAGGATACAAACTTTCAGTTAAATAATAATATGGTCTAAGGCTGTAATGTGCAGCCTGATGACTCTGGTAAATAAAACTGTATTCAGTACTTGAAATTTGCTAAAAGATTAGATCTTAAGCAGTCTCATCTAATGGAAAACAAAACAAGGTAACTGTAAGGTGATGGATGTGTTAATTAACTTGATGGTGTTAATCATTTCACAATGTATATATATATGTCAAACGATCACATCGTACACATTAAGTGTATTAAATCTATACAACTTTGCTTGTTAATTATACCTCAACAAAACTGGAAAAAACAGAAATGGAATCAACCTAATTTAAAAAAGAACAACACCCCGCCCCCACCCCAGGCTAAAACAACATCTCCATTTGAGGCACTCTATCTCTCAGGGTTATATGATAAAATCTACTGAGATTATCTACTGATACTGTGCTCGGCCATTGGCTGGGGGAAGCCCATTGGAAGCATGGAATCAACACAATCACAGAAATGGATCCAGGAGTGCCGGGGCATGCAGCCCTTCTATTATGCTCCCTACAGAAGGAAATCTCAACAGTATACATTTTAATGGACATCAGTGTGGTATCCTAGAAAGAAAGTGAAGAACAAAAAGGAGGAATATTATGTTGTGTAAAATGCTGATGATAGGTCAAAGAAGAGGAGGGATGAGAACTGATAATTGGATTTAACAACGTGGATGCCATGGATGTATTTGACCAGAAGTTTTGGTGGACTCGTGAGGACTAAACCCTAATAGGATTGGGTTTAAAAGCGAATAGGAAGAGAGATAGACTGTGAGAAGAGATTACTGTTTGAAGGTGATTTACCAAAACAAACAAAACTGAGTTATCTGTATTAGTCCATTTTCACCCTGAGACTGGATAATTTATAAAGAAAAGAGATTTAATTGACTCACAGTTCCACATGGCTGGGGTGGCCTCAGGAAACTCACAATCATGGCAGAAGGCAAAGGGGAAGCAAGCTTGGACCTTCTCACATGGCAGCAGAAGACAGTGTGTGAGTGCAAGAAAAACTGCCATTTATAAAATCGTCAGATCTCATGAGATCTCACTATCACAAGGAGAGCATGGGAGAACCACCCCCATGATATAATCATCTCCCACCAGGTCCCACCCACAACACGTGGTGATTACAATTCAGATTACAATCCAAGGTGAGATTTGGGTAGGGTCACAGAGCCAGACTCTGCCATTAACCGAATGGGAAGTAAAGAAAAAGTTCTTTAAAAAATGGAAAATTGGCATCATGTTTGTATGCTGTTGGAATAATTCACTCATGATGCCAAACACTTAATTGGTCTGTTTGTTACATTAATGGCCCATCATGCATCATGCCTTTCTGTTTCTAGGCCTCTTAGTGATATAACTTTGCTCCCATCAAGAGGGGAAGTCTATTTTTCCCCAACTCTTACATCTGAGTTGGCATTGTAGCTCATCTTGACCAATATAGGGCTACAGAAGTGACATTGTGTGCCTTCTATGGATAAGCTTTAAGAGGCATTGCAGCTGCTGATTTCACCAACTAGGAATATCTTCTACATCATTTTAAAAGTCCAATTTATCCTTGTGGTAGAAGAAAACACATACAGAGGAGAACCAGGGTTGCCCAGCCAATAGCTGACACAACAGCAAACATGTGAGTGAAGCTACCTTGGACAACCAGTCCTAGTCAAATGAACAGCTGCCTACAGAGTGACCTCAGACATGAGAAGAAGAAGACTGTCTGGCTAAACCTAAATGGTCAAACCACAAGTTTATAAGACAGTGAATGCTTGATTATATGTTCATCAACCTTAGGAGTGATTTATTAACAGTGATAGATAACTGATAGAGTCCCAGAACACCTTTTAAAAAGTCTTATCCTTTGCTTTTCTTCTATATGTTATAATGTTTACTTACATTAGGTAAAGTAAGGAATGTTCTATGCAATTGCAGTTTGCATTTTGTCATGTCCAAGTCTTAACTAGCTACACATATTTATCCTTTAAGGCCTACCTATATTACCTGGACTGGTATCTCTACATACTTTTTCTGCCTTTTGGTGTACTTACTGCTCAATTTATTCGTATCTTTCTTGTGCTCTATTACACCTCATTACACACATGTATGTATTGGTTTGATTTTCTAAGTGGCTATGGCAAGAGATATGCCTATCATGAACAACTCAAACGGTTTACTTTCACTATGTCTTCCTCCTTTCCGTACTTCCTCCTTTCGTTCCTTCTTTTTTCCTTCCTTTCTTCCTTCCTTTTTTCCTTCCTCCGTCCCTCCCTCCCTATGCTTTTCTTTCTCCATCCTTCCTTCCCTTTTATTTTTCATTCCTTCATTCCTCTTAGAATTTAAATAGAATTCCTAAAGTATCTGCAAAAGTACACGTTATTGATGAGACAAAAATATTTTTTGATTTGCAATAACAAAGATGCTCTGAAATATAAAAATGTAGAGAAATAATCTCTACAATATAGTCTTTAGAGTTAAGAACTCCTAGACGTAAAGTAATGAAGTAAAATCTTAAATTCTTCAGTAAGCCCATAAGTTGTTTAACATATGCTTTGGTACATTATCTACATCATTTAACAATTAATTACACAAAATATTTATTTTACACACGTAAAATGATACACATATATTCTACCATTTAGCTATATCCACTTGAGCCACTTGCTAGCTTTATATCTTTGATCAAGATGCTTAATCTTTTTCTATGTAATTTTCTTCATTTTAAAACTTTCATAAATCTGCTGCCTATTTCACAGGGTTTTATTTGCTAAGATTAAATGATATCACATTTCTATATAGCGTTAGAACAGGACTCAGATATTTTAAGCACCGAATAACTATTAGCAAGTATGATGATATGATGATATATATTATGATATAGCATATATATATATGCTATACTATCTAGCTTTTCTCATTATCACTTTTAAATATTAGGTTTGCCAAATTATTTTTGAGGCAAGCTGGCTTCTTATTAACCAATTTAAACATTTGTCCAATGACACTCTTTGTCTACTTTACACCTACGTTATCTGGCATCAACTACTTCCTAAAATCTGTGATGATAAGTAGCCATTGGATTTACTCTCTGCAGTAAAGTCGCTGCTTTCACTGAAGTGGATTTGATTAATTTAAACTATAAAAATGTAAATGAATTTGGGGAAGTACATTAAGAAATGAAAGATAAGGTGATCAGTAATAGGATCAGAGTTTATCATCTCCAAAAATAATGTTTCTTCCAGATTGTCCAAGAAAGAAATGAAGTCACCATCTACTGCTCTAGAAAGTTCTACTGAGATTTGGGGGAATGGGTATAAATAAATAATCATGACAAAACAGGTCCGTCAGAGCTCATGACTTCATGTTGTTCATATGTTAAGCTTGTACCACACGGACCACACATGTTATTATAAGGCTTCTTGTGGCTGGTGTACAAGATTGCAATTCATACTAACAGATGTTTCGGAAGGAAATTATTTGTTTAATTTGTTTATGAGTCAGAGAATTTTTGTCTGAATGTAATTATATGAAGAGACCACAATTTATGAATGGGTTGTATTCCAAAAGTGTATTTGTGAGTTAGTTGTTTGGGATGAAGAGCATATTTTTATGTACAAACTAGTTTAAATTTTAGTGTTTCCTAAGCAAGGCACAAATAGCTGCTTTTAACCCGTTATTTGGCTGACGTTATCCATATATTATTCCTGAGTCCCTGGAGAAAGAATTTGGAGAGAAAATGGCCCCTTCCTTTTCTGACCAGGTTGTTTGTTTTGATTTTACTCATGGTGGCCTTTCCCACTGTCCAGCACTGCTTTTCCTGTGACTCTCATGAGACTTCATAAGCCCTAAAAGACCCTGAAGGACAGCTACTCTGGTCCAACCCATCCTTGGCAAAATTCACACTATTTTAAAGTTGTCTGCCTCCCTTTTCCCATTATCATCATGGCCTATCTTTCAATATTGCTGATCTCAGGTTATAATAAGAAAGCAATATAGCATCGTCTCCTTCCCCTCCTCCCCCTCCCCCACCCCCCTCCTCCCCCTCTCCCACCCCCTCCTCCCCCTCCTCCTCCTCCTTCTTCTCATCCCAGGAGTATTTCTAATTTTAAAACAGGATGTTTGTTCATCCAAATTCTTGTATTTGGTAGACACTTTATGACTTTCAAAATGAGAGGAAAAAACTCAGACATTTTGGAGAGACGACATTTTGTACTCAGGGCCAATATGTCGGTCTTTTCCCGCCAAGAAGTCTGAGTTTTTATCTCCTCTAATTAATTTTATTTCTTACAACCCTTCCCCTTTTGCCCTTCATATATTAACACTTTCTCTAAAACTTTTACCCAGAAGTTCCTATTTTACAAACATTGATATATACTGAGCTAAGAAAAAAGAAAAACTTTGTATGTGCATACATTTTTTCCAAATGTATTTTTCTATTTTAACAAATTAATAGCTGACTAATTATTAATTAATGTTGTTTGTTTCCCAGACTCAGTAGTGCACTCTCTCTGTGAGTAGAAAAGCTATGTGTTATTTGGGACTCTACTGCATGTCTAGAGCTCAGCACAGTGCCTGAAACTTAAATTCCCAACAAGTACTTAATGAATAAAGTAAAAGTTTTAAAATTGGTTCGTATTTAATACATGCCAAAGGAGACACTTAAAAGTACTTGAATTAAGAAATAATAAGCTACACTCTATAGACTACAGATATCTGTTCAGGGAAATGAACAATGTGATATTTGATTTTTACTTTACATTTCTTCTCTCTTTTAGACAAGAATAAGGATTAACTTCATTTATTACAAACAATAAATACCATTTTCACCTGGAAAATAATTTTGATTTATTGATGTTACAGTAAAAAGAGTGAATAGAAAGTTGAAAGAGAAAACATTATTGTAGTTGTTCTCTGGTCAAACTACATATATATTTGAGATGTATTTGGCATTTATGCAAAAAGAGGAATTTAAATAGTGAGAATTACATAAAATGTGATTTTTGAACTTGCTTGTCACATGTGTAAATGAAACTGAAACATATAAAGTGTGGGAAACAAATCTGAATTTATATGTGTGACCTGAAATTGAGACAATTGAAAGTTTTATCTAGTGAGATAATGCCACATAATATAATAAACTTAAAAGTAATTCATATAAGAATGTCATGATGGATGCACTTTTATTTAGTTTAAACAACTCTGCAGTTTGCAAAGTATTTGGGTGGCCCTTTCTGATTTACACTGGAACATTGACATGTATTAATAAAACACGAGTCTGTGAGGTCTGCAGAGAACAGTCAACACACAACAGATGGAGATGCTTGTTTATTAACAGGTATGAGTTAATAACATGCAGCCATATGAAGACTTGCTCTTGACTCAACTCTAAGGCTGCCTGTTTAATGCTATTAAGTTCAAAAGACATTGATATCTTGGTAGATTCTTTTCTAATGGATCATCTGCTCTTTATTTTCAACTATTCTTAAATTAATGCTTTAATGAAGTTTTAACAGAAAATACTGTCCAAAAACTCATCAGGATTCAGTTCATTACAACAATCAATAGCTTCTTAGCTCCAAATACTTTCAAACAGTTCTAACTTTAGAAAATAGTATTTGTATACTCATACTTCAAATTTTAAAAATAGTATTAATCCACACAGTTTTAGAAACAAATACATTAATATTTGATGGAAACTCTAAAGTTATCCCCGGATAGTCACTCTTACAAATCACATTAACACAAAGAAAGATATCTTATTGGAAATATTTCTGCACACGGATTTTAAATCAACGAATTTCTGAGATAGTTAATTCTTTTGAGTCTCAGTTTTTAAGTTTATTATGAATTTTGTGTGCCAAGAAATACTCAAAGTTTTTGACCTAGAGCTATGGATAAGATTACATATATATATATATAACACATATATAACACACATATAACACACATATATAACATATATAACATATGTAACATATATATAACATATATGTGTGTGTATATTACACATATGTATATTTATTCTCTGCAGCATGCATACATATATATTACATGTATGTATATTTACCTACATGTTACATATATTTATGTATACATGGGTATCATGTTAGATATATATTTTACATATGTTATATATGTATCTTTTACATATGTTACATATGTATGTGTATTACATATATGTATATGTATATATACTTATTCTCTGCAGTACGTATTACATACACGTATATATTACATATATATGTACACACAGTATACATATATGTGTGCATATGTATATATGTATGCATAAACATATATATAACTTGCATCTCACAGGAAAAGAGGAACTTGTATGTATGGATCACCTAATAGTAGCTGACACTTCAACATGCTTTTGTTCTTTCCATAGGAATATGTGGTTTGATTTGAAGAAATGGCAATATGAAAGTTAGCTTGAACTCTGATCTTAAATTCAGAGAACATCTGATTTCAAATTCAGACTTTTGCACCCAAGACTCACGTGCTCCTAACTCTCCACTAACTTCAAATTAGATTCCATCTACTAAGCTCACCCTGTTTCCATGTATCTGATCATTCTACTTTCACCAGTATCAAAACTTCACTTCTGCAATTCTGTTATTTAAAATCCACCTATACTTCATTATGGGGCACAATGTCTAGATCTAGAAAGCTTTCCACCATAGCCTGAACCGTTATTAATCTCTTTTTTTATGTGAGAATAATGTCACTGCCGTATTATTTTCCCTCTTGTGTTTTATTTATCTAAAAAACAAAACCCACAACTCAACAGTTCATTCCCTACCTCATTGTCATGTTTCTAATTATTTTCAATATACGTTTATATCTAGTAACTAAATGGTAGTGTGATCATGGTTCAGACTCGTCAGGATATTACGATTACAGAATAACAACCAGAGGGGGCAAATTAATTGTCTTTGTGGAATTAGTGGAACCAATAAATTTAGGTTTGTTCTTTGATAATATACATTACAAAAGAAGAAGTGCTTTAAAGATTTTAGCGTCACAAAAGGACTGGCTGGCAGTAACTTTTGTTTGCCTAACCAAAGTTATCTCTGCCTCCATCTCCCCTATCTTTTGATAGCCAAAGCCAGATTTTATTCATTCATTGGCATTGATTTGACCAAGGAATCAGCAATTCACGAAAGTCTTTTCTCTTTGCTAGTGATTGCTTCAGTTGTGAGCATATGATGCAAACTTGACAAATACAAAGTAAGGAGATATTTGCTGAAGCACTTCCCATACAGTTTTCTTCATTTTAAAAAGATATAGATAAAGGATTCTCCCAATTGTTGTGCCTTTGGATGTTGCTGAGTAAAATAATGATGGCTAGAATTTCTGCAGCCATCATCCATCATATGACATTGACAGGAAACATAGAGATGCAAAATTAGCCAACCTGAATCCATCCTTTCTCCAGAATTCTTGTTATATAAACCAATAAATTTGATTATCTATAAGAATTAAATTTAACTGTTAAGGCTGTATTTGATTAGGTCTTTTGATATTTCCAGAAGAATCCAGCCTAACTGCTGTAAATAGCTTAACAGATAATCTTAGTAAATACTCTAAGTGATTAGAAAATATTTTCTTGTTAATACTTTTGAATATTTAATGAACTCATCATTTTTGGGAATTTGTATGTGCCATTCTTTCATTCGTTGACAAAAGTTACTAATTATAGAAGAAGTAAAATAAACTGTTAGCATGAAATAAATGAACTTGAAAGAGTTTAACTACAGAGGAAATGTCAAATGAGCAAGACTGTTTCTTCCTAACTGAAGAGGAGTTTACATCAGTTGTTTATTACAGACTGCTGTGAGTCATTGTAGGATTTACATAATAAAAAATGCATGTTTCCTTCTCAGTTTGGTTAAAATTGTAACATATGTTTCCATACAGAATTCTGAAAATTTTTGATTGAACAAAGCAGTTACTATGATCACCAAACACATTTGTGACCAATAGAAAAAAATCATAAAGAATATCAAAGCAAGATGATGTTGATCTTCTCTTCTGCTTTTACTTCCTTACAAATACCAACTTGAGTTTGCTTGTTCTATTAAAACGTGTGGGCTTTGAGGGGAAAGATGAGCAAAGCATTCCAGATTTGCTAATACATTTTTAAGCACATTTCGACAGGTTGCTGTGCATGACATGATTGATCATCAGGATGAAAATATAAATAAAAGCAGAAATGAAATAATGCCAACCTGAGGGAAATGAATGTTCTGTTAAACTTTTAATTATTTTTGGAATAAATTGAGCTGACTTTTGCTTTCTAGAGTTTGTTTTACCACTATGATATGTTTTAGCTATTCAGCAAAATAAAGTTGAAAGGTATTTAGTATACTATCATCAAGGTTACATGATATTGAATATGAAGTGAGCACATTATTATTGGAGATATGTAAGTAATTCAATTACATTTCTTCCTTTGTTGTAGGAAAACAGATCTTGATTTCCTTGTCCTCATGTTTATTTCTTGACTTTACTTATAAAGAGGAACCTTTAGACAAGTAACCTAACATCTGAGTCTCACTTTCTTTCTCTTATGTAAAAAATGGAATATTGTCAACCTCACATAATTATTATAAAACTCTACTTAAATAACATATAAAAAAGCACATACACAATAGTTGACTTAATCTCAGTTTAGAAAAATTGTTCTTAGTAAAAATATTAAATTTTCAAACTAATAAACATTATTTTAAAATGTAGTTGAGTACGTGTTTGAATAAGTCTGAAATTAGTTTTATAAGTGAATTTTAAAAGAAACTGATACATTTAGAGAACTGATTATATCTTCCACCACGTATATGTTGCTGCAGGGAATTCATAAGAAATACACTTTAAAGAGTTAAATTGGTAAGACGCCTTCCATAAGCAAAGAACTATTATGCATATGAAGCAAATGTTAAAAATGGAAATTATACATATAAAGTAAAAGAGCAAATAATATAGAGTATAGAAACAGAAGACATTTAAATTATTGGAACAAAGTTTCAGGTTATTTATGTAACTCAGAATATAATCCATTTTGCTTTTTATAAAAAACAACTATCATCATATTTAGTTCCTGTTGTTTAAAAAGTTCAGAGAAATCACAATATTGACTTAAAGATACTATGATCAATGAAAAAATAAAAGAATACCACCAAAACAGACATCCATGTTAACTTAATAATAAATATTTAAAAACGCTAAATTACAATATAAATATAAGTGCTTTAAGCAAGAGAGGACAAACGAATTCATCGATTTTTTTCTTCATTCATTCAACGAATATTCTAACATTTTCCTCACGTGTTCCACCCTTAGCCAGATACCTTCCACAGTTTCTCTGCATACAGCTGACAGGTTACCATTTTTTTTCTTGCCAGTGTATCTATAATTCAAATAGTTGTTATCAGGTGAAAAGTGACAGTCATTAAGGAAAAAAAAACCTTTTTTTTTTGCCAAACGAAGAAAAAGAAAAGCATTTTATCTCTCAGTAATTTTTCTTTGTTGCTTTTTTAAGCAACAAAGAAAAATTAACTTACAATTAACTTACTTAAAAGTCAGTGAGGGCACAATTTCTTTTGCACATCACTTTTACAGTATTTCTCTCAACATGAAAATACATTTCTTATCTTCTTTCTCAGTAATGAGTCACAGGAATTTTAATCCAAATTTCATGCATATATATAACAAATCAAATTTAGAAAAATCTAAACAACCATTTTTAAAATTTTTAATATCTTAAATTGTTCTTAGAGAAAACAAAATTTGTCTTTGGAACTATTAGGTATATTAGGTAGTATTAGAAATATTAGATCATATTGTGAGGTAATATAAATGAAAGTGAGAGTAAAAGTAAAATTGTTCTTATTTCTTGAGTTGATTTTCAGTTTTCATTCTATTAACTCAACACAGAGGTGATATCTTTAGGGCTGCCCTCTTTATGCTTCTTTCCCTGATTTCTCATTATAACCTATGGTAATCATCTATAGAATAAAATCATAATATTGTCATCAATGCCATTTTCAATGACAGCTTATCCTAATAGCATGTATCTACTACTTCCTGAATACCAGTTAAACTTTTAGTTTCAATTGTGTATTTAAACCAGTGTTTGCTTTTTTTATATCTATTCTCATTATTCAAAAAATAGTTTTCTTCAATCCAACTATTTCTACATAGTTTTCACATCTGTTGGGCAGTACATTTCTGAGAGTAGGGATTTGCTTCATTTAATTCTATAATTCACCTTGGAAATTAGCATTGTATCTGACAACTGGAAAGTAACCAATAATTATTTTTTTCAAAAAGTAAATAGATAATGTTCACACTCTTTCTGAGTTCATTTGTTCTCTCATGCCTAAAGCACTTATATTTCTATTACAATTTAGTAATTTTTTTTTTTTTTTTGAGACGGAGTCTCACTCTGTCGCCCAGGCTGGAGTGCAGTGGCGCGATCTCGGCTCACTGCAAGCTCCGCCTCCCGGGTTCACGCCATTCTCCTGCCTCAGCCTCTCCGAGTAGCTGGGACTACAGGCACCCGCCACCACGCCCGGCTAATTTTTTTGTATTTTTAGTAGAGACAGGGTTTCACCGTGGTCTCGATCTCCTGATCTCGTGATCCGCCCGCCTCGGCCTCCCAAAGTGCTGGGATTACAAGTGTGAGCCACCGTGCCTGGCCTACAATTTAGTATTTTTTAACATTTATTATTAGGTTAATATGGATGTCTGTTTTGGTGGTATTCTTTTATTTTTAATTGATCATAGTATCTTTAAATCAATATTGTAATTTCTCTGAACTTTTTAAACCAACAGGAACTAAATATGATTATAGTTGTTTTTATAAAGAGCAAAATGGGTTATATTCTGAGCTATAAAAATAACTTGAAACTTTTTTCCAATAATGAAAATGTCTTTCTTCTGTTTCTATACTCTATATTATTTGCTATTTTACTTTACATGTGTCATTTCCGTTTTTAACATTTGCTTCATATGCATAATAGCACCTTACTTATGGAAGGCTTCTTACCAATTTAACTCTTTAAAATATATTTCTTATGAATTCCCTGCAGCAACATATACATGATGGAAGATATAATCTAAATGTATCAGTTTCTTTTAAAATTCACTTATAAAATTAATTTCAGACTTACTCAAGTACATACTCAAGACAATTACATTTTAAAATAATGTTTATTAGTTTGAAATTTTAACATTTTTTGTGAGAAAAATTTTTCTAAGTGCTTGTATTCCATTTTATGAATATACTGTAATTTATTCCTTATTTATTAATTAATATTTAGATTGATAATATTTTTGTTATTAATAAATTGCCATAAAGAGTCTTATAATGTTTCTATATAGATACTTGTGAAAGGTTCTCCAGAGTGGAAATGACTAGGAATAGAATTTCTGGGTCATGTGAGATGGATTTCTTCTATTTTAATGTGGCAAAGCAAAAATCTAGAGATTTCCTTCACATTCAGCACACATTGCATTATTATACGCTATGATAGTGTAGAATTCACTATAATCATCTCAGGTGCAGTACCAAGTAGAGCTTAGATATTGGAGGATGTCTTAAAAATATTACCAAAAAAAGAGAGAATGGCAATTTGATGTGAGTTCTGAACATCATATTTATCTAGTGCATTGGGCAACAGTTTCCTACAATGTCTTAAGAATTTTTTAGCCATGATTAGGTTTTTATTTTTTTAGAAAAGGTGTAAATCCCAAAAGTGTATTCTTTTTTCTTTCATTTTTAATTGACACATAATAATTTTACATGTTTATGAACACAGTGTGATATTTTGATATATGTACACAATGTTTAGTGATCCAATCAGGGTAATTGGCATATCTATCATTTCAGATACGTGTCATTTCTTTATGTTGGGAACGTTCAAAATCTCTACAATCTTTTGAAAATATGTAATAAATTATTATTAGCCCTACTTGTCTTATAGAGCCGTGGAACACTAGAACTTATTCCTTCTATTTAGTCACAATTTTGAATCCATTTACCAACCTCTATCTTTTCCTTTCTCCTATCTTTCACATCCCATAGTAATCACAATTCTACTCTACTTTTAGGAGCTCAACTTTTTGTAGCTCTCACATATAAATGAGAACTTGTATTTATCTTTCTGCACCTGACTCATTTCATCTTAACATCACGTCTTTCAAGCTCATTCATGTTGCTGCAAATGACAGGATTTCATTATTTTTAATGGTGAAATATATACCATTGTGTATATATATCACATTTTATTTACTTATTTATTTTTTATTATTTTTTTTTGAGATGGAGTCTCGCTCTGTCGCCCAGGCTGGAGTGCATTTTATTTATTAATTCTTCTGTTGATGGACATTTACATTAATTTCATGTCTTGGCTATTGTGAATACTGCTGCAATAAACATGGGGGTGCAGATATCTATTTAATATGCTAGTTTCCTTTTCTTTGAATAAATAACCAGTTGTGGGATTTTTAGATCACATGATGGTAATTTATTTTTGGTTTTCTGGGAAACATTCATACTCTTTTCAGAATGGCACTATTAAATTAAAATTAATGACATTATTATAATTAATATATGATATGGTTTGGCTCTGTGTCCCCACCCAAATCTCACCCTGAATTGCAATAATCTCCACATCATGGGAGGAACCCAGTGGGAGATAATTGAATCATGGGGGTGGGATTTTACCATGCTGTTCTTGTGATAGTGTATAAGTCTCATGAGATCTGATGGTTTTATACAGGGCAGTTGCCCTGCACATGCTGTCTTGCCTGCCACCATGTAAGATGTGACTTTGCTCCTCATTTGCCTTCCATCATGATTGTGAGGCCTCTCCAGCCATGTGAACTGTGAGTCAATTAAATTCTTTCCTTCATAAATTACCCAGCCTCGAGTATGTCTTTAATAGCAGTGTGAGAACAGACTAATAAAATATACTGTGTCTGACTTATTTCACTTAACATACTCAAGTTCCATCCATGTTATTGCAAATGACAGGATCTCATTCTGTTTTGTGTCTGAATAATATTTCATCATGTATCTATACCATATTTCCTTTTTCATTTGTCTGTTGATGGACACAGAGGTTTCAAATCTTCTGTATTGTAAATAGTTCTTTAATAAACATGAGAGTGCAGATATCTCTTTGATATAATGATTTCCTTTCTTTTGGGCATATACCCAGCAGTGGAATTGCTGGATCTTATGGTAGTTCTATTTTTAATTTTTGGAAGAATCTCTACACTGTGTCCATAGTAGTTGTACTAATTTGCATTCTTACCAACAGTATACAAGAACTCCTTTTTCTGCATATCCTCACCAGCATTTGTTACTGCCTGTCTTTTGTATAAAGGCCACAATAAATCAGGGTGAGATGATATCTCATCATAGTTTTGATTTGCATTTTTCTCATGATCAATGTTGTTGAGCACCTTTTCATATGCCTGTTTGCTGTTTGTTACCTTCTTTTGAAAAATGTCTATTTTGCCCATTTTAATAATCAGATTATTAGATTTTTTCCTGTAGAATTATTTGAGTTCCTTATATATTCCGCTTATTATTTAATCTTTGGTCAGTGGGGTTAGCTTGCAAATATTTTCTCCCATTCTATCAGCTGTCTCTTCACTTTGTTGCTTAGTTTACTATGCAGATGCTTTTTAAGTCAATGTGATCCCATTTGTCCATTTTGCTTTTGTTGCCAGTGACTGTAGAATATTACTCAAAAAATTTTTCCCAGACCAATGTCCTGGAGAGCTTCTCCATTGTTTTCTTTTAGTAGTTTCATTGTGTGAGGTTTCTGCTTAAAGTCTTTAGTCTATTTTGATTTGATTTTTGTATGTGGTGAGAGATAGGGATCTAGTTTCATTCTCCTGCAAATGGATATCCAGTTTTCCAGCATTATTTATTGAGGAGACTCTTTTGTTTTCAGTGCATATTCTTGGAAACTTTGTCAAAAATGGGCTCTCTGTAGACATTTATTTCTGGGTTCTCTCTTCTGTTTCATTGGTCTATGCATCTATTTTTATCCCAGTACCATGCTACTTTGTTGACTATAGTTTCTTAATATAATTTGAAGTTGGGTAATGTGATGCCTCTAGTTTTGTTCTTTTTTGATCATGTGGTTTTGAATATACTGGGTCTTTTGCAATTTCATATAAATGTTAGGATTATTTTTTCTATTTCCTTGAAGAATGTGAGTGGCATTTTGATTTCGATTGCATTGAACATGCTTTGGATAGTAAGAAGATTTAAAAATATTGATTCTTCCAATCCATGAACATGGAATATCTTTCCATGTTTTGGTGTCCTCTTCAATTTTTTGCATCAATGTTTTATAATTTTCATTGTAAATATATTTCACTTCTTTGGTTAAGTATATTCCAAGGTATTCTATTTTATTTGTAGTTATTGTAAATTAGATTACTTTCTTAATTTTTTTCAGATTGTTCACTGTTTTGTAATGGTTATTTTATCTGGTGGTGTGTTTTAATTTCTTGCTTTTTATTTTTTGTGTTTCGCTTATGTGTTTTTTTGATTTTAGGTTACCATGAGGCTTGAAAGTTACATCTTATATCTCATTATTTAAAACAGATGACCAACTCCAACTGATTGAAGAAACAAGGTAAGCAAAAGAGCAAAGAGAAAACTAAGAAAACTCTACATCTTAACTTCATCGTTCTGCTTTTTAAGTTTTTTTTGGTTGTTTATTTTTGTATGTTATTATACTGTCTATGTCTTGGAAAGTTTTTGTAGTATTATTTTTGATAGGCTCTTCTTTAGTCTTTTTAAACATATGAGTAGTTTACAGTCCACAATTATGGTATTATAATATTATATATTTGTCTGTGTATTTATTTTTATCAGTGAGTTCATATCCCCAGATGATTTCTCATTGCTCATTAATACCCTTTTCATTCAAATTAAGGAACTCCCTTTAGCATTTTTTGTAGGACAGGTCTGATGTTGAAGAAATCTCTCAGCTTTGGTTTGACTGGAAAAGTCTTTATTTCTCCTTCTTGTTTGAAGGATATTTTCACTGGATATACGATTGAATAATAAAAGGTTTTTTTTTTTTTGGCATTTCAAATATGTCATGCCACTCTCTCCTGGCCCGTAAGGTTCCCTTTGGGAAGGCTGCTGCTGGATGTGTTGGAGCTCCTTTGTACCTCTTTTGCTGCTTTGATGATCCTTTCTTTCTCTTTGACCTTTGGGAGTATTATTATTACATGTTTTAGAGGTAGTTATTTGGGTTAAATCTGCTTGGTGTGCTCTAAACTTCTTGTACTTAAATATCAATATCTTTCTCTAGGTTTTGAAATTATTCTGTTTATATCCCTTTAATGAACTTTGTATGCTAATCTCTCTACATCCTCTGTAAGGTCAATAACTCTTAGATTTTGCCTTTTGAGGCTATTTGCTATGTCGTGTAGTTTTGCTTTATTATTTCTTATTATTTTTTCTTTTGTCTCCTCTGACTGTGTGTTTTCCAACAGGCTGTGATATGATTTGGCTGTGGGACCACCCAAATCTCATCTTGACTCGCACAATTCCCACATTTCCCTGGGAGGAACCCAGTGGGAGGTGAATGAATTACGGGGGTGAGTTTATCCTGCACTGTTCTCATAATAGTGAATTAGTCTCAAGAGATCTGATGGTTTTAAAAACAGGAATTTTCCTGCACAAGCTCTCTCTTTGCTTGCTGCCATCCATGTAAGATGTGACTTGCTCCTCCTTGCCATACACCATGATTGTGAGGCCTCCTCAGCCACGTGGAACTGTAAGTCCAATAAACCTCTTTCTTTTGTAAGTTGCCCAGTCTCAGATAGGTCTTTATTGGCTGCATGAAAATTGACTAATACAGCCTGTCTCCAAGCTCACCGTTTTTTTTTTTTTAATCAATTCTGCTGTTTAGAGACTGTAATGCATTCTTCATTATGCAGCTTCAGAAATCTCCTGGATTTTTAAAATTATCTAATCTCTTTGTTAAATTTACCTGATAAGATTCTAAATTCATTATCTGTGTTATCTTGAATTTTGTTAAGATTTCTCTAAACGGTTATTTTGAATTGCCTGTTCCAAATGAGAGAAATTGGCCAAAATTAAGAGGCTACAGGACCCACGCAAGTCCAAAATCCAGTGGGGTAGAGAAATCTCAAAGCTTTGAAATGATCTTCTGCTCCATGTCTCACATCCAGGTCATGCTGACGCAAGAGGCTGGCTCCCATGGTATTGGGCAGATCTGTCCCTGTGGCTTTGCAGGGTACAGCCCCTCTCTCAGCTGCTTTCATGAGCTGCTATTGAGTGGTGCACAGTGCAATCTATCTCTGGATATACCATTCTGTGGTCTGGAGGATGGTGGCCCTCTTCTCACAGCTGTACTAGACACTGCCCCAGTGGGGACACTGTAGGGGCTCCCACTCCACATTTCCTTTCTGCACTGCCCTAGTAGAGGTTCTCCATGCAGGCTCCACCCCTGCAGCAAACATCCACCTGGACATCCAGGTGTTTCCATACATTCTCTGAAATCTAGGTTGAGGATCCCAAACTTCAATTCTCAAATTCTGTGCACCTGAAGGCTCAACATCATGTAGAAGCTGCCAAGGCTTGAAGCTTGTACCTTCTGAAACCACAGGCCCGAGCTGTACCTTGGCCCCTTTAAGCCATGGCTGCAGCAGCTGAGTCTCAGGGCATCATGTCCCAAGGCTGCACAGAGCAGTGGGGCCCTGGACTCAGCCTAGGAAACCATTTTTTCCTCCTACCTTGGGCTTCTGATAGAAGGGGCTTTCTTGAAGGTCTCTGACATGACCTGGAGTCATTTTCCCCATTGTCTTTGTAATTAGCATTTGTCTCCTCATTACTTATGCAAATTTCTGCTGCCAAATTGAAATTCTCCTCAGAAAATGGGTTTTTCTTTTCTACTGTATTGACAGGCTGCTAATTTTCTGGACTTTTATGCTCTGTTTCCCTTTTAAACGTAAGTTCTAATTCCAAACCATATCTTTGAGAATCAATAAAACTGAATGCTTTTAAGAGCACACAAGGGACCTCTTGAATGCTTTGCTTCTTAGAAATTTCTTCTGCCAGATACCCAAAGTCATCTCTCTCAAGTTCAAAGTTCCACAGATCTCTAGGGCAGTGGAAAGATGTCCCCAGTCTCTTTGATAAAGCATAGCAACAATTGCCAGCAGTATCATCCCTGTCACATGGATAGTTTGCAAATACTTTTCCCACTCTGTGGGTTGTCTCTTAACTTTGTTGATTGTTTCCCTTGGTATGCAGAAGATTTTTAGATTGATGCAATCCCATTTGTCTATTTTTTATTTGGTTACCTACACTTCTAAGGTCTTGCACAGAATATCCTGGAGTGTTTCCTCAATGTTTCCTTCCATTAGTTTCATAGTTCCAGGGCTTAGATCTTTAAGTATTTAATTCATTTTGATTCAATTTTTTGTGTGTCATGAGAAATGGGGTCTAATTTTATTCTTCTGTACACAGTTATCTAGTTTTCCCAGAACATTTATTGAAAAGACTGTCCTTACCTCAACGTGTGTTCTTGGCAGCTTTGCTGAAGATGAGCTGGCTATAAATATGTAGATTTATATCTGGGTTCTTTATTCTGTTCTATTGGTCTATGTGTCTGTTTTTATGCCAGTACCATGCTGCTTTGGTTACTATTGCTTTGTAGTAAATTTTAAAGTCAGGTAGTGTGGTGCCTCCAACTACAAAAATTGTTCCTTTTTCTCGGGATTGCTTTGGCTATTCAGGATCGTTTGTGGTTCCCTGTAAATTTTAGGATTTTTTTTCATTTTTGTGAACAATATCTTGGTATTTTGATAGGGATTACCTTGATTCTGTAAATTGCTTTTGGTATTATAGATGTTTCAACAATATTAATTTTTCCAATCCATGAATACAGAATATCTTTCATCTTTTTAGTGTCATCTTCAATTTACAATTTATTTCATCCATGTTTTACAGTTTTGCTTGTACAGATCTTTCACTTCCTGGGTTCGGTTCATTTTTAGACACCATATTTTTGTAGGTATTGTAAATGAAACGCTTTTTTGATTTTTTTCAGATTATTTGTTGTTAATGTACCTAAATGCTACTGATTTTTTTGTATCCTGCAACTTTATTGAATTTAGGAGTTCTAATAGTTTTTTGGTGGAGTCTTTAGGTTTTTCTAGGTATAAGATCATGTTGCCTGTGAACAAGGCTAATTTGACTTACTGCTTTCCAGTTTGGATGCCCTGTATTTTTTTCTCTAGTCTAATTGGCTTGGTCAGGAGTTCCAAGTTTATATTGAATAAACGTGGGCATCCTTGTCTTGCTCAAGTCCTCAGAGAAAAAGACTTCAATTTTCTGCATTCAGTACAATGTTAGTTATGGGTTGTCATGCAGTCTTTATTATTTTAAGGTATGTTTCTCCTATACTCATTTTGATAAGGGCCTTTATTACAAAGGGATGTTGAATTTTATCAAATGGATTTTTTGGCATCTATTGAAATAATCATATGGTTTTTGTTATTGATTCTGTTAGCGTGATATCATGTTTATTTATTTGGATATGTTGAACCATCCTTGCATCCCTGGGATGAATCTCACTTGATCATGGTGGATGATCTTTTTAATGTATTGTTGAATTCAGTCTGCGATATTTTTGTTGTTGTTGTTGGGGACCCTATCAGTGAGACTGGCCCATAGTTTTTTGGTTTTGTTTTGTTTGTTGTGTCCTATTTTGCTTTTGGTATTGGGGTAATGCTGGCTTTGTAGAATGAGTTTGGAAGTATTCTTGCCTCTTCAATTTTTTGGAAGAGTTTCGAGTAGGATTGATATTAGTTCTTTTTTTAATGCTTGGTGGAATTCAGCTTTGAAGACATCAGGTCCCAGGCTCTTCTTTGATGGGATACTTTTTATTAGAGCTTTGATCTTGTTACTGGTTATTGGTTTATTTAGGTTTTCTATTTCTTCACTGTTCAATCTTTGTGGGTTGCTTTCATCCAGGCATTTATTAATTTCCTCTAGGTTTTTCAAATTTATTGGATGTAGTCATCCATAGTAGTCTCTAATGATCCTTTGTATTTTTGTGGTATCCATTGTGATATGCCCTTTTTCATCTCTGAGTTTATATATTTGGGTCTTCTCTCTTTTTAGTCTAGCTAAATTTTATCAATTTTGCTTATCTTTTTGAACAAATAACTTCATTTCATTGATCTTCTGTATTTTTCAGTCTCAATTTCATATATTTTTTCTCTGATCTGTATTGTTTCTTTTCTTCTACTAATTTGGGGTTTGGTTTATTCTTGTTTTTCTAGTTCCTTGAGGTGCAAAATCAAAATGTGGAGACACATGTGCTATTGAGCCTTAGGGCAAGATGTAGATTGGTTGTGGCTCTATTCTCAAAATGACTCTGTACTGCATCAGTGTCTGGGGGGGCTTGAGGGTGACTCAGAGTGAATTCCCTGTCTATGAAAATGCACTACATTGATGCAAGGAAGTTCCTATATGAGTCTTAGAGCCAATGAGGCCTGAAGGGCTCTCCTGTAGTCAGGATTGCAAGTATCAGTGGTAAGAATGTGGAGTCCTAGGGATCGCCCACTTACTTTTGCCAACACGAGGGAGTACCCTTGGCTTTCAGTGGATCTTAACCAGCTACTTCACTTCCATCTCTATCTTGCCATCTTGTGTTTCTCTGCCTCAGAGGGTATTTGTCATTTTCTTGCTGTATTCCAGTGTTCTCTCTTAGATGCTCTATTCAATGTTAGGCTACATCTTTATTGTTTTCATCCTCCTTTGTGAAGGAGGAAAGCATTAGATGCCTGTAATCAACTATTTTAATCCATGATTAAGTTTTGAAGGCAATTCTGTGATTCAGGATAACATCTATGGTTCCGGAAATTTGGGTACATGTAATAACTGTTTGCCATTCTATCAAATTATTCTGTGATAGGATCAGAAAAAATGACGTCTGATTCCTAGAATTAAGCTATAGCTAAGATATCATTTTCTATTTCTCTTATACACAATGTTTTAGCTAGATGACTATGTTTAAACAATAGTTATTTTAGCAGGAAATATCATTTATTTTTCTTTACATGTCAGTATACACTTTTATTATCTCACATTACCAGCATAAAGAAAGTGAAATCTGTTCCATAAATATGCAGAAAAAAGAAGAGATATTAAGTTTAGTATTGACTTATTGAATATTTTCCAGTGGAACAACTTTCCTTTCATTTTGGGGAAAGATTATGGATACACAGAGTTTTTTATTTCCTCCAAGCAGGTGTTTTTAACAAACTATTAATTTCTCACCAAATAGACACATTGTCAGATATTTCAGACACATACACATACACACACACATACAGAGGCAATGTCTATTTTGCTTAACAATATATTAATAGTATGGCTTGGCTATAAAATGTTTTATTCCATTTTTGAAGGATATTTCCTCTTTTTTCTCATGAAGAAACAGTGATGTGTTAGGTATTAAATATCTACTATATTTCAGCTATGTGCTCTGTAAAGACTAAAATATCTTGGCACAATTGTTTAGTTTTGTAGAATTTCACAGTTCTAATAAAGCTAAAAGTTTTATTTGAATAGATTTATTCAAAACTGTCAATAAAAATCATTGAATTCTGTTTTATAAAATTCACTAAGATATCCCTCAAATTAATGCACAAATTATGTAAATACATCTATCAAACAAAAATAATTTGAAAGAGGATAATTTTATAGAAAGGGAAAATAGGTATGAATTTATTAAGCAATTATGACTATTGGCATTCAGCATATTTAAAATTAAAGATAATCATTAAAATTTTAATAATACCTAGGAGGTGAATATTTTATACATAAAATTCATTTTTATTATTATTATATAGTACTAAAGAATTATTACTCCTGGAGTGCCCACTAATTAATACAAACAAAAGCAAGTGCAAAAGTAAAAGTATTCTCTGTCTACTTGGATAAAAAATGTCATAGGGTTGCATCAAACTAAATTAGAAGCATTAACATTTATAAAATGTGAAGACTTTCTTGCAAGAAAAAACAGCTTACTTGGAGAACTTAGCAGGAAGACTTTTGACATTCCATCATATAAAATCATTTAAGCAAGTAGGCAGCAATACAAAAATAATTATTATATTTACTCATGTTTTTGATTTCCCTTTTTCATATCTGAGACCACTAGAACCACCTACATTTTTCACGTGTATTTTATTTTATTTTATTTTTTATTTTACTTTGAGTTCTGGGATATATTTGCTGAACGTGCAGGTTTATTACATAGGTATACCTGTGCCATGGTGGTTTGCTGCACCCATCAACATGTCATCTAGGTTTTACGGCCCTCATGCGTTAGGTCCTCCCTTTCCCCCCAACCACGGACAGGCCCTGGCGTGCGATGTTGCCCTACCTGTGTCTGTGTGCTCTCACTGTAGAACAACCTATTTATTTTCACTTAAGAAACCAAAAAGAGTCTGCAAAAGTTTCAAGTATATTCTAGAGACTTATTTCCAAATAGTACTCTTTGAGTTCTATATTTTAGAGAGAGAGTATAAATAAGGGTCACCTCCAGAACTTAGATTTTTTTTGATGATTCGTGTGAATTATTAGATGCAGCAGTTGGTCAACAGGGCGTGGTATTTGTCCAGTGCATTCTTTTGTATCTTGCCCACATTAAGGAGACAACGTACTGAAGGCCTTCCTAACACTACCCTTGTGGTCGCCAAACAAGATACCTTGTTAAATCTGGGAGAGATTGGAAGTCTAGGTTCCCCATTCAGCCACTGCTGATGGGGACAGAGGTGGGGCTATGGTGTTCTTGGTTTTTATTCATGCAGTTTGACTGGAGTAGAGTGATTGTTGTCTAAACACCTATCTAGCTTTGCTACCCTTTTCCTGGTCCTTTGGCTGTATAGAATAGGCTTTTGTTAGGGCTTTTTTGTTGTGCTTGTTGGTGTTTCCGAATTGCCAAGTTTCCTAGTGCCCATTTTGTGATAGATGAAGCCAAATGAAAATCCAGAGAACTCACTGACATGCCTTTCGTTGGGGCCTGGGGTCTCTAGCTGGTCTGCCCTTCTTCTCTGTGTCTTTTAGAGCCTCCTTATGTGTATAATATATGAGACACACAGGGTTTTGTTCACTGTAAGGATTGAAATATGATGAAGTGTGTCCACTGTATCATCCTTCAGGATTAAAAGTCCATGATCAAAATATTTTGAGAAGTTGCTTTAGCTCCTTAAGCTTCTATGCTCCTATACATCTTGCAAAGTGATGGGGTTTGGTAGATATTAGGCTATCTTGAATGTTTGTATCATAGAGAAAAGAGCCTACAATTTTGGTTTATAAATATTCAAGTTTGAATCTTGACTTTGCTATATACCAGCTGTATAAAACCAGGCAAATAATTTAATCTCCACATGCTTCTCTACGTATAATATAAAGTAATGCCTACCTGCAGGGTTATTGTGAGGCTTTTATGTGAAGCTGTGGGGACACAATGGGCACTCAAAATTAGTTCTTTCCTCTCCTCACACTGGAGCTCTTTTAAACTATGTATCCTTTATTATCAACATGTAATGTGCAGAAGACTTTATATAAAAGCTTTTTGAGGAAAGAAAATAATTGCTGGTATAAGTTTTGCTACAATTTAAGTACTGAACAGATTTCAGTATGGAAGTCTTCTAGGTTTTCCTTCTTAGGTCACTTTTAGAGTCCTGCACCATTTAGAGTAAAAATGTGTAAGTTCAAAAATAATTATAGTACATAGTTTATTAAACGTTTTAACCCTCATGGAGACTTTAATTTTCTATGTAACGATAGACCTAGAAATGCCAACATTTGTTTAAGAAAGACATAAATATTATTGCACATATATTTTTTAAAAATTTGATTCAAAATCTAAGAAACTAATTATTATCCAATATTATAAATCCAAATATTCTAGCCCTAGTTAAGGTGATCTCCAAAATGTGATTCCTGCAGGATTCCTTTGTTGTTTGTCTTCTAAGAATATTTTGTATTTACTAAACAGATAATTAATCATTTTACTAGTTTCAGTAACTATAATTGCAAACCATTGCTTCTGATTGAGAAAATCAGTTGTTGATTTTAATTAAAATAATTCTAGTCATATACATGGAAATTTAATAATTTAGATAACATGTATAGCTTTAATTCAAATAAATACTAATTTTTGAAATGTTTTAAAAATTAAAAATTCTTTTTGTTGAACAATTATTAATTTTTGTAACAATAACAGATTTGCTGAATCTTATATTTAACAAATCTTTTGCAGAAAGAAAAGAAATAACCTAAATGTCTTTGATTCCACAGTTAGGCCAATGGCTATTCATTGAAAATTACTTTATGGTAAAAATTAATTTATAGTTCATTCAACTTAATAACCAAATGGATTAGTTTTTGAATATTACCTCCAGTCCCTGCTATTTAAATAATTTACTAAGTGGCAGTGACAGACTAGGACGGAAAACTGAAACAACATTTAAGACTCAATATAATGAGAGAGGAATCCTTGGATCCTTTTCATCTTACTCTGCGCTTCTCCAGTAGTTCATTGTGTGTATCATTTGTGATAAATTGTGGCTTCCTTGCACTATATCATCATCATTGTCATCTAAAGGCAGTCAGAACTTACCAAAGTATAAATTACTACTCAAGAGAAAGCCACAATGGATAATGCATTCATATATTTCTTGAGCTTCTGAAATATCTTCTGATAAAATAATTAACCAGATAGTACTGGGTTTGAATATTTATTAGGTCCAGGGTGAGTAGGTATCAATCTTCTATTACTCGTTTGTTAAATAAAGATAAAAAGTTGCTTGGTCAATCTTTATACATTTAAAGGGAATAGAACACTATATTTTTAGGAATTTATTGAAGAAAGCATTTAACTCATCTTTGTTGTCAATATGTACTGTGAATGAAAGGTATAAAAATGGACTCCAGGGATTCAAAAACACAAACAAAACAAAAAATACACAAACCTTTCACCTTCAACCAATAAAATGTAATCTAGTGATTTATTAGAAAAAAATTATACTTACTCTTTTGCATTTAACACTAGCATCTTTTCTGTGGATTGTCTTTCTGAATTCAGTGCAAAGATTACATGCTTACAGTACTTACCACATATTTTTATGATATATGCATAAATTTTCTTACTACTCTAAAAACCTTGAGGACAGAGACAAATCTTTGTTAGAGTTCTATCTTCAAACACAATGCAGTGAATATCTAAATTTCAATAAATACTTGAGGAATTAATGTAAGAAAGCATTGGTAAGGAATATTGTCATTCTGATTCAGTTAAAACCTGTGAATAATATTAAGGTTTATGCTTAAAAACTTTTATTTTGAAATTATTTATATATCTAGGCTTCCTTGTTAGTTTAATTTTAATGTTAAAGTATGATGAAAAATGTGCGTGCCTGGGACTTTTATTGAATGTATATTATTGCTTTATTTTATCAGATAATATCTCTAAATAAATAAATCTTACCATGTTGCTTTAAAATATACTCCACCTTCCCGTCAGTATTCATACCATCCTCTTGAATACACATATACAAACTCATAAAGTTAAAAGAGGCTGTAATCAAGACATAAAAATAGACATATATATTGATAAAATAGAAAAAATAGTCTGGTAATAGAACCACACATTTATTTTACAAAGGCCAGGCTCCAATGTATTTCAGTTGTAAAAGTCTAGTCTTCCAACAAACAGCACTTAAAAATTAGATGTTCATATATAAAAACCAACTTGATGGCCAGGCTCAGTGGCTCACGCCTGTAATCCCAGCACTCTGGGAGGCTGAGGTGGGCGGATCACGAGGTCAGGAGATCCAGACCATCCTGGCTAACATGGTGAAACCCTGTCTCTACTAAAAAAATACTACAAGCACGTGGTGGCGGGCGCCTGTAGTCCCAGCTACTGGGGAGGCTGAGGCAGGAGAATGGCATGAACCCGGGAGGCAGAGCTTGCAATGAGCCGAGATCGCGCGACTGCACTCCAGCCTGGGCAACAGAGTGAGACTCTGCCTCAAAAAAAAAAAAAAAAAAAAAAAAATTGATATGAACCATCCACCCAAATGGAAGAGCTATAACTATAAAACTTCAGAAGTTAAAAAAAAAGATGATTTGTGTGTGTGTGTGTGTGTGTGATTTTGCACTAGGCAGATGTTATTTAGGACAAAAGCATAAGCCACACACACACACACATATATATATTCACACATATACATATACATATATATATATATAAATCTCCATCTCATTAAAAACTTTTCTTCTTTGAAAGTTGCTGTTAGGTAAAGGGAAAAGAGAAGTCACAAACTGGAAAAACTATTTGTAAAACACATATCAAATGCCAGATTTGCGTCCAAAATATGTAAACATCTTTTATAACTCAAGAATAGAAGCACAGAAAAACAATAATAAAATGTGCAAAGTGTTTCAGCAGACATCTTTAGCAGGAAGAAAATGCAAATGGCTAAAAAGCACTTGAGAATATACTGAGCAAATGCAAATGAAAGTCATAACTGAAATATCATGTAACCACTGCAATGGCTAAAATTTTTAAAGATTGACATTGCTTAATGATGCTCAGAATTTGGAGCAACTAGATATTTCATACATTGGTTCTGGCAATGCAAAATTGTATACTCATGTTGGAAAACTCTTAGCAGTTTCTTATGGAGGTAAAACACTTATCTTATGACCCTTCTATTTTGGCCCAAGATATTTTACCTGAAAGAAATGAAAATGTGCACATAACGACCTGCATGCAACTGTTCATATAAGCTATATTCTTAACAGTAAAAAAAATGGAGAAACTTACACAACCCAAATATCCATCAACTGGTAAGTAGATAAACAAGTTGTGGTATATCCACTTAATAGGATATTATTCAGCTATAAAAAATAATGAATTGTTGATACATAAAATAGCATGGATGAATCTCAAAAGCATGTGTTAAGTGGTAGAAGACTACAAGATTCCATTTACATGTATTCTGGAAAAGACAAAACTTTATAGGGAGAAAAAACATGACAGTGTCTGCCAAGGGCTTAGGATGGGTCAAAAGGATGGTCTACAGAGACAAAAGGCAATTTTGGCAGAGAGGAAATAATGGATGTGTTCTGTATTTTAATTGTGATGGTATTTATACAACTGTATATAGTTATGAAAAAACTTCAAACTACAGATTTGATATGTCAGTTTAATTGTATCTTTATAAAAATCACATACTTAACCATCTTAAAGATGTTTGCCCAACTATATTATTTAAGTGAAACCTATTTCCCATATCTGATCCTCCTTACTTTCCTCTACTCTCTATTTTTTCCAAAGCATCTATAACTTCATAATTATGTATGTATGTATGAATGTATTTATTTTTTGAGATGGAGTCTCGCTCTGTTGCCCAGGCTGGAGTGCAATGGTGTGATCTCAGTTCACGGCAACCTCCACCTCCTGGGTTCAAGTGATTCTCCTGTCTCAGCCTCCCGAGTAGCTGGGATTACAGGCACTTGCCACTACGCCCAGCTAATTTTTTGTATTTTTAGTGGAGATGGAGTTTCACCATGTTTGCTAGGCTGGTCTCGAATTCCTGACCTTAAGTGATCCACCCCCCTCGGCCTCCCAAAATGCTGGGATTACAGGCATGAGCCACTACGCCCGGCCATAATTATGTACTGATTTATTTAATGGTCTCTTGTCTGTGTCTCTTGCTAGAATAGAGTTTTCATGGAGAGTATATTTAGTAATGTATCACGTAAATTCTCTAATCAAGATTGGGTCGCTCATTACCCACAGCTTCTATAAGTGTTGAAGACTGAACAACCAAGATGAATCTTTGCCTAGGAATTTATCCAGCTTCACAAGAACCAAGTAACCCAATGTCACATCCCCTTCCTGAAGGAAGCACATACTTGTTGACTTTTCTCAGATAAGTAAAATATGGCCACAGACCAAACCCTTTATAGGGTGCAAAAATAAATTTTATATTTTAAACTGTTGTCATACAGGAAGAAAGAAAAAGAAGAGGGAGAGAATATGTGACAGAGAATGAATGTGACCCCAAAAGCCTAAAATATTCACTACTTAGTCATTATAGAACAAAGCCTAAAATATTTACTACTTGGTTTTTACAGAAAAAAAGTTTGACAACACCTAGACTGGCGACACAGATATAAAATCTAGTCTACTATTCCTAGGGGTGTTACTCTAAAGGGACATTCATGAGATTGGCTGAGGCCTCTTTTCTGTTACTCTGTGTACGTTTCTTCCTTAACTCTTCCAGAGTTGTTGATATCATTGACATCCCTAGGTAAAGGCTCTGCATGAAAAACGTTTCAAAATCTATATCCCAGGAAATCCAACCTAAGACAACTAGTCCTAGATTGGTCCAAGAGAGTGTATTCTAAAGTGAGACATAAGATGTGGACCAACCGCTGCTCAACTAGTAATGAAGACCCTTACTTTTGTAGTGGACAGAACACTAAGTGCTCCGGTATATTGTAGCAGTGCAATTGTTAAAATTTTACTGATAGCCAATTAGGATAGATTATCAGTAAAATTTCAGTAAGGTGAGGGTTTGGGAAAATGTGTTAATTATAACAACAATGGAATTAGACAGGCTTTGCTAAGTATCATTGTCCCACTAGTGTAGTGAATGAAAGACTGAGGATGCAGTCACCAAGTAAATGGAAAATGTGACTGGTAGATGTCCTCCTCAGCAGGATTTTTAGAAGTTCTTTATCTCTTGCATGCAGAAAAAACTAAAGTCCAGGCTTAGGAGTTAATAATAAAAGTAATAGAGGGGGGTACAGAAATTTAAATGATAAATTCCTCAAGTCTCCTATGCCAAGGCCAAGGCTTTAGTTGAGGCCTTAACGATACACAGAGAACTTCCAAATCAAAGCAGACAAAAATTAAAAAAAAAATAAAAAGACACTTTGCTTTTAAAACTTTTCAATCCCCTAAACTCTCTAGAGATATAGTTCAGTCCTTATTAAAGGCTAGTATACTCTTGCTTGAAGAACATATACAACACGAACCTGCCTCAAAATCTATATTCACCTTCCCATGTTGTCATCAGATCAACAAGTAGGTCAAGTCATGCACCTTCAAGAATTTACAGGTGCAGGAAGTGGTGAACCTGCCCAGATAGGAAAGGAAATATACCCCAAAGAACTGTGCGGCCTAGCCAACATTCGTTGTCAAAGCTAGCAGAGTATGGATAGCAGTAGATAGATTCGAAGGTTGTAGGATGCTGAGGCACAACATAATGTTTGTTAAAGGAATATTTATCATAGGGAATTCTCTGCTAGGATAAGCTTATCACCCTGGCAATGATTGTCAGAGAGGGCGCTAACATTTTGCCAAGATGGCTTTTGGAAATTTAAGAAGGTGATGGCCCACATTAAATAAAGTAGGAATGTCAGAACTACTGGTTGTGCTAAGGTAGATATAACACATGTGTTAGTCAGTGTTCCCTAGAGGAACAGAAACAATAGGTTATATACATAGAAAGAGATTTACAATAAAAAATTGGCTCCCATGATTATGAAGGCTGAGAAGTTCCAAGACTGGAAAACTACAGACACCTGGGAGAGCTGATGGTATAATTTTAGTCTGAGTCCGAAGGCCTGAGAATCAAGAAAGCTGATGGTAAAAATTCTGGTCTGAGTCTAAGTTTCAAGGCAGGAGAAGATTGATGACCTGGCTGGAAGACATTTAAGACAGAGGAAATGAATTCTCCTTTATTCAGCCTTTTTGTTCTGTTTAGCCTTCAGTGGATTAGATGAAACTCACCCACACAGAGAGGGCAATTTGCTTCACTCCGTCCACCAATTCAAACGTTTATCTTATCCAGAAACAGCCTCAGAGTCACACCCAGAATAACATAGCCAAATATCTTGGAACCCTCTGACTTAGTCAAGTTCACATAAAAATAACCATGCTAGCAAGTAATCACCCTCATCAGTCTGTTATATTAGGTTTAGTTCTTTAAAAATTTCAACAAAATTGACACATCTTGAGCAAGATGGACTAAGAAAAAAAGAGAGAAGCCTCAAATTACTAAAATCAGAAATGAAGCTGGGGGCACTGCTGCAAATCATACAAAAATAAAAATTATTATTAGAGAGTACCATGAGCAATGGTATATTAAGAAATTGGATAACCTCTATGGAATGGACAAACTCCTAGAAACACACAACCTACCATGACTAAAAGAAATGAAAAATCTGAAAAGACCTATAAATAGTAAAATTAAATCAGTAAATAAAAAAATCTCCTGACAAAAAATAAAATATAATAAAAGCCCTGGACCTAATGGCTTCAATTGTGAATCTACCACATATTTAAAGAACAACTAACCCCAGTACTTTTCATGCTTTTCCAAGAAAATTAGAAAAAAAAAAAAAAAAAAAAAAAGGAAGGAGTACTTTCTAACTCATCCTATGGAGCCAGCATTATCCTGATACCAAAGCCAGACAATGATACTATATGAAAAGAAAACTGTAAGCTAATATCTCTTATAAACATTAATGCAAAAATCCTCTACAAAATACTAGCAAATGGAATTCAAAGCATATTGAAAGATTTATACACCATTACCAAGTGGGATTTATTCTTGGATTATAAATACGGCTCAACATATGAAAATCAATTGACATAACAGACCACATTAACAGAATGAAGGACAAAAAAATACACATAATTATATCATGATACAGAGAAATAATTTGACAAAATTTAACTCCCTTTTATTAAAAAAAATCAACAAACCAAGAATAGAAGTAAACTACTTCAACATGAAAGAATTCATACATGAAAACCTCACTGTTGGTGAAAATGTAGAGAAGTTGAAACCCTTCAACCCTTCAAATGTGGATGTGCCCCAAGTGCCCAAGAAAACATCACACTTTTTGGGGAAAGACTGAATGTTTTGTTCCTTTAAGATCAGGAACAAAGCAAGGATGTCAGCTTTCACCACTTCTATTCAACATAGTGTTGGAAGTCTAGCCAGAGCTACTGGGCAAGAAAAGGAAATAATAGGCATTCAAATTGAAAAGGAAGAAATAAAATCATTTCTGTTTGCAGATAATATGATCTTATGTGTTAAAGTCCTAAAGACTCCAGAATAATATTGGTTAGAACTAAAAAATTAATTGGCAAAGTAGCAGGATAAAAAGTCACCACAAAAAAAAAATCCATTGCATTTCTATACACTAACAATGAATAAGCTAAAAGGAAAATTATAAAAAAAAGCTCCCTTTATAATAGCATCAAAAAAATAAAGTACTTAGGAATTAACCAAGAAGTTGTAAGACTTGTACAGTGAAAACTATAAAACATTGCTAAGAGATATTAAAGAAGATGTAAATAAATGAAAACACATTTGATTTTCATTGATTGGATGACTTTATATTATTAAGATGTAAATGCTACCTGAAGCAATCTATAAATTTAATGTAATATTTATCAAAGTCCCAATGACGTTTTTTTGTAGAAATAGAAAAAGACCTCCTGAAACTTACATGGAATCTTAAGGAACCCTTAATATACAAAACAACACTGAAAAACAAGAGTAGAATTGGATGACTAACGACTTCTGATTTCAAAACTTATTACAAAACTACAATAATCAAAACAGTATTGTACTGCCATAAAGAGGAACATATAGACCAACAAAAGAGGAAAGTGAGTCCTGAAAGAAACCTTTGTATAAATGGTCAAATGCTTTTCATCAAGGACTCCAAGACCATGCAATGGGGGAAAGGATAGTCTTTTCAATAAAGGTGCAGGGAAAATTGTATATCTATATTCGAAAGAATAAAATTAGATCTTTATCTAACACCATATACAAAAATTAACTCAAAAATGGATTAAAAACCTAAACATGAGGCAAAAAACTAGAAAACTCAGAAGAAAATAAAGGGTAAAAGCTTCATGACATTGGATTTGAAAATGCTTTCTTAGCTATGATAGCAAAGGTACATGTAACAAAAGAAAAAATAGACAAACTGGACTTCATGAAAATTTAAAACTTCTGTGCATTGAGGGATACTATCGACAGAGAAAAAGATCTACTGAATGGGAGAAAATATTTTAAAATCATACATCTGATAAGGGTTAATATCCAGAATATGAAGAGAACTCTACAACTTAGCAATAGAAAACAATCATTCAAAAATGGGCAAAAGATATGAATAGACATTTCTCTAGAGAAGATGTCAAATGACAAATAAGCACATGGAAAGATGCTCAGCATCCCATTAGGAAAAAGCAAATCAAAAACATAATGAAATACTACCTGAAACCTATTAGGCTGACTACTATAAAGTGAACAATCATAAGACAAAAAACAAAACAAACAAACAAAAAACAGAATAAGTGTTGGTGAGGATGTAGAGAAATTGAAACCCTTTGCATTCTTGGTGGAGAAATACAATGATGTAGAAAACAGTACGGCCATTTATCAAAAACTTACAAATAGAATTATCATATGATCCGGCAATTACACTCCTGGGTAAATACCCAGAAGAACTGAAGGTAGGGTTACAAAGAGATATTTGTACATGCGTGTTCATAGCAACATTAGTCACAATGGCTAAAATGTAAAAGAAACCCAAATGTTCATCAATGGATGAAGGAATGAGCAAAATGTGGCATACATGTGCAATGGAATATTATTCGGCTTTGAAAAGGAAGGCAATTCTGGCCAGGCATGGTGGCTCATGCCTGTAATCCCAACGCTTTGGGAGGCCGAGGCTGGAGGATCACCTGACATCAGGAGTTCAAGACCAGCCTGGCCAACATAGTGAAACCCTGTCTCTACTAAAATACAAAAGTTAACTGGGCATGGTGGTAGATGCCTGTAATCCCAGCTACTTGGATGCCTGAGACAGGAGAATTGCTTGAACCTGGGAGGTGGAGGTAGCAGTGAGGTGAGATTGTGCCACTGCACTCCAAACTGGGTGACAGAGCAAAAGACCATCTCAAAAAAAAAAAAAAAAAAAAAAAAAAAAAGGAAGGCAATTCTGACATTTGTTGTGAAAAGAATAAATCCTGAGGACTTTATGCTAAGTGAAATATAAGCCAAACCCCAAAAGACAAGTATTGTATGATTCCGCTTTTATCAAGTATGTAGAGTAATCAGAGTCATAGAAATAGAAAGTAAAATTGCGGTTGCCCCAGGCTGGAAAAAGACAGAAAGGGGAGGTATTGTTTATGGGTATAGAGTCTCAGTTTTACAAAATAAAGAGTTCTAGAAATAAATGGTTGTGATGGTTGCTCAAAATATGAATGTATTATATCACTGAATTGTAATTAAAATGGTTGAGATGACACATTTTATTTTATGTGTACTTACCACAAAATTTGGAAAAAAATGTTGTTTGGAATGATTATCAAGATAATAAAGAGAATATAAAAGAATTCATGAGGTCTTAATGTCCACGTATATTAAATCTTTACAAAGAAACCTCCAGTAGCATGGTGTCTGATAATGGCCTTAAGGGAGAATTGCTTATTAGTGACTTAAAGGAAATCATGTCATCTATTGAATTACTAGCATTATATCCTCTTGCACCTGGGTTTTCCTTGGAGGTCACCCTTCCAAACATTAACCAGATTTGACCCCTCTGAGCTTGAGAGCTCCGATGAGCTCATAGCCCAAGGTGGTGTAGTTTTAAAGACTGCATTGCAATACGAATATATCTGCTATAGATGAAAATGCAGGAGCATATTTATGTCTTCATGTAATACATTCATTGCTTTTTATGAACCTAAAGTGCTCCAGGGAGTGAAACAAATTCATGTAACGTTTCTGTGTGTTACAATTTGTATTTTGATCTCTGCTTTAGCTGACAGACTTTTTTTTTAGTAATAACCAGAGTACTCTCAAGTGAATGTACAGATGTAGACATTTAAAAAAATTAGCTTAGTGATTCAAGTTAAAGGCAGTATTCACTTATCTGAATTTTTAAATTTAATTTTTCCCCATTTTCAGTTGAAAAATGCAATTTCAGATTGAAATTTGTATCAGCTCCAACACTGTAGTGGGTGCTGTTTCTCAGTGTGCCACTGAGGATTCCACTCCAGACATTCTTGGCTAGTTCTCTACAGGTATAAACAGAACAAATCTTTTTTTTTAAATGATTCAAAGAATATACATTAAGCATCCACTATTTGCAGGTATTAAGTTACAAAAATGAATAGGTATAATATATAAGAATAAATTATATACGAATAGAATAAATCACAATCTTATTGTAGAGCCAACAAGTAGACAAATCAGACCAATAAGGGTGTCCAAATCCGACGGATAAGGGCATCTGGAAACAGATAAGACTCCACACTTTAGATCAATTACTTCTAACAGATATGCAAAAATTTTTATTAAAAAAAAATTTCCAGATGTTAAAAATATTATGGTAGAGCCCACATGTCTGCTTTGACTCCTATCAAATGTATGGACCTGGGAAAATCATTTTAACAGCTTGGGCTGGTCCTGAATTGCAGAGATGAATAGAACCTACTTGCCAAGTTGCAGAGCTTCCACATAGTTCCCAAGATCAAAAGTGATCTGAGGACTACATTTCATAAAATCCTGTTTCTTATCATGGCTCTGACACCCTCTGCTAGGTCTCCTGAGACCTTGTAAGTTGTGCTGCGGTAGTTCTTCAATTATCTAATCAGCAGTGCTCTCTGACGTTGGACTTTGGTGCCCTGGGGAATCATCTGACTCACTAAGGTAACCACTGGTTTTTCCTCAAGTCCTACATTGATTTGACACTGTCATTTTCTGTTTTTGGAGTCTCTCAGAGGAAGATCCTAGAGAAGATATTTAGATACCCTAATTCTCTGGCTTTACCACTTAGACTTTTTCTTTTCACTCAGGACTCACAAGTTGGAGGGCCTGAGAAGTTCTCTTGACTGTGGGAAAAAGAGGATTAAGTCAGAATGATTTACACCCAGCCTCATCCTGTACTCTAAACCATAATTCAGCCAGTAAGTCTTTCAGATTAATTATGGGTATTTTCTGCCATGTCCTTCTTCTTCTGAAATCTAGCAGGAATCATATCTTATCCCTGCTTGAATACCTCATATTATAATGCCTGGCATTTGTCATATGAAAAAATGGCATTTTTGATTGTAAGAATAAATTATGACTGTCTCCTGGATTCTATACTATTTTGGTATTTTCTTTCTTTTATGACTTTTTCTTACATGTTTATTACTTCTAGTTGCCACCTTAACTTTGGTGTTGTACAGAATTTCACACTTAACTTTCTTATCTTCGTGTGTCATCAACTTTCTATGTGATCTTAAGTGATTTTTAAGTGCTACCTATAAGAAATAGTTATCAAATCTCTGAGATTCTGTCTCTTTCCCAAAATCCAGACTTGCATATTGAATGTCCTATTGGACTTCTCTATTTGTAGTTTCCTTAGGCGCTTAAACTCAGCATGATCAAAGATGAACTGGTAATACTCATGTCCACATTTCTTCTTCCTCTTGTGTTTACTATCTTATTTACTGCGTGCCTTAACAACCAAAGCCGGGAAACTGAGAGACCTCTTGGCTCTACCTACTCCTTTAGTGCCCATTGCCAATCATTTACCAAATCCATGTATTATAGGTTCCACTTAAATAAATTCATTTATTCAATTATTTCCACGTGTCAAATTGTTATTGAATGCCACTGGTATCATGCAGTGCTCTAGGAGCTTGAGGCATGAGAACAAAACCAAATAAGTTCTTAAAGAGCTCACATTTCCAGAGAGAGACAAGAAATAGATAAGCAAATTTAAAAAAATAAATTATCTCTGGTTGTGTTTAATTCGAGGAAGAAAAATAAAGCAAGGATGCAGATAGTTAATCACTAATTGTTAAGGAAGAACTGGTGGTTTCTGACGGCTTTTCTGAAAAATGAGTCTGAGCAAATGATATGTATTAGAATGAAATTCACAGATAGGTAGGGAGAATGTTCAACAAGCGATGAGATTTGTAAGTTAGAATATGCTTGGCATGTTGAAGGAAGAGCAAAGTAATCCAATATCATAATGTAGATGGTTTTAGAGAGGTAGACTAAAGGCAGATTATGTAGGATATTACAGGATTTTGTGGATTTTATTCTAATGAAAACCTACTAATTTTAGAAAATGGGAATAAACCAGTCTGATCTCTCAGATGTCTGAACTCTAGTGATGTGCTGGTAAATATTTAACAATGTGTTCTGGAAGAGGAAAGGGAGCATGTGCTAATATTTATGTTGTAAATACACTCATCATGACCAAATTCAAGCTATCAATATAACATTACTGAATATGGAATTGGGAAGAAATGTACACAATTGGCTCTCTTGAGTGATAAGAATTAAATAAGGACTGTCTCCTGATTTTTTCACTACCTCTTTGAGTATTTTTTGACTTATTGTTTACACTTTCTTACCTTAATGTACCATTTAAATGCTATAGCACAGCACTACTGTACTTGTTCCGACTCTTATCATCTATACCTGCAGTCTTCAACAGTCTACTGTTCTTTTTTGGTTTCTGAGCACTTGAAATGTGGCTAACGCAACTGAGAAACCAAATATTTAATTTTGTTTAATTTTAATTGATTTAAACTCCCAAAAGTAAATTTGATTCGGTTATCACAAAAATTTTGAGTATGTTTGGATCAACTTGCATATGTAAGACTTTTTCAATGGTAAGTTTTATAAAATCAAAGTGCAAAATGCAGATCGAATATTCCCAATGAAAACTTAGAGTCTGAATTGAAATATGTTGTAAATATAAAAGACATGCTGGGTATCTAATAGTGAGTATGAAGAGAAGAATGCAAAATATCTGATTACCAATCTTTTAAAAACCGATAACATGTTTAAATGCTAAAATTTTAAATATATTGGATAAAATAAAATCTATTTTTATATTAATTTTGATTTTTTACTTCTTTGGAACATGGCCACTAAAACGTGATATTTCTATTAGACAGTGCTGATCTTCATTCTTGCTACTCCATGTGTAATCCATAAACCAGCAGCACTGGCATTACCTGAGAGCTTTTTAGAAATGCGGAAGCTTAGGTGCTATCACAGCTCTACTAAATACAAAAATAAATTTTTACAAGTTCCCTGAGGTGGTTTATTTGTATGCACATTAAATCTAGAGAAGTATGGATCTAAACAAAGATGAAAGATTAGTTTTTGCAGTCTAGTTCCCTTCAGTGCTACCTTGCTGTCTACTGTTCTCTCTAAAACTGTATTCATCTTTATTTAAAATCCATAAATGGTACGTTAATATTTACATAAAGCCTAAACTACTTAGCCAGGCACACGAGGAGCTTTTAAAATTCTTATTTATTTTACAAGTGGATTTTCGATATTAACTAACTATCCAACCTCCTCTTCTGCATCTAACATTTTATACACAATCATTAGTGAATTACTTGTTCTCCAAACACATTGCTATTTTCTACTCCTTGGCTTTTCTCTGTCTTGCATATTTTTCTCTTTCTAGTCAACATGGGGACATATTTCTTGTAAGATGAATTATCCAAAACTTTAAAATAAGGCAAAAAGAATGACTGCAGCTCCTTTCAGTATCGTACTGAAGAATTGTTTATTAGAGCCACTCAATGGTTTTTTTCTTTTCTAGGACACTATGCCATTGTTTGACTGCTGTTACCTAACAATTAATGGCTTAGACTTTCGAAAGTTACATGTTAACCTGCATATTTGCCCCTAGTAAATATGCAAATAATTTTTATATGGTGAAAAGACTACCTAAGAGGTTATACTGTCTTGACATGAAGAACATTAATTGTATCTATTGATATTCTCTAACGATAGAGATATCTCTCTCTAATGAAATCTCTATTTAATTACTTTACTTTTTTAAAATTTTATTTTTGTTTCAATAGTTTTGTGGGGGTATAGGTGGTTTTGGATTACAAAGATAATTTTTTTTTTTTTTTTTTTTTTTTTTTTTGAGAAAAGAGTCTCACTCCATCACCCAGGCTGGAGTGCAGTAGTACAATCTCGCCTCACTGAAACCTCCACCTCCTGGATTCAAGTGACTCTTGTGCCTCAGGCTCCGGAGTAGCTGTGATTGCAGGTGTGTGCCACCACACCCAGATAATGTTTTTTGTATTTTTAGTACAGATGGGGTTTCACCATGTTGGCCAGGCTAGTCTTGAATTCCTGAACTCAAGTGATCTGCCTGCCTCAGCCTCCTAAAATGCTGGTATTATAGGCCTCAGCCACCTTGCCCAGTGCATGGATACTTTCTTCAGTGGTGAATTCTGAGATTTTAGTGCACCTGTCACCCAAGCAGCATACACTGTGCCCAATACGTAGTCTTTTATTTTTCACTTCCTTCCCAACCCCACCACTGATTCCTCTAAGTCCATGATATCATTTTTATGCCTTTGTGCCTTCATAGCTTAGCTCCCACTTATAAGTGAGAATATATAATATTTGGCTTTCCATTTCTAAGTTACTTCACTTAGGCTAATGGCCTCCAGCTCCATCCATGCTGCTGCAAAAGACATTATTTTATTTTTTTAATGGCTGAGTAATATGCCATGGTGTATATACACCACATTTGCTTTATTCACTCCTTGGTTGATGGGCACTTAGGTTGGTTCCATATCTTTGCAATTGTGAATTGTGCTGCCATAAACATGTGCGTGCATGTGTCTTTTTCATATAATGACTTCTTTTCCTTTCGGTAGATACCCAGTAGTGAGAATTGCTGAACTGAACGGTAGTTCTATTTTTAATTATTTAAAAAATCTCCATACAGTTTACCACAGTGGTTTCATGAATTTACATTTGCACCAGCAGAGTAAAGTGTTCCCTTTTCACCACATCCACTCTAACATCCATTGTTTTTTGATTTTTTAATTATGGACATTCTTACAGGAGTAAAGTCATATCTCACAGTGGTTTTAACTTGCATTTCCCTGATGATTAGTGATGTTAAGCATTTTTTCATATATTTGTTAGCCATATATATATATATGATTAGATATATATATATATTATATATAAGATACATATATAATAAGATATATATATATATCTTCTTTTGAGAATTGTCTATTCATGTACTTAGCCCACTTTTTGATGGGATTTTTTTTTGTTGCTGATTTGAGTTCCTTGTACATTCTGGATATTAGTCCTTTGTCAGATGCATAGTTTGCAAAGATTTTCTCCCATTCTGTGGGTTGTCTGTTTTCTCTGCTGATTATTTCTTTTGCTGTGCAGATGCTTTTTAGTTTAATTAAGTCCCATCTATTTATCTCTGTTTTATTGTATTTGCTTTTGGGTTCTTGGTAATGAAGTCTTTGACCTAAGCCAATGTTTAGAAGGGTTTTTCTGATGTTATCTTCTAGAGTTATATGGTTTCATGTCTTAGATTTAAGTCTTTGATCCATCTTGGTTTGATTTTTGTATAAGGTGAGAGATGAGGATCCAGTTTCATTCTTCTGTTGTGGCTACCCAGTTTTCCCAGCACCATTGATTGAGTAGGGTATAATTTCCCCAACGTATGTTTTTGTGTGCTTTGTTAAAGATCAGTTAGCTGTATGTATTTGACTTTATTTCTGGGTTCTCTATTCTGTTCCATTGGTCTATGTGTCTATTTTTATACCAGTACCATGCTGTTTTGGTAATTATAGCCTCATAGCATAATTTGATGTCAGGTAATACGATGCCTCCAGATATATTCTTTTTGCTTCGTATTGCTTTAGCTATGCAGGCTCTTTTTTGGTTCCATATGAATCTTAGCGTTTTTTTGTTTTGTTTTGTTTTTGGTTCTGTGAAGAACAATGATGGTATTTTGATGGGAATTGCATTCAGTCTTTAGATTGCTTTTGGCAGTATGGTCATTTTCACAATTTTGATTCTTCCCATCCAGGAGCATAGGATGTGTTTCCACTTGTTTGTGTCATCTATGATTACTTTTAGCAATGTTTTGTAGTTTTCCTTGTAAAGATCTTTCACCTCCTTGATTAGGCATATACCTAAGTATTTTATTTTATTTTTTGCAGCTATTGTAAAAACAATTGTGTTCGTGATTGGATTCTCAGCTTAGTCATTGTTGATGTATAGCCATACTACTGATTTGCGCACATTGATTTTGAAACCTGAGACTATACTGAATTCATTCATCAGATCTAGGAGCCTTAGGATTTTTCTAGGCATACTATCATATCATTTGTAACCAGTGATGGTTTGACTTTCTCTTTTCCAATCTGGATGCCCTTTATTTCTTTCTCATGTCTGATTGCTTTGGCAGGACGTCAAGTACTATTTTGAATAGACATGGTGAAAGTGAATATCCTTATTTTGTTCCAGTTCTCATGTGGAATGCTATCAAATTTTTCCTATTCAGTATGATGTAGGCTGTGGGTTTGTCATGTATAACTTTTATTACTTCAGGTATGTCCCTTTATGCCAATTTTGTTTTGGATTTTTATTATAAAGTGATGCTGGATTTTGTCAAATGCTTTTTCTGCATCTATTGAGATGATCATATCATTTTGTTTTTAATTCTGCTTATGTGATGTATCACATTTATTGACTTGTATATGTTAAATCATCCCAGCATTTGTGGTATGAAATCCGCTTGATCATGATGTAGATATGGTGTTAGAATTGGTTAGTTAGTATTTTCTTGAGGATTTTTGCATCAATGTTCATAGGAAATATTGGTCTGTAGTTTTCTTTTTTTTGTTATGTCCTTTTCTGGTTTTGTTATTAGCATGATACTAGCTTCATAGAATAATTTAGGGAGGATTCTGTCTTTCTCTATTTGTTGGAATAGTTTCTGTAGGATTGGTATCAATTCTTCTCTGAATGTCTGGTAAATTCCAGCTGTGAATCCATCTGGTCCAGGAATTTATGCATTTCCTTTAGATTTTCTAGTTTGTGTATATAAAGGTATTCATAGTACCTCAAATGATCTTTTTTATTTCTGTGGTATCAGTTGTAATATCTACGGTTTCATTTCTAATTGAGTTTATTTGGATGGTCCCCCTTCTTTTCTTGGTTAATCTCACTAGTGTTCTATCAGTTTTGCTTATCTTTCCAAATAACTAGGATTTTTTTTTTTTCATTTATCTTTTGTATTTCCTTTGTTGGTTTGTTTCATTTTCATTGAGTTCTGCTCTGAGCTTTGTTATTTCTTTTCTTCTCCTGGGTTTGGGTTAAGTTTGTCCTTGTTTCTCTAGTTCCTTGTGGTGTGACATTAGGTTGCCTATTTGTGATCTTTCAGACTTTTTGATGTTGGCATTTAATGATATGAACTTTCCTCTTAGCACCACTTTTGCTATATTCCAAAGATTTTGATAAACTTTATCTCTATTGTGAAATATTCTATTTCAAATACTTTTCAAATATTCCTCTTGATTTCATTGTTAACCCAAAAATCATTCAAGAGCAGATTATTTAATTTCCATGTATCTGTATAGCTTTGAGTGTTCCTTTTGGAGTTGATTTCCAGCATTATTCTGTTGTGGTCTGAGAAGGTACTCAATATGATTTTGATATTCTTAAATGTATTGAGACTTGGTTTTTGGCCTATCACATGGTCTATCTGGGAAAATGTTCCATGTGCTGATTAGAAGAATCTCTATTCTGCAGTTGTTGGGAAGAATGTTCTGTAAATATCCACAACTTTCATTTGTTTTAGAGTATAGTTAAATCCATTGTTTTTTTTGTTTACTTTCTGTGTTAATGGCCTTTCTAGTGCTGTCAGTGGATTATTGAATTCCCCCACTATTATTGTGTTCCTGTCTATCTCATTTCTTAGGTCTAGTAATAATTGTTTTCTAAATCTAGGAGCTCCATTGTTACATGCATATGAAGTCAGGATTGCAATTTCTTTCTGGTAGCCTGATCCTTTTATTATTATATAATGTCCTTCTTTTTTTTCTTTTTACTGTTATTACTTTAAAGTCTGTTTTGTCTGATATAAGAGTAGCTACTCCTGCTTGCTTTGGTTTCCATTTGCATGAAATAGCTTTTTCCAATTCTTTATCTTAAGTTTATGCAAGTCCTTATGTGTCAGGTGAGTCTCCTGAAGACAGCTCATATATTTTATTTACTGAGGTGATGATTCAGGCTTCAGGCCAATAGGAAAGGTATCCATGGTAGGCATTTGTTATAGCTAAAACAGGTGAGTAGCTGTAATACCCAATGTTGGGCAGAGGTCCCAGCCTTGATGAAGGTGGTTGAGGGAGCTCTCAATTAGATATGCCGAGGTTTTATCAGGGTGAAGGATGCAAGCTACCTCGGTTCCCCTGTCAGGCCAGCAGGAAAGCTCTCCAGCTCACAGCCTCACTCCTGTCCCAGTGTTGCAGTGATATGGTTTGGATGTGTCCCCACCCAAATCTCATCTTGAATTGTAGCTCTCACAATTCCCACCTGTTGTGGGAGGAACCAGGTGGGAAGTAATTGAATCATGGGGGTGAGTGTTTCCCATGGTATTCTCACATTAGTGAATAAGTCTCATGTTATCTGGTGGTTTTATAAAGGGAAATATCCCCACACAAGCTTGCGTCTCTTTCTGCCAGCAGGTTTGCTGTGCCTTTCACCTTCTGCCATGATTGTGAGGCCTCCCCAGCCACATGAAACTGTGAGTCCAATAAACCTATTTCTTTTGTAAATTGCCCATTCTCAGGTATGTCTTTACCAACAGCATGAAAACAGACTAATACAGTAAATTGGTACCAGTAGAGTGGGGTGCTGCTGAAAAGATACCTGAAATGTGGAAGTGATGTTGGAATTGGGTAGCAGGCAGAGTTGCAAACAGTTTGGAAGGCTCAGAAGAAGAGTGGAAAATGTGGGAAAGTTTGGAACTCCCTAGAGACTTGTTGAATGGCTTTGATTAAAATGCTGATAATGACATGGACAATGAAATCCATGCTGAGGTGGTCTCAAATGAAGATGAAGGACTTTTTGGGAACTGGAGCTAAGGTGACACTTGTTATGTTTTAGCCAAAAGACTGGCAACATTTTGCCTCTGCCCTGGAGATTTGTTAAACTTTAAACTTGAGAGAGATGATTTAGGGTATCTGGCAGGATACTCTACCGTTTGCTAAGGAGCAAAGCATTCAATAAGTGACTTGGGTGCTGTTGAAAGCTGATATGGTTTGGCTCTGTATCCCCACACAACTCTCATCTTGAAATGTACTCCTATAATTCCTACGTGTTGGAGGAGGGACCTGTTGGGACCTGGTGGGAGAAAATTGAATTATGGAGGCAGTTTCCCCCATACTTTTCTCATGGTGGTGAATAAGTCTCATGAGAACTGATGGTTTTATAAGAGGTTTCTGCTTTTGCTTCTTTCTCATCCTCTCTTGCTGCTACCATGTAAGAAGGGCCTTTTGTCTTCCACCATAATTTTGAGGCTTTCTGAGCCATGTGGAACTATGAGTCCATTAAACCTATTTTTCTTCCCAGTCTAGGGTATGTCTTTATCAGCAGCATGAAAATGGACTAATACAAAAGCATTCCATTTTAAAAGGGAAACAGAGAATAAAAGTTTGGAAAATATGCAGCCTGACAATGCGATAATAAAGAAAATCCCATTTTCTGAGGAGAATTTCAAGCCAGCTGCATAAATTTGCATAAATAATGAGGAGCCAAATGTTAGTCACCAAGACAATGGAGAATATGTCTCCAGGGCATGTCAGAGACCTTTGTGGCAGCCCCTCTCATCACAGGCCCAGAGGCCCAGGAGGAAAAAATTGTTTCATGAGCAATACCCAGAGTCCTTCTGCTGTGTGCAGTGTAGGGTCTTGGTGCCCTGCATATCAGCTGTTCCAGCTGTGACTAAAAGGGGCCAAGGTACAGTTCAGGCTGTGAATTCAGATGGTGTAAGCCCCAAACCATGGCAGCTTCCACATGGTGTTGAGCCTGTGGGTGCAAGAATTGAGGTTTGGGGACCTCTGCCTAGGTTTCAGAGGATGTATAAAAATCCCCGAACATCCAAGCAGAAGTTTGCTGCAGGGGTGGGGCACTAATGGAGAACCTCTGCTAGGGTGGTGTGGAAGGAAAATGTGGTGTGGCTACCCCCACACAGCATCCCCACTGAGTGCTGTCTAGTTGAGCTGTGAGAAGAGAGCCACCATCCTCCAGATCCCAGAATTGTAGATCCACTGACAGCTTGCATTGTGTGCCTGGAAAAGCCACAGACACTCAACACTAGCCAGTGCAAAACCAAAGGCATAAGGGTGAAGCTGCCCAAGACCATGGCAACCTATGCCTTGCATCAGCGTGGCCTGGATGTGAGACATGGAGTCAAAGGAGATCTTTCTTTTCTTTTCTTTTTTTTTTTGGACCTTTAAGATTTGATGGTCCCTCTGGATTTAAGATTTGGATGGGTCATTTAGCCCCTTCATTTTTGCCAATTTCCCCCATTTGGAATGGGTGTATTTTGCAATCCTGTAACCTCATTATATATAGGGAGTAACTAACTTGCTTTTGATTTTACTGGCTCACAGGCAGAAAGGATTTGCCTTGTCTCAGATGCAACTTTAGACTGTGGACTTTCAAATTAATGCTGAAATGAGTTAAGACTTTGGAGGACTGTTAGGAAGGCATGATTGGTTTTGAAATGTAAAGACATCATATTTGGGAGGGGCCAGTGGCAGAATGATACGATTTGGCTGTGTCCCAACCCAAATCTCATCTTGAATTATAGCTGCCACAATTCCCACATGTTGTCGGAGGGATGCAGTGGGAGGTAATTGTATCATGGGGGTGAGTCTTTTCCGTGGTATTCTCATGATAGTGAATAAGTATCATGAGATCTGATGGTTGAGATCTGATCATGAGATCTAAAGAGAAGTTTCTCTGCACAAGGTCTCTTCTCTTTCTGACACCATGTGAGATGTGCCTTTCACCTTCTGCCATTATTATGAGCCCTCTCCAGCCATGTGGAACTGTGAGTCCCCTAAACCTCTTTCTTTTGTAAATTGCCCAGTTTGGGTATGCCTTTATCAGCAGCATAAAAACAGACTAATACATGCAGCTATTCAGATCAGACAGATATCTCTTTTTATCTGTAGGAATGTTTATATTCCAAGTGTAACAAATTATGACTGCCTCTTGTGCAGGCATGAATCTGGGGAGTGCTCCTTCTATGAGACTGCAATCACCCTGTATTATTCTGGGAAGGCTATCTTTAGGTACATCCACACCACGTTCCCATGGGAGAAGCCCCAGTTGTGTCTCCAGTAGTGTATCACGGGGCAAGAAGGACCCTGTCTTTAATACACTTCACTATTGTGGAGGACACCTGCTCATTGGAGTAAGGGTGCAGGCTTTCCCTACTACACCCATCAGTGCAATTGTGTCTCTGCTGTAAGAAACTTCCCAGCATCAGAAAGATCTAAAGGACTACCATTCAGATTCTTTGGTCCCCTGGGGTATTCCCTTGTTGTGGTGTTCTCTCCCTTCCCCTACGAATGAGACTTCCTGAGAACCAGACTACAGTGATTATTATTGCTCTTCTGTGCCAGCCATCTACTGGGGTTACCAGACTCTAGGCTGGTGATGGGAAATGACTACAAGGGATCCAGTGATGGAACATATCTTCAAGTCTCCTAGCAGAGGATACCAGCACCTGCTCTAATGGAAGTAGCAGAAGAGTGACACAGACTGTGTGAGATTTCTTGGTTTTAGATAGGCTTAGTGTGCTGACTTTCTCAAATGCTGATTATACTAGTAGTGAACTTCTCAGGTGGAGAGGCTCAGGACCTCTGGTTTGCCAGAGTGTTACAGTCAGGGGTGATAGCTGAGATCACACAGGTATTTTCTCCTTCCTGGGTGCAGTGTTATTCTACAGAGAGTTGCTGTAATGGCTTGTGTTGATTGGTGATATGGTTTGGCTGTGTTCCACCAAAATCTTATCTTGAATTGTAGTTCCCATAATCCTCACACATCCTGGGAGGGACCAGGCAGAGATAATTGAATCATGGTGGTGGTTTTCCCCATCCTGTTCTCATGATAGTGAGTTAGGTCTCATGAAAACTAATGATTTCATAAGGGGATCCCCCCTTCGCTGAGCACTCATTCTTCTTCCTGCTGCCTTGTGAAGAAAGGCATGTTTGCTTCCCCTTCCACCATGATTGTAAGTTTCCTGAGGTCTCCCAAACCCTGCAGAACTGTGAGTCAATTAAACCTTTTCCTTTATAAATTACCCAGTCTTGGGTAGGTATTTATTAGCAGCATGAGAACAAACTACTACAGTAAATTGATACCAGTAAAGTGGGGTGCTGCTATAAGGATACCCAAAACTGTGGAAGCAACTTTGGAACTGAGTAACAGGCAGAGGTTGGAACAGTTTGGAGGCCTCAGAAGAAGACAGAAGATGTGGGAAAGTTTGGAACTTACTGGAGACTTGTTGAAAGGCTTTAACCAAAATGCTGACAGTGATATGGACAATGAAGTCCAGGCTGAGACTTGTTGGGAACTGGAGTAAAGGTCACTCCTGCTATGCAAAAAGACTGGCCACATTTTGCAAATGCCCTAGAGATCTGTGGAACTTTGAACTTGAGAGAGATGATTTCGGGTTTGGCGGAAGAAATTTTTAGGTGGCAAAGAGTTCAAAAGGAAGCAGACCATAAAAGTTTGGAAAATTTGCAGCTTCATGATGTGATAGAAAAGAAAAACCCATTTTCTGAGGATAAATTCAGGACAACTGCAGAAATTTGCATAAGTAACGAGGAGCAAAATGTTAATCACAGAGACTATGGGAAAAATGTCTCCAGAGCATGTCAAAGACCTTCACAGCCACCCCTCCCATTAGAGGCCAGAGGCCTAGCAGGAAAAAACTGATTTTGTGTGCTGAGCCCAGGGTCACCTGCTCTATGCAGCCTCAGGACATGGCATCATGTGTTCTACCTGCTTCAGCTCCAGCCATAGCTGCAAGAAGCCAACATGCATTTCAGGCCTTTGCATCAGAGGGTGCAAGCCCCAAGTCTTGGCAACTTACATGTGGTGTTGGCTTGCAGGTGCACAGAAGACAAGAGTCAAGGTTTGGGAACCTCTCCATAGATTTCAGAGGCTACTTGGATACACCTGGATGTCCAGGCAGAAGTTTGCTAAAGGGGCAGAGCTCTCATACAGAACGTCTCTGCTGGGGCAGTGCAGAAGAAAAATGTGAGTTGAAGCCTCCACACAGAGTCTCCCCTGGGGCACTTCCTAGTAAAGCTGTGAGAAGAAGGCCATTATTCTCCAGATCCCAAAATGGTTGATCCACTGACAGCTTGCATCATGCACCTGGAAAAGCCAGGCGGGAGGGAGTCTGTACACTGCAAAGTCACAGGGGCAAAGCTGCCCTAGGCGGTAGGAACCCACCTCTTGCATCAGCATGACCTGGATGTGAGACATGGAGTCAAAGGAGATCATTTTGGAACTTTAAGCTTTAATGACTGCCCTATTGGCTTTCAGAGTTGCATGGGGCCTGTAGCCACTTTGCTTTGGCCAATCTCTCCCATTTGGAATGGGTGAATTTACCCAATGTCTGTACCCCCATTGCATCTAGGAGGTAACTTACTTGCTTTTGATTTTACAGGCTCACAGATGGAAGGGACTAGCCTTGTCTCAGATGAGAATTTGGACTTGGAATTTTGTGTTAATGCTGAAATGAGTTAAGAGTTTTGGGGACTGTTGGAAGGGAATGATTGTGTTTTGAAATGTGAGGACATGAGATTTGGGAGGAGCCATAAGTGAAATAATATGGTTTGGCTCTGTCCCCAATGAAATCTCATCTTGAATTGTGGTTCCCATAATCCCATGTGTCAGGAAGGACTAGGTATAGATAACTGAATCATGTGGGCAGTTTCCCCCATCCTGTTCTTGTGATAGTGAGTGGATTCTCATGAGATCTGATGGTTTTATAAGGGGTTTCTCAGTTTGTTGGGCAGTCATTCTTCTCCTTCCTGCCACCATGTTAAAATGATGTGTTTATTTCTCCTTCCACCTTAATTGTAAGTTTCCCCAAGGCCTCCCCAGCCCTGTAGAACTGTGATTTAATTAAACCTCTTTTCTTTATAAATCACCCAGTGTTGGGCAGTTCTTTATAGCAGCATAAGAATGAATCAATACAGTTGGCCTCCAGCCAGGAGGTGGCACTTTCAAGAGAGCACCAGTTGTATTAGTAGCAGTAGGATTTTAAAGTTGCCCTAAGCTGCCCAGGGGAAGTATTCTGGTTACTCATGTAATGGGTGAGAACACAAAGCTCCCAAAAGTTTATGTCCTTTGTGTTAAGATACCAGGGTGGGTGAAGAAATATCACCAGGTAGGGGTAGGTTTAGGTTGGTCTGAACTCAGATTCTCCTTGGGCAAGACAGGGTGCAGCTCCTGTTGGAGATAGGGGGTGGTTCTCAGGCCACTGGGGTAATGTTCCGGAAGGAAATATAACTGCCTCTGCTGTACAGAAAAGTTAGCAAAAGGAGTGGAGAGTAGCAGGCAGAAGTAAGCCTCGCCCAGCTCCCATGCAGTTGGTGAGGCCGGTCTTGGTCCCATAGTCCTCCACCAAAAACAATGAGCTTAGATTCTGGCAGTCTGCACACAGAACTCAGACCTGCCCAGGCCAGAAACTTCCCTGAAGAGACAGCAATCAGGGCTCTCAGGCCACGCCTCTCCCTGTCTGCTTGTGAGGCCAGGTGCCCAGCTCTGTGCTTGTGTCTGCAGCACATTTCCCACTCATCCGCCTGGTTTTGTTCAAGGGAGTTTGTCCCCACTCAAGATTATATCCCAAAATTCATCTGGGAGCTTCTTTCACTCTGTGACCCCTCCCTGAACTCATTGACTGACTTCCCCAAGGGCCCATAGTCAGGAATGGCTTTCCTCCGTTCACTCTGGAGACTGCAAATGCCTACAATGCACTTCCCGCTGCTGCTTCTACTCGTATATTTCACACCACTTCCTGAATCCACGCCAGCTCTGGGTAAGGTTAAGGCCTTCTCCCATGATCTGGATTTTCAGATTATTTGATAGGGATGTGTGCTCGGAGGCGGACTCTCCACCTCTCACACTCTGGGAATGCACAGTGTTCTGCTTGTCTCATGGAGGAGGCTGTAGACTGTCGCTTCTTTCAAAGGGTCTGTGGATTCTTTTGGTTTTCCTTCTATGTTCCTGTGGTGCTTCTAGGGGAAAAATTTCTCAGTGTGAATCTGTACCCACTATTCTGTGCATCCAAGTGGGAGAGGCATGCTAACACTGCCTCCAATCTGCCATCTTGAAAAAAAAACCCTCAAAACCAAAACTTCCTTTACTTTTGTAGAGCGTGATTCCCTTTCCTTTCTTGAACACATTTACCATTGGTGTTTTGAAGTTTTTGAGTGTTTACTTCAGCGTCTGGCCTTTCTTACTGGTATTTCCCCTTGTGCATTAGTCATAGTCCTCCGCCCTTGCGGGTCTCATATTTTTGTTGTTATTGTTAAAAACTAGACATTTGAGAGTATGTATTTTAGCAACTCTGGATACTAATTTTTTCCCCTCACTTGAACTTGCTTATTTGTTTAGTAACTTGGCCAAAATAACTTAGTGAAATCTATTTTCCCTACAATGTGAAGCTTCTGGTGTCACTTCTAAGAAGGTGCTGCCTTGGGCATGAATACAATCACCCTAGGATGACTGTGGTTTTAGCAAGGCTTTTCTTTGTTTGTCTACCTGCTTGCTCTGCTCAGACTTCAGTTAGTATCACATCCTGCTGCTAGGTTCCACTAATATCAGCTGATTATTCTATTGTCTTCAACAAAAACCTAAAGTAAAAATTGCTCCACAGTCTGATCCATTAAATATGAGTCATTTTGTAGGGAAAGATTTTGAAGCTGTTAGTGGTGGTGAATCCATAAGAGTCTGCAGCAACCTCAATTCTTACCTCCTCAGAAGAAAGAAATAGACCAAGGGACAGAGTGAGAGACCAAGGCAAGTTTTAGAGACAAGGTGAAAGCTTATTAAAAAGCTTTAGAGTGAAAGTGCCTTTGCAAAATTATGACTGACATAGTGAAAGAGATCTAACTTAACCGACTCCATCTTGCTTCTAACCTCCAAGCTGTCCTTGTTCATTCCTGGGTATAGGCTGAAATAATTTTGGAAGAAACATAGTTTGTAGTTTATCGTTTAAACAAAGATGGTAACAGCCCTTTCCCAAAGCAGACCTCCTCCTTCCCCGGGGACTAGACTAACAATAGCCAGAAGATTAAAAATTACAGTTTAGGAGTCATGTAGCTGGAGACTACAAGATTCTGAGCCTCCCTAAACAGCTGCTACAATCAGTGCTTGAAATATTTTGCAGACCCTGCACTTGATGGATCAGCTGGCGCCACTCAGATCAATAAACTGGCTCATCTGATCTTGTGGCCTCCCAACCCAGAAACTGATTCAGCTCAAGAAGGCAGCTTTGATTCCCTGTGATTTCATCCTGACCAGTCAGCACTCCTGGCTCACTGGCTTACCCCCACACACCAAGTTATCCTTAAAAACTCTGCTCCCCGAATGCTCAGGGAGACTGATTTGAATAATAATAAAACTCCAGTCTCCTGCACAGCCGCCTCTGCATGAGTTACTCTATTGCAATTCCCTTGTCTTGATGAATCAGCTCTGTCTAGGCAGCGGGAAAGGTAAACCCCTTGGTCAGTTACAAGAGCAGGAATGAAAGGAAGTAAAGTACAATTGGAAGAGGGCCAAGTGGGCAACTTGAGAGATTAGGTGCATGGTTTGACCTTTTGACTTGGGGTTTTATATGCCAGCATGCTTCTGGGGTCTTGCATTACTTCTCCCCGGATTCTTCCCTTAGGGTGGGCTGTCTGCATGCGCAGTGGCCTGCTAGCACTTGGGAGGGGCTGCATGCACAGTGTTTACTGGAGTTGTATGTATGCATGCTTGAGGTATTCTTCCCTTACCAGTCGAGTGTTCCTAGAAGGTCATACACCAGTTAAACTCTGCCATTTTGCCTCTTAACATGCATGCTTGAGCCCACTTGCCCAACTCCTGAGATCTTAATAGGAAGTTTCTGATCACCAGTCTTGGGTTTTTTCTGTTGGAGGACTGCCGTTTCCTGGCACCAGCTACGACCCATTATTGTTTTAGAGAAACAGTATAACAACAACTTGCCCATCACCTGATGGTCATCTGACATTCCTGATGGTGGGGGGTGGGGAGATATGGTGGGATGGAGGGGAGGCCCTTTCCTGCCCACTCATGGTTGATAAGCTACCCACTGTTAACAAGGCCAGTTTTGAGGTTTGTTCTGACCCCATGAAGACCTTCTTAGCCATTCATTTTCCTACTTCTCTTTGGTAAACTAGCTGATGTATAGTTTTTCTTCTTCTTGTGCAACCAAAGCACAGGTTCAGTACCTCACCAATTGCAGAGCCCAATTAACAAGAGCAAGGTCTGGTATAAAGAAAGTGACTTTTTCTTTCAAAGCTTGCTTAGGGGAAGAAGTAGAGGCTTTCTGCCTTAAGGATACTGCTTTGTTTTTGAAGCAGAAGGTGGGCACTTTTAAAGTGGGGGGGGACTACACAGAGGCAGAAGTGAGCAGGTGTGGAGCCTGCATACTTGCTTTAGTGCCTTATTTACCAAGCAGTTAGGTTGGTGTCTTCTTGGGCAGATATACACTGTAAAGGCAGCCAAAGAAATCTCTAGCAGGTAACTTGGAGCTGTAAATGGACTATCTCTCAAGGCAACCTCCTGGTATGTAAGAGTTTGGCTCTGGAACTTCTAAACACATAGTTAGATGAACTTGCCCTGTAGAGAGTGTCTGGTGAAAAGGAGGTAGAAGGCTATAATTGCATTTCTAAAGAGCTAAGTGGGAGTGGAAAAAAGGATGAAAGAGAAAAGAAAGAAGAAAGAGGAAAATAAACTATCTCTTAGAAAAATCTGGGGACTCAGTTACACTACTAGCCTTCTTTTCATTGCAAACCACCGGAATGTCTATTGATTCAAGAAGACTTTTAGTTGTAAACTTTCCTATACCCTGTTCTGAATAAAGTCATTTTGTTGGTGGGAGGGAGAGTTTTGGATCTCTCCATTCCTATGGTTTGTCTTTCCTGTGTATAATCTCTGAGCTGGGGATCCGGAGCAGTAGGCAAGGCCAGTGGCACACTTCTCCTGGAATGATGCTTCTCATTTATGAGCAGGGTGCTGGACAGGGAAAGTAGACTCTGGTTGTTTTGGTTGCCCTTTCCCAGTGTGGAATCTTGTGAGTTTGGAAACCTTGTGAGTTTGCTAGGGTGTAGGTGATTGAGGCCTCAGTATTCCCTGCCTACCATTCCTGGCATCAAACTTCCATCTGTGAGTGAGAGCTGGGAAAATGAAGAGAGATCCCAATATCAGCCTTACTCACCTGAAATTTAGCTTTTGCAGCCAAGCTGCAGGGTGCTAGGGAGAGGAATTTATACGAAATACTGGTAACTTGCTTTTCCCAGGGAGATACGGTAGCCTCTGACTGGGAACTGAGCATAGTTACTTGCCTAGAATAGAACTTCACTCTCATTGAGCTATGTGTAGGGAGAGGGGCAGGGAAAGGATTGGATAATGACTCAAGTATCACAGATTTTCACTGCTCTTACTGAAATTTAAATAGTTGTTATTTTTCAAAAATAATTTTTACAAGCTGTGATGGTTTTGTTGTGGAGCAAGTGGATGTGAAGATCTCACACCACGATTTGGAAAGTGGATCTCTAACTTTGTATCTACACTCATGTTCTTATCTTGACATTTTTGAAAAATAAGAATGTCTTTTGTGATGGTCTATATAAAACTCTGCTTTTTGAATGTCCTTGGAGATAGCATGACTATTTTACTGGTTTCCTCATTAATTAATAATTTGAATAAAATCTTTTACACATGCTTACTTTACACAAGTCAGAGACCCATGAGAGAATCATATGGTGACGCTCTAATGCCTGTTCATGACAGCTTTCCTTTCAGAGAATTCTTGATTGCCCCATACAGAATTAAACATTTCCTCTGATTCACCACTTTACTGTACACATATTTTTACTGCATTTTTCACTCACTATTATAATTATCTACTTGGATTTCTATTAATGCAGTAGGATGTGTTATTCAATGCTTCAGTCATTTCACTTTGTTTATTTAATCTAAGTTTCCTATTTTATCTATATTGCCATATTTGCCCTTTCTATGAACTGTCTAAATAATATTTGAAAGAGTTATAAGCAAACAATATTAAATTAAATTGAACTAGCACATGCCCTTTCTGGGACTCAGTTTCCTCATTTAAAAAGTGAAGGAGGTGAGCTAGGTCAGAGATCAGTCTCTCCACCTATATTTTTGCATAATTTTGATAGGCTGCTTGCTGTTAAAAAATAGTCTCTATCTTTCTTATATTATCAGAACACAAATTCTGTTTTCTCTAAGCATGAGGAAAAGAAAGCAGAAGAAGTTGAAGAAGAAAACATTTTATTCTATGACACAACCACATGAAGAACAGGTGAGGCACAGAAAAGTGCACACAACAGAAACCAGCACTTCAAATTCAAATCATGTGATTATCAAACACACAGTATAGTCTCATGGACAAATCCTAGTTCAATTCCTACTTCTGCTACTTACTTTGATTTAGTGTCTTGCTCTCAACCACCATGGCTCAATTTCCTTATAGGTACAATTGGAATATTAACATCTAGAAGAAAGAAATATAGTAAGAATATGATGTAAAGAAACTCTCTGCTAAGCAGGCTATCTGCTGCAGAGACAGGTAAGGAAGCATGACTCAGTCCGGAAACAGTTTAGAAATCCATCACCTACTATTAAATGTATATGGACCTTTTTATAAGTCTAAGAGTTTCTACTTTATGGCTGAATAATATGGATACTGTTTTTAAAGATAATTAATATATTTAAGGCACATTTTTAATTTAATATATATGTCATATTGCTACTTAATGAAAAAAAATGGAAGGCTTGTAATGTGTCCCTGTTTACTTCCTTCATTTAGCATGTGGTCATTCTTTCCCCAATTATATCAAAGTGCTCCTATGCATATAGCAGTCTATGAGGCATTAGCATAACCTTAACATGTTTATGGTATCCACCTGCAAGGAAATCAACTTTTTACACACTAGATCTGGTCCTTTGAAAGATAAACAGTTCTGGTTTCATTTTAATGCAGGTTTAGCTAGTATGACATAATAGCTGGAACTCTGCATCTCTTGCAAAAGACTTTCAAGTAAGTTGTCTACTTCAATTTTTATGTTCATGTTTTAAGTCGTTTGGTTTTACTTCAAATTAATTATATTCGAGTCATCATTAAAATTAAATTTCAAAAGGTGTTGAGTTTCATGGATGGCTCTTTAAAATCATCTAATGCACTAAATCTAATGCATTATATACATATTGAGAGATGTGATAAACTGTTTACATTAATGTTCTGATTATGATACTTCATAATGTAATTTGAAATAATATTTTTGAGATATCAATTGATGTCCTTTCCTCCAGTATGCCTTCTTTTCCTTGATCTCCCAGAAGCAGTTAATTGATCTGTGCTCATTGCCCCCAGGAAGGGATATGACAAGATAGGAAAAAAGAAAAACAAAAAAAGCCTCCCAGAATCTCTGTATCTGTTTCCAAAAGCTTAAGCCTTTATCCCTAGAAGCAAAACCGAATGCAGATTAGATCTGAGGCAGGTCCTGTGAAGAGTAAAATGGAGTGAAAGATCACTGATGAAAGGCAACTGAAAGTCCACAGTTTTCAGAAATGCTGAAAACAAAATAGGGAAAATGAGCTTCTTCTTAGATGATCAGTGTGAACTCAGCACGAGTTTTTGAGATGAAGGAAAGAAAATCTTCTGAATTCCAAGTTTTAAAATTTTTAGGAGAAGCTGGAAATCAAAATTTTAAAGTATTGGCAAGTAATTTTTTTCTTTTAATAAAACTATGTAAGTAAACATTTAATGTCATACACTGAAATATTTGGGTTTTGTTTTTTGTTTTTTGTTTTTTTGTCTGTGAACTGGCCGCATTAGTTTTGGCTTTGGAGAAACAGATTAGGGATAAATAACTTTGAAAAATATTATAAGGAGAAGTATTTTTATACTTCGTCAAACCATTTTGTTTAGACTGGATGGAGAGTCTGGAATTTGAGTGAAGAGAAACAAATAGGAGGCCACAAAAATAAAAAATTACATGAGTTTCCCCAAGGGGGCCATGTGCAATGGGGAGGTGGGAACGCTGAAGAGAAAGAATGGCTTCTCTTTGTGGTTTTGAAGTGTGACAACAGCCTGTCAAAGTCTTTTTGGCCTTCTGGAATATTGTGAGATACTGACTGGACTCCAGGATTTCTGAGAGACAGGCACAGATAAGGCAGGCAGAAAACACAGGAAGAAAAGACATCTTGGTGGTGAGCTGTGTGGACGACCATCTGAGAAAGACGCTCCCCTGCCTCAGAAAGTCTGAATACTCCACAGTCCTCTCCCCAGCTCCCCTCTGCCGGTTAGTCCTACATGCGTTCACCAGAAACATCGCTGAGGAGACAAATATAAATGTTTCCTAGAAGTTAAGTGGGATTGGGGCTCAAAGTAGGAAAAGCTAATTATAACAAAATGAAGTTATAGTTCTGTAAACTTAAATTTAAATGTGTTACAACTGAGGTAAGTAGTTATTATTTCTTGCTTTTATAACTGTTGTTCTTATATCTCTCCTCCTACATGTATAACTACTCTGATTAACTTGTTCATTCTAAATATACTAACGGACGTTCATAGTAAATTTAAAGGCACATGTGTTGAGATAATGCTATTATGATAAAAGCCTACAAAGTCCAAATTCAAGATCAAAAACTTTGATAAGGGATGTGAACAAAGTTAGAGAAATTAACACAAGGAACACTTCTGATGGAAAACTCCATGCTACGTTATAAATAAGATCTGGAAAAAATCCAGAAATATACATTTAAAAAATCATAGACATGACTAAAAGTGCAATTTATCCTGGGAATGCAAGATTGCTACTATATTTGGAAATGAGTCCATATAATCCACCATAAAAAAGACAAAATGCAACATAACGTGAAACAAAAACAAGCAGAACACAAATGCAGAAGGCTGACAACTATTGTTTTCTTTCTGTCTTCCTCGCACAGATTGATGGTGGGTTGAGAAATCCAAAATTCCTAATACTATAATATTTTGTCAATTAGTTTACAGCATTCATTAATTATTTTTGTAATTTGCCTGAACTCTCTTATATTGGGTACAAAAAACTTTTTGTTTTGCAATCTTGCTTAGACGGTTTGGTTGAATAATCTCAACACATAAAAATCAGGCAAATATTTACTAACATTAATTTATAGGATTGGCATTATAGTTAGATACCTGAAAATGATCAACTACAACACAGGAGCCTGCCCACTAAAAAAGTTCCAACATTTTAGTCATAATTAATGTATAGATATCCTTTACTATGAAATAACAAATATTTCAGCAAAATGATGTATGTTACACGAATTCTGTGAAAGTGAAGAAAGATGAGTAATGGCTGAGCTAGTCAAATTTATCATGACACGTAGAAGGTGAAGAAGTCATAATTTTTCTTTTCCTTTAGACAATTTTCTCAACATAATTTACGAGAATTCATTTATTTCACATTGCTTTATGACACTTCTTTATTACATATTACTTCTGTGTATATATATATATATTTTATTAAACAGAAAGTATTTTCTTTCTTTGGTCATTTTTATTTGTACAAATTCTGTTATTTTAATTAGCATTGCTCTGATATTGGTTTTAATATCTCCTTCTCTCTTTAATAATTCTTAAATTTTAGCTTAGGTTTTCTAAATATTAATTTTAGGTGTCCTTCATGTATTATTCTCTGTATCATTAACATAAAAATACTTCCTTTAGGCTGCTAAATATTAGGTATCTAAAACATAACTACAATCGCATTATATCAGCAGAAACAGCGAAAGAATGGATAGAATAAATGTAAATGTAAAAATACAAAATCCTTTGCCTATCTGTAGGAAATGTGAAAACTAGTAATGTGTGTGTGTGTGTGTGTGTGTGTGTGTGTGTGTATGTGTGTTCAAGCAAGTGCCATTTAATAATCTATAGTTTCAGGTTTCTCGATACTAAATTTTAGTGAACCCATAGAGGTACCAACATTTTGTTTGTTGCCAAGGAATTACTTAATTGGTAGAAAGTGCTTGGTTCACTGAGTCATCAAGTTTACTCCATCCCAACTTCAAGCAAAGGATCCAGATGGGGCATGAACTGCTGTGGAAACCTGATGCTCCTCATGGTGGCAATGCCAAGCTTAGAGACTAGGCTGCTCTCATAGTTGAAGATGATCTCATGGCATATTTAGTAGTAAAAGCTGCCAAGAAGTCAAGAGTTTGGCTTTCTTTAAACTTCTGTGCTCTGCCTCTCATGTAGGTCCAGTTTATTGAAATCAATTTCAGGTGGATGTTTCTGAGATTAGATTGAGGATATGAGCTTTTAAAAAGTAGAAGTGGTGTGTTTCTTCTCTAAATGTAATGCCCAGAGAATGGACTCAGAGTTTGTACACCAAAAGCAATTGATCTTTATAACCAAACATCTGACAAATTCTGAAAATACATAAAACAATGCTGAATCAAACATAGGCAAAGTAAGTGGATGCTTCCTTTGAGGTCATTTAATTAATTAATTAAGTCAAAAGGATTGGATTAATAAATAAATCCTCTATTATTTGTGAGCAAGCTTTAGATCTTACGTAAATTATAATCAGATTAGGGCAACAAAATTCCACTAATGTGGCAAAGTAGGTTTTATTCTTAGTTTATAGGAACAGTTTAATGATTCTTTTTCCACTTATGAAGTTTATATACCAGCCATTTTATTTTAAGTATGACTAAACTTGCTTAGCCTAGTGATTTAATTGTTTAATGTAATTACCTTCATAACAAACATATTGTTACATTTAAGTCACTTAAGCCTATAGTTTCATAAATGTGTTCTAAATATTGAGTCTAAATTAAAAATAAAAATAAATTTCTGATTTAAACAACAATACAGAATTCATAAAGGACAAACATGTATGAAACTTGTTCAAGGAAAGAAAAATTATAACTTTGATTGTAGAGCAATTGTAATTAAAAATTATTTTTGGTGGTGGGTAGGAGGAGCCTCCTTTTGACCCAATAAATACATCTACTGTGTTTTTCCTCTATCTTTCTCATTATTTCAAAAGCAGAAGACATGCTTGAACATTCTGATTCTATTTCAGAATTGTTTGTACACTTTTCTTAGTTTAATAAGTATTAGAATATTATTCAGGGACTGCGGGTAATTGTCATGTAACTCATGTGAGATTTTCTCCTCCTTTTTTTTGTCACTTTTGCTTTTTGTTGTGTGGGTAATGTCCTCAAATACTCTTTTTTCAGGGCGTCACTTATGAGCCTTACTACCTTCATACAATGCATTAAAGGAGACACGGTACTTATTAATTCTGACAATTTATGTCTTTATTTCATAGCACTTTGTCATAAGTTTTAAAATATATTTTAGTTGCTTAAAATTTATTCTAAGAAGGAAGATAGAAATGATGAAACTATTGTTTTTTGAAACTGCTTATTGTTATTATTATTATTACTGTTGAGACTGGGCTCTGCTCTGTCGCACAGGTTAGAGTGTAATGGTGCAATCTCAGCTGACTGCAGCCTCGACCTTCTGGGCTCTGGTGATCCTCCGCTCTCCTTTTCTGAGAAGCTGAGACAAACACGTGTGTGCCACAACACCCGGCTAATTTTTGTATTTTATTTTGCGGAGACAATGTTTCTCCAACTCCTGGGCTCAAGTGATCCACCTGCCTCGGCCTCCCAAAGTGCTGGGATTACAGGGGTGAGCCACTGCTCCTAGACACTTCATTATTTATTTATTTATTTATTTATTTATTTATTTATTTATTTATTTATATTTTGAGACAGAGTCTGCTTTGTCGCCCAGGCTGGAGTACAGTGGAGCAATCTCGGCTCCCTGGAGCCTCAACCTTCTGGGTTCCAGCGAATCACCTGCCTCAGCCTCCCGAGTACCTGGGATTACAGGCATGCACCACCACACCCAGCTAATTTTTGTATTTTTAGTAAAGACAGGGTTTCACCATGTTGGCCAGGCTGGTCTTGAACTCCAGACCTCAAGTGATCTACCTGCCTCGGCCTCCCAAAGTGCTGGGATTACAGGCGCCTGGCCGGCTTCATTATTTTCTTAAGAAGAAAAGGAATATTACAAACTTAAGTTCAATTAGGATGTGAACTTTATAACATGAACAAAAGCATTAGGAAAACAAAAATATATTGAATGTACAAGTAAGATAAAATTGCTAGAACCTCTGTTGTAGCACTGAATATATCTGCACTTTTAACAAAGTTATTGAATCGAGAAAATAATATTATATCTCAAAAATGTAGATTAATTTGTTAGAATAATAAACTCATTGAGTAGTCTATCTAGTAAGAGGAGTAGATTTGTACAAATTCAAAACACTTCTGTAGTCCTCCAGTTATCGTTTTTATGTTAATTGGCCACATAAATGATATAATCTATAGCAATCGTTTACAACAAAGATAGTGACATTGGTTTTTACAGTTTTCTATAATTTTATTAGAAATGCACTGTAGCTAAGCTCTAAGCTGAATAATGCCCAGATCATTTTTTTACTGAACTGGTCTCATAGCAAAAAATAGAACTGTGAAAATGTAGATGCTACACTGCGAAGGGTACAACAGTAACCGGAAAATATGTTAGTGCCAATGGAAAGATAAGTCCATCGTACAAGGTTCTCAAAAAAAAGAAAAAGAAAAAAAGTGAAATTTTATATTTCTACTTTTCACTATCAAAAGTAATTTCAACTATTTAAACAGTATAAATAATAATAATGACAATATACTTTCAGTTACGTTTCCTCTGTTAAACACTTTGCATGTCTAATATATACCTAGTGCTATTATTTTACCAATTATGAAACTGTGCTTAGGAAAATTAAATTTCTTATAAAAGTTAAAAAACTAGCAAGTGGTGGATCAAAGATTCAAACCCAAGTTTAATTATAATGATTAGAAAAATAATAAAGTTTAGAATTGTATGCTTTCTAAAAACTGTATAAATTTACATGCTGTAATGATTCACATGTTTGGGCAGGGGAATATCCAATAACCATAAATTCAAATGCAACTATCCAAATTCAAGCTTACTTTTAAGTCTGCTATATAATACCCTGAAGAATTTGTAGGCCATTTTTTAGGGATTTGAGAAGTTTCCAGATTAGTTTGTTAAAACCAGTGGTTCCCACTTGACTTCTTAAACATTTTAACAGTAGATTTGTGTGGTTCTGCCTCTTTCTCCCAATATTAACTTAATAATTTAAAAAATCTCATTTTAAATAAATATTTTATTTTTTATAAGCTAGACAACTATTAACAAAATGCCATCAATGATATTTTTCTAAGAATTATTTTAAGCATGTCTACTCACTTTTTAAAGATATATCTGGGAAATTTTTAACACTGTGTTTCAGAAGCCATTGTAATTTTTTTCTGTCTCATTATCATTATTCTAGTTGGAGTTTATTTGTACCAATTTAACCACCTTTAAAATTATATAACTTTATGCATGTTTATTATTTAGATTTTATTTTTATTATTATGTTGCCAGACCCTGAGACAAGAAATTTTCCCTGAACCATGGAAAAATATGTATATATATATGTGTGTGTGTGTATATATATACATGTGTGTATATATATGTGTGTATATATGTGTGCATATATATGTGTATATATGTATATATGTGTATATATGTATATATGTATATATACTTATATACGTGTGTATATATATACATATATACATATATACACATATATGTATATTTATATTATATTATATATGTATATACATGTATATATGTATATTTATATATATATATATATTTCTCTATGGACCTCAAAATGGGAAATCAAGATATGATGACTGCCCACTGGCAATCCGTTGTACGTTTATACAGTACAGCAACACTCTTGACAGACGGTCTTTTCAACTTCCTGTTAAGTGACGTCTCATTGGTGGCTTGAGATCAACTAATCCTGCAACTCAGAGTATATTTTTTCCTCATCTGAGTGCTGGTTATTAAATATTTACCAGCATGCCCTTGATTTTGAATTTCCTTCAGTCTGATCATTGTGTAACACCGCAAAGCTGAGAACCAGGACTTTCATTCTAATAGAAGTACCAGGGAAATACAGTAAAACTCTTGAGAGCTGGCTAGTCATCTTTTTCCTCGACACTATTCTGACTTCTTAGTAATCTCCTATTTTTAAAATGCAACAAGAATATACCTATTTTAAATATCATTTTATAAAGGAAAGGGAGAACAAATAAAATATTTATTTTTCAAATGACTAAATACGGTAGTATCACCATCTGTGGGCTATGCCAATAAGAAAGCATGGGAAATATTGTACAGAGGCATGGGTGAAGATTAGAGAGCCTCTGTTTACTAATAGGATGTAAGGGAAGTAAATTAACTGGCTCTTTGCCTGGCTAGAGAGCTAGTCAATGAAATTTTATAGGAGTTCAGGCCTTCTTTAAAGAACAACAACAAAAATTTGGTGTCAGAAATCTAGGATGGCTTTCTTCAGGCTGAAAAAAAGTTAACCCCAGAAAAATTACAGGTGATATTTGGCTTTAGAGTATGAACTGATTTCTGCATCTTATTATTTCACAGGGCAAGTGAGTACACAACCTTCATTAGACATACTTTCCATGCCTTTAGAATTAAAGGTTATTGTTTGTGAACATTGATGGCACACAGCTATTCATTAACTTATAATCAACTTGTGGGAAGAGAAAAGGGGGCATTAAGTACTTTAAATCATATGTGGCATGATCTTCCCTTGGAGGCAGGTGATGGAAAGTGTGCATGGAAGGAAAGTGGAACAAGAAGAACACTAGCACCAAGACAGATACAACTAAACAAATGTTATTATGGAAAATGGCGATTAAGATTCTCTTAATTAGCCTGTCATTTTGTATTTATCATCATAATGTTTGTTTTACAATGCTTTATTAAATCTGACTTTATGACAAACAGTCTGTTGGCAATGCACCCTGCTGTGCAACATATGGTGTTTCACCTAATGAATATTAATGCTGTGAGGTATAAATGGTCTTCAGGGACAGTGCTGATGGCTGTGAAACTCCTGCATATGATATTATTAGTCACAAAGTTTAATGTACATGTTTCTCATCAGTCTTTTTTCTCTCTCACGGTGGCTTACTATTTTGCCTACGAAACCTTAAGTGCACATTCAAAAGTTAAACACAGTTGTCCTTTGCTATTACTTATTCCCGCTCTTCCAAGTAGTCTTGCTCTGCTGCTTCTTCCCACCAACTGACTGCTCATGAGGATTCTCCTCAGATGCACGCTTCCCACCTATGTGAGTCTGCTGTTGCAAGTAATCCTCTTTGAATTGGGCCAGATGTCTTATTCCTATAACTGTAGAGTGTCCCCCATGCTGTAATGTTTCCAAACTCATTCCATCCAAATAACAGGTTATTATGGATGGAAATGTTTGTGTTCCACTTGCAAATTCATAGTTGAAGTCCTAATCCTCAGTGTAATAGTATTAGGACATGGGACCTTTGGGAAATAATTAGCTCATGAGTGGAGAGCCCTCATGAATGGGATTAGTGCGCTTATAAAAGAGACCCCAGAGAGCTCTCTGCTCTTTTTCTGCCATGTGAGGAAAACAGCTGTCTGGAAACCAGGAAATGGGCCCTCACCAAAACTGCTGGTGCATTGATCTTGGTTTTCTGAGTGTCCAGACTGTGAGAAATAAATTTCTGTTGTTTATAAGCTACCCAGCCTATAATACTTAGTTATAGCAGCCGAAACTGACTAAGATGATGATCAATTTTTTTAAACATTGTAATATATATAATCTACTAACTGTAACACCTTTCTCCCACACTGCCCATAAAATAAAATTTTCAATAATTTTTATATTAAATGAAAATGTCCTTAGTCAAAGAAATGAAAGGGAAGCAAAAACAGAAATTTTAGAATGTAAAGAGTATTTTGTTCCACATCATTATTTCAAAGCATGCCATGGAATTCAATTTGTGTCATAAAGCATGACCATCCCAGAATACATCAAAACGACACCAAAAAATACTATCATAAGGTTTTTTTTTTCTCTACCAACATGTAAAATTATGGATAGGAAATTGAAAAAAAAACTTATCTTTTGTCTTTTATGACTGTAGAGAGAAGTAAGAAAATCAATCAAGAAATTGTATGATCATGTTTAGGGGAATAATTCTACAAACATTTAAAAATGTGTAGGCTGAAAATAAATGACTTCAGATGGAATCATGTATGTCACTGTATAAATACCATCTCTGAATAACATTGCCTTAAACGTACTCTATTGTACATCACATAAAGTAAGTAGATGCAAATCCCACCTACAAATCAGTTTAAGAATACTGGAGGCCGGGAGCGGTGGCTCACGCCTGTAATCCCAGCACTTTGGGAGGCCGAGATGGGCGGATCACGAGGTCAGGAGATCGAGACCATCCTGGTTAACACGGTGAAACCCTGTCTCTACTAAAAAAAAAAATACAAAAAAAAAAAAATAGCTGGGCGTGGTGGTGGGCGCCTGTAGTCTCAGCTGCTCTGGAAGCTGAGGCAGGAGAATGGCGTGAACCCGGGAGGCGGAGCTTGTAGTGAGCCGAGATCGCGCCACTGCACTCCAGCCTGGGCGACTGAGTGAGACTCCGTCTCAAAAAAAAAAATAAAAATAAAAATAAAAAAAAAAAGAATCCTGGAAATATTATTAAATAGCCTATAGCCTACAAGTATTTTGAAGATTTCTTCCCTTATCTTCAAGATAATCGTGGGCACATCCCCATTCAGTAAGATGCAAATTAGCTTATTTCAGACACACTAGAAGTAGGAAAGGAGTTGCAAAATGATTTCAGCAGCCAGCTGTCTTTCAACCCAAAATAACACAGAAATAGATTTCATCTAACGATGAATAATGATGCTTTTACTATTTGTTGGTCATTTACTATTTGCATAGTATTTTATATACACTAATTAAATTTTAACAGTCATATAAAGTACATTTTTAAAAGCACTTCAAAATGAAGATGCATCTATATGATGCAGCCACCGTAATATTGTCTAGTGTCTAGACCACTGAACTACGTTTTTAGGGAGCTTTCTTACTTCACAATATCTTTATTTCTATCCAGTTAGGGAGGTGGTTAGTTTTTTCAGATGGAATCTTCATCCGAAAGTTACTACTTCTACTATAAGGACCCTCATACATTTATTCTACAAAATTTGTATAGAGTTTCCCATATCAGTAGGTGGTACACAAGAGACAGAAACTCAAAGTCATGAAACAGATGGAGAGAAGCTATTCTTGAATTAATACATTAAAAAGCCACAGATTTCACACTAAGTATATGGGGAAATGCCTTTTTAACAAATAAAGTTATGTCCTGCAAATTGTAGTATGGAGGGTTAATTACATGAAAGTGGTTGCCTATGGTAGATAAACCCAGAACAGCAGCAGGATTAATCGAATTTAGAAAGTGAAAGAAGAGCAAATTCAAAGATTATTCTCCTAGCCATACGTGTGCAAGGAATTCTTTTCCTTTTCTACCACATTCTTAGCATAGAGCAATAAATTATATATAGGACAATATGTACAGAACAATTATATAATATATAAGAAGAAACTTTATATGAGCTATAAAATTATATCAGAATCTATTGAATCTCAGTTTTTATCTGTTATTCTATGTGAAATTTACAGTAAAATGTATATTAACCTCATCTCAGAGTGTGAATTTAGTAATCTTTTCCATAAATATACATACGGAAATATGTATATTTCCATATACATACTCTTCATAGATAGTATCTGGATTCATAGATACTATCTTCATAGATAGTATCTGGATTCATAGATACTATCTTCATAGATGGTATCTGGATTCATAGATACTATCTTCATAGATAGTATCTGGATTCATAGATACTATCTTCATAGATAGTATCTAGATTCATAGACACTATCTTCATAGATAGTATCTGGATTGGTATACCACATCTGATAGTAGTGTTCTGGTATCTGAATCAGTAAAATTAGCAAAACAATACCTTTTACTCAATTGAGTTAAGAAAATTTCTGCCTAGTATTTTATTTATTATAGTAGTTATAGTACTTATATTATTCAATGTTTGACTGTAAAACATTGAGTTACTATCTCATGGTCAGGCCAATACTAGCAGTATAAAACAGAGGTAATTCCTTCAGAGCCTATACGTGGAAAAGAAAGTAACATGAGGCAGCACATAGCTAAAGGCCGAATTAAGAAACAGAGTTTGTGTGTGCAGCAGAGGGGGAGAGGGCAAAAGCCTCTGGAGTATTAAGGATTGTAGACAGGAAAAACTCAAAGATGATTCAAAGCCATCAAACAGTATGTTCACTGTTCAATGTGTAAGTGCAGTCCAGCATTTATAGTCATTGCTGAGGGAAGCATCTGAGTCTTTTCCAGTAAAAGAAGTCCTGTTTGTATGTGCTTTAGAGAAGAAAGAAATTTTATTTTATTTTTGTATTTTCTACATAGTCCAAAACAAAAAATGGCTATAAAATCATTCCTGGGTAAATGTACTGATGCCACATTCCAATAAAAAACAAAATAAATATTTTTGAGTGTTTCTTTTGTTTAGAAACCACTACTCTTATCTTCTTTTTAGAAACAGAATAGCTTGCAAATAATGGCACATAGCTGCTTAAATGTTGAGTGTTACTTTCTTTTCCACTTTTGCATTGAATTGGTGACAGTGTTTTATGTTTAGCAGTAGTAAGTTCAAATACTTTTTAAGAAAATAAACTATGTGGTAAAGTATTGGGAAATTGTATTTTGAACATCTCTATACGTGATCATACATAACAATTCAAATATTTTACTGGTGGAAATGGAAGAGTGTAAAAATATTTAGGAGGTAAAAATTGCTGACAATTGTTGGATCTTTAATAATAAATCCAGAGTCTTGTCATATTGTAGGCTCATTACATTTCTAAGCAAATTGAAAAAAGAATGAGATACATCCATGAATAAGGCAAATAACTAGTAACAGTTGCATCATTATTGTAAATTACTAAATTCTTTTTTTCTGCAGCTTCTAGAACAGAGCACTTTGGGGTTAGAAGAGCCAATTCTAATCAGTGCAAATTATTTTATACCCTTTGGGGAAAACAAATATCATTCATATTTCCTTCTTAAAGGAAAAATTAACAATATAAGAAATGCACATTCCTGAAGCTCAATGTATTTCTCTCCAAATATAATCGCTATTGTACAAAGTTTGATTTTCCACCCAGAAATTCTCAAATATAAACAATATGATGTGAAGACAGCTTTGTTTTATTATGTTTTGCTTTGCTCTTCAGATAAATTAATTATACATAGTAATGTTTGACAATAAACATTTTATAGAACACTTGCTTTTTTTAATTGAAGGAAATCCATTTGAACAAACATAGGCCAAAATGGGGAGTATATTTGTTGATGAAAACAAACCACCAAAAGTCATAGGGGCTACTGACTCCAGGGACAGCCATAAATTTAAAAAGGAACATGTCTAGGTTCTCTCTCCATTCCCTATTGTCAAGTTTAGACCCTCCTTGTGCAGATAAACTTCTGCACTGTGGACATCACTGACCACCAGATGCTTCTGTATTCATATTCCTTCCCTCACTATCTGAGAAGAACTACTTTTCTTTCTTAAATTTCAATCTCAAAATTCCTGAAGAAGGTATTTGAATATGCAACTCTTTATAATTAATCAGGGACAGAGGGTGAGACTTATAAGATGTCAGCCTTATTCAAACCACAAGGTTGAAGCAGTGGATGGGGATGGTAGACAGGAGAGGAGCAATTGCCCAAAACAGTGGAAAAATGACATATTCTACTATCGTATATAACTCTGAGTCTATTAGAAAACTTTTCTCATTTTGTGCATTTATCTATGTTGATAATTCCTATGATTTTGAAGGAATTTGTATATTTTTTGGTATAGTTGTTGTTTACAATCATGGAAGAAAAATACTTACATGGTATGTAATGTGGAAAGTCTGTATCACAGACACAAGTTTTGAAAACAGTGTCGGACATTTTTAAAGTGGGTATAATAATGTCTTTCCACCTGGGAATAATTTACCTTTCAAATAAATCAAAACTTCTATATATTTAGCATTGCTATGTGGTACTAGGCAATGTTTCCATAGCTTTAGACATATTACATCACTTATTTTTACAACAACAATATAAAGTAACATAGATCCATTTACGAGTGAGAAAATTTGGACTTAAGAAGATTTTATTGCTTTCCCAATGTCACACTGTTAATACACAACAGTTAGCATTTTGAACTCAATTGCTCTCTCTTAATCACTTCACTATAAGGACATGCAGTAGTGAATTACAATATCCCTGTGTGCTTTTAAAACTTAAGGTGAAGAATACTATTAAAATGTATTTATCTTATTAAAAAGTCAAACTACAAAATTTGAACTGAGATTTCATCAAGTATGACAGACAAGGAAACAATTGCTGAATAGTTAATGTTTAATATATTGTCTTACATGCTTACCATTTAATTAATATCTCACTAAAAATAGTTCAAGGCTTTAGAAAACTGGGGTAACATCACAAATCAATATTCTCATTTGATATTAATTACATCTCAGTAGTTAATTTTTAAAAATCTTGTAACAACATAAATTAGCTAGGTTTGGTAACTAAAGCACGTCTATCCATATACAAGTATAAAGTTAATTATAAACACTTTGCTCTTTCTTCCACTCTGAGATTATACACAATTCTGTCCTCCTGACTTTCTTTCTCATGTCATCAATTTATTTTACTATGCTAGTTCCTCTTCTCTTTAGAATTTTCTCTATTGTCTCTATTTCAAAAGCTACTAAACTACGTGAGTCTCAAATTTATATCTCTCATCCATAATCATAATAACCAACTAAAAACATAATTTTCTTTTTTTAACAATGAATTTTCCTTTCTAACAAGTTTCTGATTTCTGTGCATACACTGAGATGGGTTTGGGAGAAGAGATTGTATATAAGAAGACTTTATAAAAATTACTTTTTAATAAAGTAATAAATATATACTTTTATATATACTTTTTTGTAAAAGGCAAAAGCATTTGTTTTGCCTTTTTTCCCTATTAAACACACAAAGATATTCCACAATGATTCACTATATGACTTAATAAGCATTCACTTAAGATATTCAGTCAACCATTGAACGAATATTTATCAAGTGTCTACCATGTGCTATACAAAATTCAAAATGTTGAGAAATTACAGTGAACATGACAGGCAAGGAACTTTTATTTTAAAGAAGAGAAACATGGACTAAACAATAAATACATTGGGAAATAAAGAATAAATTAATAATACAAAAACTGCAAAATATTAAATTAATAGTGATTGGGAGCCTACTTTAGTTTGGAGCATCAGAGAAAAACCTTAAGGATATAACCATTAGGCTAAGCTCTAAGTGATGAGAAGGAGCCAACCACCAGAGAGTGAGATGTAAACATGTTAGGAAAAATGGGAGGCCTAAACCACAGTTTCTTATATGGGGTGATGCACCAAGTATCTCTAAAATGACAGAAGATGAGCTTGGATAAACAAACAAGATATTGATTAAGTCGAACAAATCAGGCAAAGATTTTATGCTAGGAAGCAACATGTTCTGATTTACAATTTTACTTTGGCTGCTATATGTATTGTCATATAGAAGACATTGTATTGAGGAAAGAGTAGCTAAAAAGAAGACAGAAGGTTATTAAAGTTATCTGGAGAAGTTATGATGGTTACTTGCACTAGATTGGTATTAGGGATCAGCCAGCATGTCTTCTTTATGCAGTTTGAAAAGTATAATTCTTTCAGTGCCAAGCTTTCAAAGTAGGAAAAATATTTATATAAAAATAATGCATATAATAATCAAAAATACACAACTCAACACTGGGATAGCAAGTGAAGTATAAGCTAAATTGTCCCAGAGACTTAACCTATGGCTAGAAACCCTTGATCAGTGCACAATCCACATAGTATACACTGTGGCCATGTTGGTAGTAATTGAAATGTTGAGAAGTGAATGAATTTAGAATATATTCTGAAAGTGGATTGAAAGAATTGCTATTTGATTGGTGAAAAATTTGAGGAATGGTTTTCTGACTTAACTTAGTAGATATTTACTAAAATTAAAAATAAAAACAACAGGAAAATATTTGGGGGTAAAAGACAGCTATATTTGGAAAAAATTATATGATATCTTTTAGAATTATAAGTGGAAATATCATGAAGTCATGTGGAATAACCAATTTAGTGTTTCGGAAGGATGGCTATCACATGATAGTATTTGAAGTTGCAGAATTTCAGATGAGATTATATAGAGATAGTGACTAAATTCTAGACAGTGGAAACAGGGTTCAGAACCAGGCTTAGAACATGTCAACCTTAGGGATTGAACAGGGAAGGGGAGAGCTATGTAAGGAGACCAAGGGGTGTAGTGAGAGGAACACCAGGTGATTCAAAGGAAGAAAGTATTTCAAGAAGGAGATAACTATGAGTTTGGTAACATATGGATCATTGATAACCTTGCAAAGAATAGACTCAATAAAGTTATATGGCTGAGAGTGCAACCTAGGTGGTGTGAAGAAAAAACATAGGTAAGAAAGTGGCGATATTGTCCATGAAAGAACTTTTCTGTAAGTTTTGTTGTTGAGGGCAACAGAGAGAAGATTGTAGCTGGGGTGGAGGTTGAGTGAGATGTGGAGGTCAAGTTTTATTTGTTGTTTTTTGAAGAAGATGGAATGATTACTAGTAATTGAGGATCTGTATGCAGAGAAAGGGTCATGGTGAGGGGGTGGAAATTTTGGTTGTAACTGAAATTTGCTTAATGAAATTAAAGTCCTTAAGAGGCCGAAAATGTGTCATGAAAGAACTGTAGGAGAAGTGATGTTGTCATGGAATAGCCAGATTTCAGTTACAGGAAGAGAATGAAGGGAACATTTAGAGCAGAGTTAGAGTATATCAGTGCTTCGCTGTTGACAGAAGTCACTTTGCAAAGGACAGACTTGAAGGATTTGGGAGTTAAGAGATTAGAAGAGATTAATGAGCATACAGTATTGTGTGGGAATGCATGTTCACTTGATGATTGATGGCAGAGATGTTTTAGGCCTCTCCAAATGACTAAGGAGAATTGGAAAGTGAGGAATGACAGGATTAACCCTGATAGGTATTGAGAGAAGGTGAGTAAACAGTTTAAGCCAGAAAACGCAAGACTGCCTTGTATATTCATCTTTAGCAGCTCTTAAACTTTGGTGGCCAAAGGGTGATTGAAACGCCATCAGAAATTTTCTTCCTTAAGTGGGCTGAACACTAAGTCTCAGAGTAACATTATGGTGGGCTGGGCATGAAAAGGAAAAGCTAGAGATTGTGTCTTCTCTGCAGCAGCATGAACATGTGGCTACTAGTAAACAAAGGGAAGACTGTGAAAACATAATTTAAGTCATTGAATAAATGAAGAGATGAATGAATGAAATAAGTAATTAACAATAATTAATATCCCTTGTGAACAAACAAGGTATTTCTCTAAGCTGGAAGACCATAATCGGTTTCTTTCTATTTTTTTAAATTTCAGTGATAAATCTATTTTTTGCAGTGATAGAGTACAAAGCTATAGCTTTGTAATGTACAAAGAAGTAGAATTTTCTACTGCTTTCAAAATTCATCTGTTTGCCTATTTGTACAAAAACTATGAAATCTTTCCCCCAAAAAGGAAGAAAATTAATTTTTTTCCATCCATACCCCTACTTACAGCATCATTTCCAGTATTCACCTTCCTTTTCTACCTTAATTATTGACATTATACAGATGCAATTTTTCAGTCAAAAATATTGAAATATAAATCAATTTTTTCTTTGCTTCAGACATCTTACATTTTTGCTGATAAAATTACAACAGATTATAATTTCACATTATTGAAAGCAGTTTAAAATATAATTATAATAATCACTGTTAATTGTCTCCACACTATTCATCTATCATAGATCAATTTCTGTATTAATTAGAAATGTTTTGTGAAAGAAACAGAAGTCTGGTTTCCGTAGTTTAAAGAAATATAAGTGTACTTTTTCACACAGCAAGGATTCTCTTTGAATTGTGTTCCTGAAAATCGATTTCATATATCAATTTATTTGTTATTTTCAAAACAATTTTTCTTACAAATACCATTTATTCTAAATTTTGTTTTTTGTTTTCCACAGCTTCTGTTCACATAACACATTTAAGACAAAATGTTTATACCTGAAATAGTTCCTTAAGTAAAAATGTGGTTTCTTCATCTTTGTTTGAACAGTCTACCAATTTTGCACTGAAATTATGTATCACAAAAACAAATTACATCTTCTAAAAATAAAAATATTATCTATATATCTGAATTTTAAATTTTCCATCATAACAGGTGAAAATTATGATATTAATTAAAGCCAAATGTCAATGAAACAATTTTAATAACTTTTATAAATCATTAGAGTTTGAAATTATATCATTTAAGCCTAAAAAGGATTTTTAAAAAACTTCCAGGTGTTTTAAAATATGAAATAGTCACTACGTCCTAGTATTTTCATGATATTAATTTTCCATTTTTCTGCTAATTTGAAAATGAGTTTCCCTCCTTAGCTATAATAAAGATTATTCAGAAAATCAGTACTTAACATTATTCAAAATAGAAGTAAAAGTCATCAAGGGATTAAAATAACTATATATTTCTATCAATAATATTTACTTCTAATAATTAACTGGCAGAAATAATCTGAGATAAATAATGATGTTGAGATAAAAAAAGTTATTATATAGCCAAAAAGCATCATTATAAAATTAAACATGCAAAAATGAGAACTAATTAAATAAATCAAGGCACATCTAAACAAAGGTTTATTTGTATTAAATGCATTACACCATGAAAAGTAATCCCATAAATGACTTAATGAAAGCCTTGCCATCTGGCCAAGATAAAGTAACAATGACTGGGTTTATCCTACTGAAGGATACAACTTAAAATCAGACACGATATGTGAAAACATACAGTTTTTGGCCATGGATTTTAGTCAGTGCACAGCAGTAACTTCTGAAAGAGGGAATGCAAAACAGGTAAACCTACAATTGTCCCAGCCTACTATCTAGAAAGAATTTTCAGTCCATAGGGCAAGGAGAGGTAACCAGCAGAGACTAGCAGTCTTCCCAAGTTAAAAAGATAGAGTTGAGACGGAGACCAAGGTAACCATAGGTGCATAAGCTGCATATGTAAAAAAGAAAGAGCCTCAAAGGGATAGAGCCCCATACATGGTCAGAGACTTCCGCTGAATACCAGTTGTACATATACGTAAGGAAAATCCCTAAGTCTGGGGAATGAATTACATAAAAGATTTGGAGGGAATATTTCTTGAAACACACATACAACTGAGAATGTATGTCTCCCCACTAGTCAAAGTAGAAAAGCCTCAAAATTCACAAGACATCAGGTAGAGTGCTAAAAAAGATAGTGTCTTAGTAATAGGACAAAATTAACTCTAGACAAATTGCTGCTCTGATTCCACCAAACAAAACTAATTTTAAAAAGCCTCAGAAGAATCAAGCTATTTACAAGTAATTTAAGTTCATCCTAACACAAAGCTGAAGAATGTTTATAGGAAATACATGTGTATGTGTTTATACACTCAACTAAGTAAAATTCACAATGAAAAATTATCAGTACCATGCTGTTTTGGTTACTGTAGCCTTGTAGTATAGTTTGAAGTCAGGTAGCGTGATGCCTCCAGCTTTGTTCTTTTGGCTTAGGATTGACTTGGCAATACAGGCTCTTTTTTGGTTCCATATGAATTTTAAAGTAGTTTTTTCAAATTCTGTGAAGAAAGTCATTGGTACCACAACAGAGACATAAATCAATGGAACAGAACAGAGCCCTCAGAAATAATGCCGCATATCTACAACTATCTGATCTTTGACAAACTTGACAAAAACAAGCAATGGGGAAAGGATTCCCTATTTAATAAATGGTGCTGGGAAAACTGGCTAGCCATATGTAGAAAGCTGAAACTGGATCCCTTCCTTACACCTCATACAAAAATTAATTCAAGATAGATTAAAGACTTACATGTTAGACCTAAAACCATAAAAACCCTAGAAGAAAACCAAGGCAATACCATTCAGGACATAGGCGTGGGCAAGGACTTCATGTCTAAAACACCAAAAGCAATGGCAACAAAAGCCAAAATTGACAAATGGGATCTAATTAAACTAAAGAGCTTCTGCACAGCAAAAGAAACTACCATCAGAGTGAACAAGCAACCTACAGAATGGGAGAAAATTTTTGCAACCTACTCATCTGACAAAGGGCTAATATCCAGAATCTACAGTGAACTCAAACAAATGTACAAGAAAAAAACAAACAACCCCATCAAAAAGTGGGCAAAGGACATGAACAGACACTTCTCAAAAGACATTTATGAAGCCAAAAAACACATGAAAAAATGCTCATCATCACTGGCCATCAGAGAAATGCAAATCAAAACCACAATGAGATACCATCTCACACCAGTTAGAATGGCCATCATTAAAAAGTCAGGAAACAACAGGTGCTGGAGAGGATGTGGAGAAATAGGAACACTTTTACACTGTTGGTGGGACTGTAAACTAGTTCAACCATTGTGGAAGTCAGTGTGGCGATTCCTCAGGGATCTAGAACTAGAAATACCATTTGACCCAGCCATCCCATTACTGGGTATATACCCAAAGGATTATAAATCATGCTGCTCTAAAGACACATGCACATGTATGTTTATTGAGGCACTATTCACAATAGCAAAGACTTGGAACCAACCCAAATGTCCAACAACGATAGACTGGATTAAGAAAATGTGGCACATATACACCATGGAATACTATGCAGCCATAAAAAATGATGAGTTCATGTCCTTTGTAGGGACATGGATGAAACTGGAAAACATCATTCTTAGTAAACTATTGCAAGGACATAAAACCAAACACCGCATGTTCTCACTCATAGGTGGGAACTGAACAATGAGAACTCATGGACACAGGAAGGGGAACATCACACTCCGGGGACTGTTGTGGGGTGGGGGTAGGGGGGAGGGACAGCATTAGGAGATATACCTAATACTAAATGACGAGTTAATGGGTGCAGCAAACCAACATGGCACATGGATACATATGTAACAAACCTGCACATTGTGCACATGTACCCTAAAACCTAAAGTATAATAATAAAATAAAATAAAAAAAGACCAAAAAAAAAGAAAAATTATCAGATACACAAATAAGCAGAAAAGTGGAATCCATAATGTGGATAAAAATTAACCCAGGAATAAAACAAATGGTAAGAATTAGTAATCATTAAAAGTCATATATATATCTATACACAACTTGTTCAAGAATGTAAATGAAACACTAACCATGGCAAGTAGCAAAATGACAGATAAAAAGAGATCTAAATGAAAATTATAGAGAATAAAACTATTGTGTTTGAGATGACAATTGCAATGATACAATTAACTGTGTTAGAAATTTTAGAAAAAAAGATTAAGTGAACTTCAAGACATGGAAATAGAAACTGTCTAAATTGAAACAGACACAAAATATACTGAGCTATGGGATGACTTCAAGCACCCTAATGTAAGTAAGTATAATTGCGGTTCATGAAGAAGAGGAGAGGATAGCTAAGTTCAATAAAGTCAAAAAAGGCATGATATATGCATAATGCTTAAAATTAGCTAGAGTATTTGGAGTAGACAGTGTACAGAGGAACAAAGAGAAGAATAACAACAAACAATGGAAGAAAAAAAGACAGAAGTCAGTAGGTAAACATTTTTAAAGTACTAAAACAAATAAACAACAGAAACCTTAAAGGAGCTGCTGAAAATTAAAATAAAAGTTGTTTTATTATGTATTATTAAAATAAATGAGTTATAACTAATAAGAAAACAATGGAGATAAAATGGATTGTGAAAATTTTCAATCCAAATGAAAGCAGATAAAGAGGAAAAAGTAACAAAGTACAAATTGGGCAAATGTAAAACAAAATTTATAACTATAGATATAAAGCTACCCTTTTCAGAAATCACTTTAAAAAAATGATTTAAATACCTCAAAATACAGAGATAGGATTAAAACAGCAACATTCAAATATATGTTAGTATAACAAACCCTCTTCAACTATACAGATACAGATAGGTTAAAAGTAAAGTAAAATGATTGACTATATATATAAAAGGATATATATTTTTGTATACTAGTGATAATATTAGCTAATGTAATTCTAACGTATATATATGCATAATGCTAATGATATCACTAATCCAAAGAAAGTGGATGTGTCTATATTGTTATCAGACAATATACTATTCAGCCCTAAAAGGGAACAAAATAAGTTACTGCAACTTGGATGGAGTTGGAGGTAATTATCCTAAGTAAAGTAACTCAGCAATGGAAAACCAAATATCGTATGTTATTACTTATAAGTGGGAGCTAAATTATGAGGATGCAAAGCATAAGAATGATATAATGGATTTTTGGGGACTCATATAGCAGTGCTTCTGATTTGTATATATTGATTTTGTATCCTGAATTGTTACTGAATTCATTTATGAGATTTAGGAGCTTTTCAGATGAGTCTTCAGGATTTTCTAGGTATATGATCATATCGTCAGCGAACAGAGACAGTTTGATTTCCTCTTTTCCAATTTAGATGCCCTTTATTTCTTTCTCTTGTCTGATCGCTCTGGCTAGGACTTTAAGTACTTTGTTGAATATGAGTGGTTAAAGTGAGGATTCTTGTCTTGTTCCAGTTCTCAGGGGGAATGCTTTCAACTTTTCCCTATCCAGTATGATGTTGGCTGTGGGTTTGTCATACATGGTTTTTATTACTTTGAGGTATGACCCTTCTATGCCAATTTTGTTGAGGGTTTTTTTATCATAAAGCAATGCTAGATTTTTTCAAATGCTTTTTCAGTGTCTATTGAGATGATCACATGATTTTTGTTTTTCATTCTGTTCATGTGATATGTCATATTTATTAACTCGTGTGTGTTAAATCTTTCCTGCATCCCTCGTATGAAACCCACTTGATCATGATGTATTATCTTTTTGATACACTGTTGGATTTTGTTAGCTAGTGTTTTGTTGAAGATTTTTGCATCTATGTTCATTAGGGATCTGTAGTTTTTGTTTGTTTGTTATGCCTTTTCCTGGTTTGGGTATGAGCGTGTTACTGGCTTCACAGAATGATTTAGGGAGGATTCCCTCATTCTCTATCTTTTGAATAGTTTCCACAGGATTGATATCAATTCTTGTTTGAATGTCTGATAGAATTCATCTGTGAATCCATCTTGTCATGGACTTTTCTTTTTGTTGACAATTTTGTAAATTTGTGATTCGATCTCACTGTTGTTGGTCTGTTTAGGGTTTCTATTTCTTCCTGATTTAATCTAGGAGGTTGTATATTTTTTGGAATTTATCCATTTCCACTAGATTTTCTACTTTGTGCATATAAAGGTGTTCACGGTAGCCTACAATGACCCTTGGTATTTCTGAGGTATCAGTTGTATTATCTCCCATTTCATTTCTAATTGAGCTTATTTGGATATTCTTTCTTCTTTTCTTGGTGAATCTCACTAATGATTGATCAATTTTGTTTATCTTTTCAAAGAACCAGGTTTTCATCATTTATCTTTTGTGCTTTTTAATTCAATTTCATTTAGTTCTTCTCTGATTTTATAATTTATTTTCTTCTGCTGGGTTTGGATTACGTTTGTTCTTGTTCTCTAGTTTTTGGAGGTGTGACATTGGGTTGTATATTTGTGATCTTTCAGACTTTTTGATGTAGGGATTTAATGCTTTGAAATTTCCTCTTAGTACCACTTTTGCTGTATCCCAGAAGTCTTGATAAGTTGTGTCACTATTATCATTGAGTTCAAATAAATTTTAAATTTTCTTCTTGATTTCATTGTTAACCCAAAGGTCATTCAAGGTAGATTATTTAATTTTCATGTATTTGTAAAGTTTTGAGGGGTTTTTTGTAGTTAATTTCCAGTTGTATTCCACTGTGGTCTGAGAAGATACTTAATATGATCTTCAAGTTCTTAAATTTAATAGGAATTGTCTTGTGGCCTGTCATGTGGTCTATCTTGGAGAATGTTCCATGTGCTGATGAGAAAAATGTATATTCTTCAGTTGTTGAGTAAAATGTTTTGTAAATATTTGTTAAGTCCATTTGTTTTAGGGTATAGTTTAAGTCCAGTGTTTCTTTGTTGACTCCCTGTCTTCATGACTTGTCTAGTGCTGTCAGTGGATTATTGAAGTCCCTCACTATTATTGTCTTCCTGTCTATCTCATTTCTTAGGTCTAGTAGTAATTGTTTTATAAATTTGGAAGCCCAGTGTTAGGAAAATAGATATTTAATATTGCAATATCTTCCTTTTGGACTGATCTTTTTATCATTATATAAAGGATATATTCTTCTTTGACTTTTTTTTCTACTGTTATTGTTTTAAAGTTTGTTTTGTCTGACCTAAAAATAGTTATTCCTGCTCACTTTTGGTTTTCATTTGTGTGGAATATCTTTTTTTACTCTATTATCTTAAGTTTATATGAGTCCTCATGTGTTAGTTGAGTCACTTGAAGACAGCAGATACTTGACTGGTGTGTTTTTACCCATTCTACCTTTCTGTATCTTTTAGGTGGAGCCTTTAGGCCATTTTACATTCAACATTAGTATTGAGATGTGGGGTATTCTTCCATATTAGTCCATTTTCACACTGCTAACACATTCCTGAGACTAGGCAATTTACAAAAGAAAGAGGTTTATTGGACTCACAAACATGGCAGAAAGCAAGGAGGAGCAAGTCGCATTTTACTTGGATGGTAGCAAGCAAGAGAGAGCTTATGCAGAGAAACTCCTGTTTCTAAAATCATTGGTTCTCACTAGACCCATTCACTATCATGAGAACAACATGAGGAAGACCTGACCCCATGATTCAATCATCTCCCACTGGGTCCCTCCAAAAACATGTGGGAATTATGGGAGCTACAAGATGAAATTTGTGTGGGGACACAGAACCAAATCTCATCATTCCACCCCAGCCCCTCCCAAATCTCATATCCTCATATTTCAAAACCACTCACGCCTTGCCAACAGTCCCTCAATGTCTCAACTCATTTCAGCATTAACTCAAAAGTCCACGGTTCAAAGTCTCAGCCAAGACAAGGGAAGCCCCTTTTTGTATGAGCCTGTAAAATCTAGAGGAAGTTAGTTCCTTCCTAGATACAATGGGGGACAGGCATTGGGTAAATGCAGCCACTCCAAATGGGAGAAACTGGCCAAAACAATGGGGCTACAGGCCCCATGAAAGTCCAAAATCTACTGGGGCAATCAAATCTTAAAGCTCCAAAATGTTCTCCTTTGACTCCATGTCTCACATCCAGGTCATGCTGATGATGCAGGAGATGGGTTCCCATGATCTGAGGCAGCTCTGCCCTTGTGGCTTTGCAGGGTACAGCTTCCTTCCTGGCTGCCTTCATGGCTGGCATTGAGTGTTTGTGGCTTTTCCAGGTGCACAGTGCAAGCTGTCAGTGGATCTATCATACTGGGGTCTGGAGGATGCTGGCCCTTCTTTCACAGGTACACCAGGCATGGGCCCAGTAGGGACTCTTTGTGGGAGCTCTGACCCCACATTTCTCTTCTGCCCTGCCCCAGCAGAGGTTCTCCATGAGGATTCTGCCCTTACAGCAACCTTCTTCCTGGGCATCTAGGTATTTCCATACTTCTTCTGAAATCTTGGTGAAGGTTCCCAAACCTCAATTCTTGACATCTGTGCACTTACAGGCTCAACAACATGTAGAAGCTGCCAATGCTTTAGGCTTGTATCCTCTAAAGCCACAGCCCAACTTCTATGCTGGCCCCTTTCAGCCATGGCTAGAGCAGCTAGGACACAGGACATTAAGGTCCTAGGCTGCACACAGCACAAGGAACCTGGGGCTGGCCCACTAAACCACTTTTTCCCCCTTGTCATCTGGGCTTGTGATGGGAGGGCCTTCTGCAAAGGTCTCTGACATGGCCTGGAGACATTTTCCCCATTGTCTTGGTGGTTAACATTCGACTCCTCATTACTTATGCAAATTTCTGTAGCCAGATTGAATTTCTTCTCAGAAAATGGGATTTTCTTTTGTATTGCATTGTCAGGCTGCAAATTTTCCAAACTTTTATGCTCTGTTTTCCTTTGAAACTAAATGCCTTTAACAGCACCCAAGTCACAACTTGAATGCTTTGCTGCTTAGACATTTCTTCCACTAGATACCCTAAATCATCCTCTCATAAGTTCAACGTTTCACAAATCTCTAGGGCAGGGGCAAAATGCCACCATTCTCTTTACTAAAACATAACAAGAATCACCTTTGCTCCAATTCCCAACAAGTTCTTCATCTCCATTTGAGACCACCTCAGCCCGGACCTTATTGTTTATATCACTATCAGCATTTTTGTCAAAGACATTCAACAAGTCTCTAGGAACGGCCAAACTTTCCCACATTTTCCTGTCTTGTTTTTGAGCCCTCCAAGCTGTTCCAACCTCTGCCTGTTACCCAGTTCCAAAGTAACTTCCACATTTTTGGGTATCTCTTTGGCAGCACTCCACTCTACTGGTACCAATTTACTGTATTAGTCTGTTTTCACACTGCGGATAAACACATACCCAAGACTGGGCAATTTACAAAATAAAAGAGGTTTATTGGACTTACAGTTCCACATGGCTGGGGAGACCTCACAACTATGGTGAAAGGCCAGGAGGGGCACATCACATCTTACGGGGATGGCAGCAGGGAAAGAGAGAAATTATGCAAAGAAACTTTCATTTTTAAAACCAGCAGATCTCATGAGACCCCTTCACTGTCATGAGAACACCATGGGGAAGACCTGCCACCATGATTCAATCATCTCTCACTAGGTCCCTCCCACAACATGTGGGAATTATCGGAGTAACAAGATGAGATTTGGGTGGGAACCCAGAGCCAAACCATATCATCTTCTATTTATCATATTAGTTATTGCTTAAATACTTTGGTTTTTGGTTTTTATTTCATTGTGTTATTCTTTTATAGGCTCCATGAGATTTATGCATTAAGGAAACTCTATTTTGGTATATTTCAAGGTTTTGTTTCAAAATTTAGAGCTCCTTTTATCATTTCTTATAGTGATGATTTTGTACTGACAAATTTCTTCAACATTTGTTTGTCTGAAAAAGACTATCTCTCCTTGATTTATGAAGCTTAGTTTTGCTGAATACAAAATTATTGCCTGACAATTATTTTGTTCAGGAATCTACTGTTAATCTAATAGGTTTTCCTTTATAGCTTACCTGATGCTTTTGTGTCACAGCTCTTAAGATTATTTCCATTATCATGATTTTGGATAATCTTATGACTATGTGCCTTGGTGATAATATTTTTGCAATCAGTTTCCCAGGAATTCTTTGAGCTTCTTGTGTCCGGATGTCTAGATCTCTAACAAGGTGAGGACATTTTTCCTCAAGTATTCTTTCAAATAAGTTTTCCAAACTTTTAGATTTCTTTTCTTCCTCAGGAACACCTATTATTCTTAGGTTAGGCCATTTAACATAATCACTAATTTCTTAGAGGCTTTGTTCATTTTTTTAAATTCTCCTTTCTTTGTCTTTTTCTGATTGGGTTAATTTGAAAGCCTTATCTTCGAGCTCTGAAGTTCTTTGTTCTACATGTTCTAGTCTATTGCTGAAACTTTCCACTGCATTTTGTATTTCCCTAAATAAGTTTTTTATTTCCAGAAGTTGTGATTCGTTTTTCTTTATGATATCTGTTTCTCTCAAAAATTTTTCATTCATATCATTTGTGTTTTTTAAACTTTTTAAATTGGTTTTCACCTTTCTCTGGCATCTCCTTGAGTAGCTCAATAATCAACCTTCTGTGTATTTTCTCTGGCAACTCAGAAGTTTCTTCTTGATTTGGATCCATTGCTGGAGAGCTAATGTGATCCTTAGGGGCTGCTGTGGAAATATTTTTTGTCATAAGACCAGAATTACTTTTCTGGTTCTTTCTCATGTGCATAGATGATTTTTTAAAATTGTTCTTGAATTTATTTTTGATTAGACTGTGTTTTTGCTTTTGTTTTGTTTAGAATTTGTTATTTCCCCCTCTTGATCGGGCTTCAATGTTTGTTTTAATCTAATCTTTCTTTCTCTCTCTCTTTTTTTCTTGAAGACAGAGTCTGGCTCTTTCACACTGGCTGGAGTGCAGTGGTGTGATCTTGGCTCACTGCAACCTCTGCCTCCTGGGTTCAAGTAATTCTCCTGCCTCAGCCTCCTAAGTATCTGGAATTATAGGCACCCACCACCAGGCCTGACTAATTTGTGTATTCTTAGTGGAGATGGGGTTTCACCATGTTGGCCAGGCTGGTCTCAAACTCCTGACCTCAAGTGATCCACCCGCTTCAGCCTCCCAAAGTGCTGGGTTTACATGTGTGAGCCACTGCACCTGGCTCTAATTTGATTATTGATGCCTGTATGGGTAAAGACTCTGTATGAATTTTTTAGTTATAGAGAGTCTTTGAATCCTGGCTTTCTCTAATAATGGTTGTAATAGTAATATTCTTGGTGTGTGGGTGAGTTTACTGACTTTTATGTAATTGGAATGGCAGAAATCTCTTGGAACTTGTTCTCTCATGGTGTACACTTTATTTATTTAGTTAGTTTTTTCTCAGTTTTTTTATTTTTTAAAACATTTTCTGAGTTGATAATTCAGGATTCAGGCCAATGGGGGGTAAGCACCAGTTGTGGCTAAGGCAGGTGAGTATATGTGATACTCAATGGTGGGGCAATGTCCCAGCCTTGATGAGGGTAGCTGGGGTCACTCTCAATTAGATGTGCTGAGGGTTTAGCAGGATGAATACTGGGAGTGATCTCAGCTTCCTGTCCTGGAAGAAACTTTTCAATAATTATTTCACAGTAATTGATAGAAGTAGTGGGCAATATCAGTGAGGATTTAGAAGACTAGAAAAACGCTACCAATAAACATGACCTAATTAGGTAGAGTTATGGAACACTCCACCCAACAGCAGCATAAAAAACATGCAAGTGCATAAAAATATTTGCCATGATACATCATATTACAGGTAATATAACAAGTCTCAATATAGTTAAGTTAATTTAAATTATACAAGGCATGCTATTGAATAACAATTTACACTACAAATCAAGAATAGAAAATATCTAGAAATTACTCAAATATTTAAATATTAAATAGCAGACTTTTAAATAATCTATGGTTTGTAGAAGAAACTGAAAGGAAATTAGTATTTTAAACTGAATGAAAACAACAGAGCATATAAAAATTTGTCAGATGCATTTAAGGTCGTGCTTAGAGGATGATTTATAGCAATAAATATAAGTATGCTACAAAGAAGAAAGGTCTCAAATCAACAAGTTTAGCATCCACTCTAAGGATTTAGAAAAAGAAGATAAAAAATTAAGTCTAAACAAAGCAGAAAAAATTAAATGATAAAAACAAGTGATAAAGATAAAAACAAAAGTCATTGAAATATAACACAGAAAAAAGAATATTAAAGTCACTACATCCCAAACTTGTGTTTTTTGTGTGGGTTTTTGTGTGTGTGAGTGTGAAGGTCATTAAAGGTGAAAATATTCTAGCAAGGCTGATGAAAACAAAAGGAACACCATGAATCAATATTTGGAAAAAGAGAGGTGACATAATTAAATATCTTACAGATATAAAAATGATAATTCAGAAATATTATGAATCAATAACACTAATATCTTTGATGACTTAGAGAGAAAAGGCAAATTTCTTGAAATACTGAAGTATCAAAGACCACCTAAGCTCAATTCACTTCCCCCGTCTTCTTCAAACCCTTCTAAATTAAAAAAATAAAGTTAAAAAAGATCACTCAAGAAGAAATAGATAATGTGAAATCCTCTACATCATTTAAAAGTGAACTTTTAGCTAAAAACATTACTACACTATAAGAAAACTCCAGGCTTGATGGTTTCATGGTATGTTACACTAAACAGTGAATGAATATTTTCTACATAAACTCTTGGAGATAATATAAAAGAAAGAAATTCTTCCCAATCCATTCTGAGACCAGCATCACCCAGTGCTACAAACAGCTAGACACAACGTAAGAACGCTACAGACATATACTTCTCATATACACAGATGCAAATATTCTTAACAAAATTTTAGCAAATGAATCTACCCTTTAGTGTTCATCCCATGAATGCTGTTTTAACATTTTAAAGTAGATCAATACAATTTGTCAACAGGCTAAATAATGATAATCATATGATCATATTCATAGGTACAGAAAAAGCATTTGAGAAATGCAAAATCCACTCATCAAAATTTGTAGCAAACCAGAAATAGAAAACTGTCTCAACTTGATAAAGGTCATTAATGAAAAACCTGCAGCAAACCTTATACTTTGCAGTTATAGACTGAATGTTTTCTCCACAACATTAAAAACAAAGCAAAGACATCTGTTATTACTTTTATTCAAAATCGTTCTGTAAGTTCCAGTTAGTTGAGTAAGAAAAGAAAAAGAAATAAAAGGCATCAAGATAGGAAAGGAATACATAAAACTGTCTTTATTCAAATAAGGTATAATTCTATAGCAAATTTACAGTGTATATAAAGGAGCTACTAGAAATAGTAAGTGTGTCTAGCAAAGTTTACAGGACATAGTCAATATTTAAAAAGTTATAATTCTGTGTACTAGCAACAATTATAAATTGAAATTACAAATATATTACCCTTTACACTAGCAATAGAATATAAAATACTTAGCAATAAAGTTAACCAAAGAGTATAAGACCTCTACTTTGAAAATGGCAAACATTGCTAAGAGAAATTAAATAAGACTTGAATGAATGGAGATCTGTACAGTGATTGTGTATCATGTAACTATCGCTAAATGTCAGTGTTAGTTCTCCCAATGTAGGTATATAGGTTCAATGCAATGCCAATGAAAATCCAAACAGGCTTTTTTTTTCTTTTTTGGCGATTAACAAGTTGGTTCCAAAATTCATGTGGAGTAGTAAAGGAACTTAAATAGCCTCATATCTTTGTAAGAGAAAAACAGAATTGGAGGATTTATACTTTCTGATTTCAGGACTTAACACAAAGCTACAATAATCATGATACGTTTGTGTTGGTAACCAGATAGATACAGTAAAGAAATCAATAGAAAAGAATAGAGTTCAAAATAGACTCACATAAATATAGCTAGTTAATCTTCTGCCAGAATACAATAACAAAGCAATGAATAAAGGCTAGTCTTTTCTACAAATGGTGCTGAAATAATTTGATATCTATGTGCAAAGATAAAGGAAAGTTTATCCATCTCTTGCAGCATATGTAAAAATTAATTTCAAATCAATCATAGACCTAACTGTAAGACCTAGTACTATAAATTTTTAATGGAAAATATTGGAGAAAATCTTTGTGATTTGGGGTTAGGCCAATATTTTTTAGATACCACATTGAAAGCAGAATAGCTGCAAAAATTAGTAAATTGGGCTTCATTTAAGAATTAAGAATTTTTCCCCTCAAAACACATGCTTGGGGATAGGGAAAGATTGGTCAATGAGTAAAAACTAACGAAAAAATAATTTTGATGTTCTATTGCATAATTGGGTGATTATAGTTAAAAATAGTAAGTTGTATTTTATTTATTATTTATTTATTTATTTATTTATTTATTTCGAGACAATCTCACTCTGTCACCTAGGCTGGAGTGCAGTGGCACAGTCTTGGCTCACTGCATCCTCTGCCTCCACGGTTCAAGAGATTCTCCTGCTTCAGCCACCTGAGTAGCTCGGATTACAGGTGTGCGCCACCATGCCTGGCTAATTTTTGTATTTTTAGTATAGACAGGGTTTCACCATGTTGACCAGGCTGGTCTTGAATAGGTGAAATTAATATAAGACAGCCTTACCATGAAAAATGAGACGTTTAGAAGAACAGAACTATAATGAATGTTCATAATAGTGGAGTTGAATTACAATAAAATCTTTAATCTTATCAATATGAATTTGTTAATAATAGTTACAAGTAAATTGTTTGGCTATGAGAAAAAATAAGCAATGAAATATCTGCAAGAGTCATTTCCAGCAAAAGGTTCCAGAGGACTTTTGATTAAAAGGAAGACCTTCTCAAATATCACTGTAGCAGTTTAGAAAAGTAACAGATTGGGCTTTGTGCTCAAATGTATGTTACATAATATTCATTTTAAACTCACATTTGTTTTCTTTAGTAAAATAATACCCTTAAAATTAAGAAACATTAGCTAAGATACATTTCATTATGCATTTTTATTTATTTTAAGAAAATTTGTTCAGTTTAAGAGAGTTGAGGCCGGGCGTGGTGGCTCACGCTTGTAATCCCAGCACTTTGGGAGGCCAAGGCGGGCGGATCACGAGGTCAGGAGATCGAGACCACGGTGAAACCCCGTCTCTACTAAAAATACAAAAAAATTAGCCGGGCGTGGTGGCGGGCGCCTGTAGTCCCAGCTACTCGTAGAGGCTGAGGCAGGAGAATGGCGTGAACCCAGGAGGCGGAGCTTGCAGTGAGCTGAGATTGTGCCACTGCACTCCAGCCTGGGCGACAGAGCGAGACTCCGTCTCAAAAAAAAAAAAAAAAAAAAAGAGAGTTGAAAAATTGTGTTCAGTGATTGATCATTACCATCAAAGTACTTAATGATCTTTTGCAGAAAATTTCAACAGAAAAATCTATTCTCAAAGTACTTGGTAAGTACTAAAAAAAAAAAAAAAAAAAAAAACCACATAACTATAATAAAAGAACATTTGAGGCCGAGTCAAAATTAATGAAAAATTAATAGAAGAGTAGATAGAATTTGTACATGACCACACAATTTGTAGAAGTTCCTCAAAGTAAGAACACTTCATATTCATCAGTGCATTCACAGCCCGGTCATGGTGCCTCCTTAATGGTGAGTTCACTAAAGAAGATATAATAAGTAAATTATAAAAGTCTTGTCTTGATTTTCATTTTAGTTTCCTCAGTGATAGTCGTAGTGCTTTTACCTGAGTTCATCATAGCCCTAAAGGAGTAAAATCACCCAAGTAAATTCAAAAAGAAAAAAGTCTCTCCTGACACAATTTATAGAACAAAGGGTAAATGACTGACAGAGCAGGTGCAGTCTGTAGGTCAGAAGAGCTTTATAGGCAAAAAGCCACAACAGGAAAAAGAAAAAATAAAACATATTGTGTATTATTCTGATGGCTTTGCTAATCCAAGGCTCAACAGTCTCTTCTCAAAAGCATATAAAAGGAGTAACTTATTCTGAGTAAGAATGCACAAAATAGCATGATTGATTAAAAGCTGTCTGCACATTCTTTCCAAATAAGTAACTCAAAGGAATAAAGGCTTTACTCCCACTTTCATCTCATCCTTATCAAAACCTTCCCTTCTAAGAATGAAGTTCTCTTGAAAAGTCTATCCAAGGCAGAGGATGATATTGTGACTTAAAATCACACACAAATTTTCAAGAGAATATTTGTCTAAACTACCAGAAAAAAATAGCCAGAAAAACACCTTCAGGTGAAGATCAGAGGATTCAAAATAGCAGATTTGTAAGACAAACAACTCTAGAGTTCTAAGGCACAACATGGGGGCTATAGGTAATAAAAGTGCACTGCATATGGGATTCATGCTAAATGAGTAGATTTTAGTGGCTCTTGCTACCAGAATAAAATAAATGGTTAAATATGTTGAAGATGATTGATGTGGTTTGGCTGTGTCCCAACCCAAATCTCATCTTAAATTGTAGCTCCCATAATTCCCATGTGTTGTGAGAGGCTCTGGGTGGGAGGTAATTGAATCATGAGGGTGGGTCTTTCCCATGCTGTTCTCCCGAGTGAATAAGTCTCATGAGATCTAATGGTTTTACACAAGGTGAGTTCCCCTACACAAGTTCTCTCTTGCCAGCTGCCATGTAAGATGTGCCCTTGGCCTTCCACCATAATTGTGAGGCCTCTCCAGCCATGTGGAACTGTGAGTCCATTAGACCTTTTTTTCTTTATAAATTGCCCAATCTCAGGTATGTCTTTATTAGCAGCATGATAGCAGATTAATACAATGATTGGTATATTAATTTGCTTCACTATAGTAACCTTTTAAATATCTATATGTAACCTACAGCAACATGTTGTATATCTTAAATAAACCCAACAAAATACAATAAGAAATAAAATCAACAAAACATATGCTTTATTAAACACTTTGGAATATAAATTGTCTGTTATTTAAAACATAAAAATGGGAACATCCCTTTTTCAAATGTCATAGTAACTGTATTTGTTACAAACAGGTGATCTCTTCATGAAAAAGATAGTTTTTCAGAATCGACTTACAATTATGCTACTGAATACAGAAAAATGCAAATAGGTACTATTAAGAAATATGGGATCAAAAATTTTCTCTTACTGTCAGGATGGAAAGTTTATTTATTAAGAGCTTTTAGTCTTTTCCAGGGGCTTATTTTTTTCTTAAAAATAGATAATAAATGCATATTCCTGAAAAAAATTTTAAAACTTTTCTATGAGACTTTTAGGTTTACATAAAAATCCAGTGTGCATTGCCAATGGTAGGGGAAGCACATTCTTGATCAACATCATGATCTGGCTGGCCTAAGTGAAGCTGTGTAAGTAGCCAACTCTCTAGTTGAGCTTTACCATAAAATGTTAAACCTATTTTTTATCGCCTATATTATGCTAATTTTAACATTAAAATGATTTATCTTTAAGGTTCTTCTTAGTCAATGGCCAAGAAAGTTCATATCTGATGAACTCTCTTTCAGGTGACAAGTATAAGTCTTTTACAAAATATCAAAAACAGTGGAAAGCAACCAAAAGCTAACAGAAAGGGGACTAGATAGCTGGAACAGAGAATGCACTAGGTAATTTTATTCTTTATGTATGTATGTTCACATGTATGTATGTCTGTGTGTATGTGGCCTTTAAAGAGAAGCTTCCTCTGTGCCATTCAGGACCCCATAAACTCTAAGAGGAAACTTTAGACTTTCCGACTTAAAAACCTAGATGCTGTAGTTTAAGTCAGTTCCAAGACTAGAAAACTAGAAATAAAAGAGAGGGGGAGTCTCAATTCTCAGTTTAAGCCCTGCCACTTCCGTTCTGCCTCCCAGACTACACACTCATGAGACATTCTGAACAGTTCAGTCAAAGTTGAAAGAACTGAAATGAGATTTGACTGTATGCCCAAGAGACAGAACTGTAGTTTGAATCCAACTAGGTTAAATATCTCATGAAAACAGCAATCCACTTTGGAAGGGTATAATGAGATGCTTAACAAGGTCTATGATGCAATCCAAGCTATTTGACATACAAAGAAATAGGAAAATATGATGTATTGTCAAAGAAAAAATATAATAAACATAAACATGTTTAATGTGAACCAAATATTAAAGCAAGAAGATAAAGGGCATGAAAGAAAAAACCTTATAATAAATGCATGTATAGGAAACCTCAGTAGAGAAACAGAAATCGTAAGAAATAACTAAATGGACATTCTAGAACTGAAAAATAAAATATTTTAAAAATAACTCACTAGGTGTGCTTGACAGAACAACGGAAATTACAAAAGAAGGAGTTAGGAAACTTGAATATGAGCAAATAGAATTTAGTCAATCCAGAAAATAGTGGGAAATAAAAAAGACAATTAAAAATTTTGACAAAACCCCAAAACCTGTGAGATAATATCAAAAAGCATTACCCAATAAAAGTAGAAAATAAAGAATTGTATTAAAAATTGAAAATGTTTAAAGAAATAATGGCTGAAAATTTTTAAAATATGGTAATATACATATGTTTATATACATAAGTTCAGTGAAACCCAAGTAATGAGCCTTTAAGATCCTAAGAGTAAGTGATTAAAATATAAGAATTTTTTTAAGCCATCAGACAAAACAACACATAGCTACATAAAAATATGAATGATTACTAACCTCACCATAAACAATGGGTGCCAAAAGACAATGAAAAAATCTTTTTTTTTTTTTTTTGGACGAAGTCTTGCTCTGTTGCCCAGGCTGAAGTGCAGTGGTGCTACCTTGGCTCCTTACAGCCTCTGCCTCCCGGGTTCCAGCAGTTCTCCTGCCTCAGCCCCCCAAGTAGTTGGATTACAGGCACATGCAACCACACCTGGCTAATTTTTGTATTTTTAGTAGAGATGGGGTTTCACCATGTTGGCCAGGCTGTTCTCAAACTCCTGACCTCAGGTAATCCACCTGCCTTGGCCTCCTGAATTGCTAGGATTACAGGCGTTAGCCACCTCGTGAAGTGCTAAGGAAAAAAATATCACCCCAAGATACTACTATATCCATGAAAAATATAATTCCAAAATAAAGGTGAATCTAATAGATTTTTAAGTTTAAAAAGATCAAAGATAATTCATTAGCACTTAATATTCAATGCCAGCAGACCCGTCCCACAAGAAATTCTAAAGATTTATTCAGAGTAGAGGAAACAACATACAAGGCAGGATGGAGCCTTGTATATTCAGGAATAAATAAAAAGCACTGAAAATGGTAATTTTGTTAAAATACAAACTAAGATCTTTTATTTATAATTCATGGATTTTAATTAATGAATTTTATACTATATAAAATACAATATATGGATTATTATTTACAAAATTAGGTATTCATAAAATACGCGATGTGTACATTTAGAAACTCTAACCTAAAGGAGTGTGGTCAGTGGACCTCTGTGATTGCAAGTGGTATAACATTACATAGAAGCAAACACTTGAGGCATTAAGAATCATATTGTAATCTTAAAATGAACACTACAAAGCAATGCAGAAAGGTTTACTAAAAAACCACTTGATACATTAATATAGAATTCTAAAAAATCCCAAAATAATTCAAAATAAGGCAGGAAAGAAGAGAGAAACAAACAAAAGTAACAACTGGGGAAAGTAAACAAGTTTTACAATGTTTATTTTAAATGCAAACCATAATTACACTAAATATTAGTAGGGTAAACACGCATATTCAAAATCAGAGTTTGTCAGAATATATATAAAAGCAAGATGTTCACTGTAGTAGCCTTTCAACATGTTTATATGGTTACTTTTTAATAATAGTATGTGGGAAAATATTTTTTCTTACCCACCATCTCATATGACAGATGCTTTAGAATCCTTTTCCATGATACTCTATAGTTTTCATTTCCTTCTGTCCACAGCATATCTCTGCTTCCTGAAGATCCGCAACCCATTTTCAGAAGGGCAAACTGTTTTATATTAATTTTAGTGGGGTAAGAAACATGACTTAAATTTTCATCTAACCAACATGAAAATGTCAATTAACTTTTAAGCTTGAGTTACAGCCTCCCATAAGAGGAAAACCCTGAGTATAAGATTCTATGTTTTATAGAAAAATATATTGAAAAAAACTGGCATTGCATTTTTGATTTGATTCATAGAGAAATCTAATAACTAGGCTGATACACAATAATGAAAACTCAGTTCCAGGTGATTACTCTTTAATGGAGATATTCATAGACAATAATGATTAGTATTAGAGAAGTCTTGGTGTTCCATACAAATATATTAATTTTAGGAAACATCTGTTAATATATTCCCATTATGACTTAATGATCATCTTTCTCTTCAAAGATCTAATATACTTGAAATAGTCATGTTCTTTGATTGTGTATCTAGAAATTGTCTCAGCCCAAAATCTCCTTAAGCTGATAAGCAACTTCAGCAAAGTCTCAGGATACAAAATCAATGTACAAAAATCACAAGCATTCTTATACACCAATAACAGACAAACAGAGCCAAATCATGAGTGAACTCCCATTCACAATTGCTTCAAAGAGAATAAAATACTGAGGAATCCAACTTACAAGGGATGTGAAGGACCTCTTCAAGGAGAACTACAAACCACTGCTCAATGAAATAAAAGAGGATACAAACAAATGGAAGAACATTCCATGCTCATGGGTTGGAAGAATCAATATTGTGAAAATGGCCACACTGCCCAAGGTAATATATAGATTCAATGCCATCCCCATCAAGCTACCAATGACTTTCTTCACAGAATTGGAAAAAACTACTTTAAAGTTCATATGGAACCAAAAAAGAGCCTGCATCGCCAAGTCAATCCTAAGCCAAAAGAACAAAGCTGGAGGCATCACACTACCTGACTTCAAACTCTACTACAAGGATACAGTAACCAAAACAGCATGGTACTGGTACCACAACGGAGATATAGATCAATGGAACAGAACAGAGCCCTCAGAAATAATGCCACATATCTACAACTATCTGATCTTTGACAAACCTGACAAAAACAAGAAATGGGGAAAGGATTCCCTATTTAATAAATGGTGCTGGGAAAACTGGCTAGCCATATGTAGAAAGCTGAAACTGGATCCCTTCCTTACACCTGATACAAAAATTAATTCAAGATGGATTAAAGACTTAAATGTTAGACCTAAAACCATAAAAACCCTAGAAGAAAACCTAGGCAATACCATTCAGGCATAGGCATGGGCAAGGACTTCATGTCTAAAACACCAAAAGCAATGGCAACAAAAGCAATGGCAACAAAAGCCAAAATTGATAAATGGGATCTAATTAAACTAAAGAGCTTCTGCACAGCAAAAGAAACTACCATCAGAGTGAACAGGCAACCTACACAATGGGAGAAAATTTTCACAACCTACTCATCTGACAAAGGGCTAATATCCAGAATCTACAATGAACTCAAACAAATTTACAAGAAAAAACAAACAACCCCATCAAAAAGTGGGCGAAGGATATGAACAGACACTTCTCAAAAGGAGACATTTATGCAGCCAAAAAACACATGCAAAAATGCTCATCATCACTGGCCATCAGAGAAATGCAAATCAAAACCACAATGAGACACCATCTCACACCAGTTAGAATGGCCATCATTAAAAAGCCAGGAAACAACAGGTGCTGGAGAGGATATGGAGAAATAGGAACACTTTTACACTGTTGGTAGGACTGTAAACTAGTTCAACCATTGTGGAAGTCAGTGTGGCGATTCCTCAGGGATCTAGAACTGGAAATACCATTTGACTCAGTGAACCCATTACTGGGTATATACCCAAAGGACTGTAAATCATGCTGCTATAAAGACACATGCGCATGTATGTTTATTGTGGCACTATGCACAATAGCAAAGAATTGGAACCAGCCCAAATGTCAAACAACGATAGGCTGGATTAGGAAAATATGGCACATATACACCATGGAATACTATGCAGCCATAAAAAAGGATGAGTTCATGTCCTTTGTAGGGACATGGATGAAACTGGAAATCATCATTCTCAGCAAACTATCACAAGGACAAAAAAACCAAACACCACATGTTCTCACTCATAGGTGGGAATTGAACAATGAGAACACTTGGACACAGGAAGGGGAACATCACACACTGGGGACTGTTGTGGGGTGGGGGGAGGGGGGAGGGGGGAGGGATAGCATTAGGAGATATACCTAATGCTAAATGATAAGTTAATGGGTGCAGTACACCAACATGGCACATGTATACATATGTAACAAACCTGCACATTGTGCACATGTACCCGAAAACTTAAAGTATAATAATAATAATAATAATAAAAGAAATAGGCATGTTGTTTTATTTCTACTGTAAATTTTTTCTAGCTGCCAGAGGACCAGAATCCCAGCAGTTCAGTCCAAACAAACAGTCATCTGACTGTCTCACAGTGTGTAAACTGTTACGATTCTGGGCAGACCTGCCCACTCTGTGCAAGAATATTTAATGTTTTGAACAATAAAACTACCTTTTTAAAGGACTGCACTCACATAAAAGACATACAAATGGCCAGTAAACATATGAAAAAATGATAACATTACTAAATATTGGGGAAATGCAAATTAAAACCACAATGGGATGTCATCTTTCACCGGTTCACATGGCTATCACTGAGAAGTCAAATAATAACAGACATTGACAAAGAAGCAGAGAAAAAGGAGCTCCTACAAGCTCTTGGTGGGAATTTAAATTAGTAAAAACTCTATGAAAAATAGTATGGAGATTTCCCAAATAGCTAAAAATAGAACTACCATTTGATCTAGCAATCCTGCTACTTACTGGGTATCTTCCCAAAGAAAAAAAATTATATAAAAAAGATACTTGCACTCGGATGTTTATCACAGCACTATTCACAACAGCAAACATATGAAATCAACCTTTGTGTCTATCAATGAATAATTGGATATAGAAAATGTGGTAGTTCTGCAGTCTTAGCCTTTGATGCCTTTAAGCTCCAGGGAATCCAAGGCGACCCTGGACTGGAGCAGTCCTCTGGCACAATACAGCAGCACTAAGAAAAGGTGGCCAGACTGCATTTTCACCTGGGTCCCAGATCCCATTTTTCTTCACTGAGCAGAATCTCCTGACTGAGGTCCAGATGACACCTACCAGCCTATTCCAGCTGGCAGCAGTTGCAAACCTCCCTGGGATATAGCTCCCAGAGGGAGAGGCAGGCTGTCATCTTTGCTGTTTTGCAGCCTTAGCCATTGTCACCTTTGGATTTTGGAGAGTCCAAGATGACTGAGTGCTAGAGTGGACCTCCAGCACAGCACATCTGCTCTACAAAGAAGTGGCCAGACTGCTTTTTTACACAGGTCCCTGATCCCCTTCCTCCTTACTGAGTGGGACCTCCCAACCCAAGTCCACAGCTACCAACTTCAGTGTGCTCTGGCCAGCAACAGGTCCATACCTCCCTGGGATGGAGCTCCCAGAGGGAGGGTCAGACCATATTTTTGCTGTCTTGCAGCCTTCACTATTGACACCTGCAGGCACTGGAAAATCCAAGGTTACTAGGAACTGGAGTGGATCCCCAGGTTACTGCAGCAGCCCTAGCGAAAAGTGGCCAGACTGTTACGTGGGTCTCATATCTCCTCAGTGAGTGGATACTCCCAGCCCGGGTCTCCAGCCACCTTTTTCTGGGACTACTGAGCCAGTAGGAGCTCTGCAACTTCCAGAGCTTCCAGTGGAAGGGGTGTGTTGCCATCTTTGCTATCTTCCAGCTCTCATCCTTGCTGTCTCCACACTCTGGAGAGTCTGCTGGACCAAATGGTCTTTTAGACCTCCAGCATAGAGCATGAAACTCAGAGAAAAGTGGCTGGATTATTCTCCACCCAGGTCTCCATCATCACTTCTCCTTATTGGGCAGGGGTCCCTGACCTGGGACTCCAGCACAACCACTCTGCCTCTGCCCACTTTAATTAGAGGCAGCAAAGCAGTTAAAGGAACACTCACACACAGAGATGAGAAAAAACCAACACAAGAATTGAAGCAACTCAAATGGCCAGAGTGTCTTACATCCTCCAAACAACTGCACTGGCTCTTCAATAAAGGCTCTTAACCAGACTTTGTTTGCTGAAATCACTGAAATAGAATTCAGAATATGGATAGAAATGAAGATCACTGAGATTCAGGAGAATGGCAAAACCTGATCCAAGGAAACTAAGAATCACAATAAAATGATACACAAACTGACAGACAAAATAGCCAGTATTAAAACAAAACAAAACAAAAACCCATCTGATCTGATAGAGCTGAAAAACACACTACAAGAATTAGCAAGTATTAACAGCAGAATAGACCAAACTGAGACAAGAATATCAGAAATGAAAGATTGGCTTTCTGAAATAAGACAGAGACTGGCATTCTGAAATAAGACAGTCAGACAAAAATAAATAAATAAATAAAAGTAAAAACAACAGAAAAGAATGAACAAAATCTCCAAGAAATGTGATTATGTAAATAAGCCAAATCTATAAATCACTGGCATCCCTGAAAGGGATGAGGAGAAAGTAAACAACTTGGGATGCATATTTTAGGGTATCATCCCTGAAAACACTCCTAACCTTGCTACAGAGGCCAACAGTCAAATTCAGGAAATACAGAGAATTCCTATAGGAGTCAACAAAAGACCATCCACAAGACATATAATCATCAGATTTTCCAAGGTTGAAATAAAAGAAAGCATGTTAAAGACAGCTAGAGAGAAAGGGAAGGTCACTAAAAAGAAAGCCCATCAGGCTAACAGTGGACATCTCAGCAGAAACCCTACAAGCCAGAAGAGACTGGTAGCCTATATTCAACAATCTTAAATAAAATGATTCAACCAAGAATATCATATCCAGCCAAACTAAGTTTCCTCAGCAAAGAAGAAATGAGATCCTTTTCAGATAAGCACATGCTGAGGGAGCACATTACCACCAGACCCGCCTTACAAGAAATCTTGAAAGGAGCACTAAATATGGAAAGGAAAGACTGTTACCAGACAATACAAAAACACACTTAAGTACACAGACCTGTGACACTATAAAGCAGCCACACTAACAAGCTGGCAAAATAACCAGCTAACAACACAATGAGAGGATAAAATTCACACATATCAATACTAATCTTGAATGTAAATAGGCTAAATGCTCCATTTAAAAGGCACAACGTGGCAAGCTAGGTGAAAAGGTAAGACCCAATGGTATGTTGTGATCAAGAGACCCATCTTACATGTGGTGACACCTATAAGCTCAAAATAAAGGGATGGAGGAAAATCTACCAAGCAAATAGAAATGAGAAAAAAACAGGAGTTACAATTCTAATTTCAGACAAAAAAATGTTAAACCAATGATGATCAAAAAAACACAATAAAGGGCATACATAATGGTAAAGCATTCAATTAAACAAGAAGACTTAACTATCCTAAATATAGCTGCACCCAACACAAGAATACCCAGATTCACAAAGCAAGTTCTTAGAGACCTACAATGAAACATAGACTCCCATACAATAGTCATGGGAGAATTCAACACTCCACTGACAATATTAGACAGCTTATTGAGGCAGAAAATTAAGAAAGATCTTCAGGTCCTGAAGTCAACATTGGACCAGATGAATTTGATAGGCCTCTGCAGAACTCTATACCTCAAACAACAGAATATACATCCTTCTCATCACCGCATGGCACATACTTTAAAACTGATTACACAATTGGACATAAAACAATACTTAGCAAATAAGAAAGAACTGAAATCATAGCAAACACACTCTTGGACCACAGCACAATACAAATACAAATCAAAACTTAAAAATCACTCAAAACTATGCAATCACAAGGAAAGTAAACAAACTGGTCCAGAATGACTTTTGGGTAAATAATAAAATGAAGGTAGAAATCAAGAAGTTATTTGAAATTAATGAGAAAAAAGATACTACATATCAGAATGCCTGGAACACAGCTAAGGTAATGTTAACAGGGAAATTTACAGCACTAAAAGCCCACATTAAAAAGTTAGAAGCATCTTACATTAGTCTGTTCTCACACTGCTATAAAGATATTACCTGTACTTGAGTAATTAATAAATAAAAGAGATCTAATTGACTCACAGTTCCACATGTTTAGGGAGGTCTTAGGAAATGTACAATCATGGCAGAAGGTGAAGGGAAAGCAAGACATGTCTTACATGGCAGCAGGAGAGAGAGAGCGCAAGCGAGCAGGGGAAGCTACCACTTTAATTTCAATTTTGAAGCTTGTTATTGATCTGTTCAGGGAATTAATGTCTTCCTGGTTCAGTCTTGAGAGGGTGTTAAGTGAAATAACTTAGAAACTGAAGTCAAACACCACATGTTCTCACTTACAAGTGAGAGCTAAACAATGTACACATATGGACATAGAATGTAGAAAAATAGACACTGGAGACACTGCAGAACAATAGACACTAGAGGAGGAGGGGGAAGGGATGAGAAATTACCTATTGGGCACAATGTACATTGTTAGGGTGATGGTTACACTAAAAGCCTAGACTTTACCACTGTTTCATATATATGTATATATATGTATGTATATCACTATACTACATATACTATATATATATACACACAATATCTCCATGTAACAAAACTGTACTTGTACTCCTTAAATTTATACAAATTAAAAACATTAAAAACCAGACTTAATGACCTATAGTGTCAGCAAATAAACATTTTACATATAATGCAGTTATATTGAATAGAGATTACTTAGGCATTTCTTGATTATCCAGCAAAACTTTTCCAGGGTTTAACTTTCTCTGAATTGTGTTTTATTTTCTTATCACGTTTTGTGTGTGTATGACTACAAAACCCAGGCCAGGTAAATAAAGGTACAACCTCTTTGGTGAACACACATGTGGTGATGGTGAGAACAGAATTAGAGTTTAATAAAGGTTATCTAGTTTATCTGTCATTTCCCATATCCAAAACTTCACCATATTTTCCAGCAGCCCATGTGACAGCTGTACCTAAATCCAGATTCAGTCAATGCTTCATGTTAATTAACACAATCCCTTAAGCACAGCTTATATGTGAGTTTTTATTACTTCACTACTGACAGACAAAAGCATATTTTCCACCAATGATAAAACACTTTGAGAAGATCCGGGCCACAGACAAAAGATACTTTCCTGTTCAATGGCTGTTTTTATGAGAGCATTACTCTCACAAATACACATAAAATTACAAGTCAGATTAATCATTTATTCTAGAATAGGCAGTAAAATTTAGGGCATCCTTGTAAAACATTAGGTCTAGAAGAGAAACTTTTTGCAATATGTACTTTAAAAAGTTGTCTTTTATAATTTATTTGCCTTCCAGTGCTTATGAACAATATCAGGGCAAATAATTTTCTGTGTGGTTAAAAATCATTGGCATGCAAATAGAGTATGATATAAATTTAGTCAAGCAGAATGAGGCTATACTCATTAATCAAAGCAGATTGTGAAAATTTGGCAAAGAGCTTGAAGCTGGGGATATTCTTAGTGCAGTATGTTTTGCCTTAATTGCAGAGAATGCAAACAATTTAACCTTTATATCTCCCTGGCCCATTTATACTCAAAAACTAATTTTCTACCACTCTCACCCTCCTTTTTCTTGCTTGCCACGTTGTCTCATGGTTGGCAAACACAGGTTGCACACTCACCTCTCAGAGTTTTCGCACTACTCTTTTCTCTGATAGAATGTTTCTCCCTACACACCTCAGTCACTGGCTCTTTTTAGGTCTCTGCTCAAACGTCCAAGTATCAGTCATTAATTTCTTGAATACTCTATAAAATAGCAACCCCCAACTTTCCCTTTCCTACCTTCCTTCTCTCTCTTGTATTGCTTTACAAAGGGTTTATCCTTTGCCATTGTGGCATATTCTATATTCATCAGCATATTTGTTTATTTTCTCTCTCTTTTTTTTTTTATCTGCTGCATAACATACCACTCTGAAACAATAGCCTAAAACAGTAAGAATAATTTATTTCGCTCACGAATCTGGCAGTTGACGGGACTTAGCTATCAGGTTCTTATCGGAGTTTTGCATGCAGTTATGCAGCTCTGCAGTGGCTGGGGTTCAAGTCATTAGAATGCTCACTTCCTCACATTTCCCACACCTGGAATAAGAAGACACAGACATCTGAGAGCTGGGAGAACTAGAGTTCTTCCGGCATATTTCTATACATCTATATGTTCTCTTCCCAGTTGGTCAATTGTAGGGTAGCCAGGAGTGGTACATAGAGACTCGGAATTTCCAAACAACTGGAGAAAGATGGGAGCTATTTTGTCTTTTATGACATTGACTTGCACCTCATGTGGCACATACTCCTGTGGAATTTTACTCACTGAGTAACAAAGTCCTGCGTGTTTCAAGCAGAAGATGAAAAAATTCCAGGTGCCAATGCGGGTATGGCAAAGCTCTGCAAGTACAGTCAGGACAAGAAATATTATGGTCAATTTTGGAAAATGCAGTCTATTACATCCCACTAGAAAGTAACGTCCCCAGGAGCAGAGGCTTTGTTTAGATCACTGCTGTAACCCCATTACCTAGAAGGGTGCCTGGCACTTCCCAAGAGCTTAATAATAATTTTTGAATGACTAAATAAATAAAGACAAAACCTAAATAATACAGGTAAAAAACTATTGTACATGACCAGTATTTCTGATATTTTCATAACAATAGAGAAAATGGTATGTAAATGTCTAGGACCATGTGCTTAAAAGGTATTGTGATTCTTTTTTTAGTAGAATCCCACTTATTCTTTTTCCTTTTTTATTAACTCGATGTAAATTGACCAAATCCAGCATGAGCTCGTAATTTCTAGCTTGAAGTTGATATTTGAAATCTTGATTTTATGAATAATTTGAAAACTAGACAGATCACAAAAAGAATATGCTACAACTTTTTTTGTCTCCAATTTCTTTAAATTTTAAATGTTTTTATGGGAGGCTTAGGAATATTACATAATCACTTACTAGGAGGTAAGTTCATGGCATGGTCAGTTTTGCTTCATGATTATCTCTTTCATGTTTAGTACAAGCCCTAGCACATAAAAGGTCCCTTAAATTTGGTAGAGAGGGTCAATAGGTCAAAACTATTACCAAGTTTATAGGTATAAGTTGCAGAAATTTTGAAAATCTTAACTTTATTGAATTTTAAAATTATTTAAAAAAACTTTAATAGAGAAAGTAGATATATACTCTCATAGTTTGCATACACTCATTTATCTATTAAACTATACTAAATGTAAGAGTTTTACACTATAATGTCTATTCTCATTTATTATTTATTGGTGACATCTTAAAAACAATTAAATCACAAAAAGGCATAGAATGGAAAGATCAACTTAAAACTAGATAATTTACCATCCGGGGGCGGGGGGTCTGGGGGAGGCACACAGTTATAGACTATTATTTTCAAAGTGTATTACTGCAGCCTTGTTTTTTATTTTGTCTTGTATTTTGCTCCATAATACTGTCCATATCTTGAAATAGCTTAATTAAATTATTTTAAATGCTTTTTTATTAGAAAATGCATTTTCTTTTAAAGTACTTATGTTTCTTGTTACTGGTACATTTTAATCAAGTTGATTTATCTCAATCAAAAAGCTAGTAAGTGGTATAACCCACATGAAGTCTAACTATGAACACTAATCAAGATCTGGATGTATAAGGCATGCCTTGGTCTGACTGTGTGATTTGTGTGTGTTTCATGAACATCTAGTGAATTAAAAACGTGTCAAAGTGTAAGACTTACTTCTATGTATATCTGCATTTCACATAGACGATAGGTTTGTTATCTCTGACATGCCTTTAAAATGCCAAAGACTAAAACTGGAAGAGATTATTCAAAGTGAATTGCCCAAGTGCCATTCATAGTGCTGTATCACATGTCATACACAACTTTACCTTTTGAGGAAAAATCCACTTTGCCTTTTTATTAGTCTATGATAGTTTAGAAAATAAATTATCTAAAAGACCAGAAAATGGAAACATAAACTATGGTTTTGTCAGAATAATATAACCTGAACAATCTAGAATAAAGCATAGCAATCTACAGAATAAATGGATAGCAATTCCAGCTTATTGAAAATTAAAATGCATTGGAGAAACCTTTTTTGGATATGCTATTTTTCATAGGACTTTTTCTTTCCATCTTGCATGTGTGTATGGGTGATACCCCGACATATATGGCCTATCCATGTGTGTGCACCTGTGCATAAGCATAGTTTACAAGATGTATATTATAAGGTCATAAAAAAACCCAGAAACATGGAGAATAAGGACTGGAATCTTGAGATGTATGGAAATGACCAGTTCAGTGATCTTAGATAAGTCTTCTGAGCTTCACTGTGATCAATTTTAAAAGTTTAACGTATCATCATTTTCTCAAAAGTTAAGCTGATTTCAAATAAAAGTGGGAGGAAAATCCTTCAAAGTCACAAGAAATCAAGTAGTTATCCATTTCGAAATAGGATAGAATAACATAAAATCTCATAATGGTCAATGTTACTCTTGAAGTTTTCAACAATTAATTTTTGGTTATATGTTTTCAGCACTTTGGTTGTGGGAAAATAATTTTAAAAGTTAAGACATAAAATTTAAATACAATGGTGTTTCTCTTTTCAATCTCCGTTTTCTCTCCCATTCCTCTATTTCCCTGTTTTCTTTCTTCGCTTCTCTCCCTTTCCAAGTTCCAGTAATCTTTACAGAGCATTTAGTTACAAATAAACATACTATAATTACACTAAACATAATTTAAACTTCATGGTGATGTAACATTTAGCTCTAGTGACTGCAGTGCATCAGAGTCCATCTCTATGAAAATCAATTCTCAGTATTTGGTGCTGTTTAAAAGAAAATAATTATATTCCATACTTTTCCATTATATAAATGTTGGCCAAATAGAGCTTGAATATATCATATCAGCATTATGAATGCTTGAATGATTTTCAACATAATATCTGTCGTTGTTTTTAAAAACTATTCTGACTTGTTCCCCTCCATCTTATTATTTTTTAAACTGGCAATTCAATTTTTCTGATGTTAGTAGTTTCAGCAAACTTAACATTGCAATTAATTTCAATGTCTTTGGGAAACTAAGTAAGGTTAAAACCCTATTACTGCTGGTGGCTAATGTAAGGACTTTTCCTTGACATCTGAGGTATATAATTCAACATCATGTTCGAAGTTCAATAATGGGATTAGCTGGTTATTCTGCACAATTGAATAACAACTTGACTGTTTAGGTTAACTATAATTGGGAATGTGATGGGGTTAATTTCAAGGAAGATGAGAACAAACAAAAGCTCTTCAGGATATGAATGTGAGTATCTGTTAATAGAAATGATAATTAAAATATTTATAGATATTTATAGTTTAAAAATTGGTTCTATATCAGTAACTTCTGTTGTAGAGCTACCCAATGAAGTATTATTGTTACCATTTATAGATGAAGAAAGTGAGATTCAGGAAAGTTAAGTGTTGAACCCAAGGTCACACATTAAAGTAGTAGAAGAGCTAGAGCATAAACTCCCTCTTCTGATGGCAAACTGTATACAGATCACTCCTTGGGAAAAATAATGTAGAATAATAAAAATAAATAAATATTCTCCTTTTGTTCCTGGTTCCCTGCATAGAGCTTCAAATACTCTGAGATTCCTGGGTAGGATTCCAAGGGGAAAGTTTGCACAGCTTCACATTGGGGACCAACTGCCAGAAAGACCAAGTTATGATGAGAGGGTTGGAACTTTCAGCTCCATTCCTGTCCTCCTGTAAGGGTAAATGAACTGGAGATTGAGTTCAACCGCTAAGAGCCCAAGGATGTAAACAGTCATGCTTACGCAACCCTCTAACCACAAGATGCCAGGAGCTTCTAGGTTGTTGAATACATCATCTTGTGCCCAGAGAAGGCATGAAAGCTCTGCACTCACCTTCACCCTCAGCTTTGCCCCATGCATCTCTTTCCTTTGCCTGTTCCTGCGTAGTTTCCTTTATAATACACTGGTAATGGTACATAAAATATTTTTTCTGATTTCTGTAGGGTGTTCTAGAAAAATTATTAAACATGAGAATAGGTTAACGAGAACCCTTGAATTTGTAGTCAGTTGGGCAGAAGTGTGGATAATCTGAGTACCCCATCGTGGCTCGCATCTGAAATGCAGGTAATCATGTAGGACTGAGCCTTAACCTGTGGGTTCTGCACTAACTCCAGGAGTTAGAGTCAGAACTGAGTTGAACTATTGGATACTCAGTTGGCGTTGGAAAATTGGAGAATTGGTGTGGAAAAAAGGCAAGTATTAGTACTTGGTGTCAAAATAGCTATATGTCTATATCACTATAAATAAATATATACATATAGATAGATGCATATACATAAAAACATGATAATAGGGGAGAGGGAACCCTTGAATTTGTAGTCAGTTGGGCAGAAGTGTGGGTAGTCTGAGTATCTCATTGTGGTTACAAATATATAAATATATATTTGTATATATATATTTATCTAAGAAAGACATTATGTAACATGATGGTAGGAACTATGCATTTTGGAGTAATAACTTCAGTGACAAAATCCAATGCCATTGCTTTATAGCTATATAAACCTCCCTGAACCTGTGTCAATCTAAATATAAATAGGAAAAATTGGGATAACTATTGTATTTCTCGGGAGACGCCTTCAGTAATGCATTTAGCATTGTGCTTGGGACAAGGTTATCATCACTTAATAATAATAGTAGTCTTGAGGGAAAGGAGGAGGAGAAAAAAATCAGAATTTATCCCTCTGCTTAACAGTTTCAAAGTTATCTAGCATCTCTTCAGGTCATTGATTTTGTTGCAATATCTAGAAAATAAAAGAGTAATCACACATATTATATTTTATATGTCAAAAATACGGAATTAACAAGAACTAGAAGAGCTAAAATTACACAGTGGGAAGAGCTCCCTACCTAAACGATCTGACAAACACTGTCATGCCTGGGGGCGTTTACTAATTCAGAGAATGAGCAGATCATCGGGTTTAAACTAAGGAGATGGTTTCTCCTTAAGTAAAAGAAAGTCAGAGAAGCTTTTGCCTGTTGCAGAGGCTGGTGTGATGGAGTAGAGTCTAGAAGAGCTCAGGCCATTTTTCCTGATGAGGCACTTGTTGAGTGACTTGTGTGTGCAGGGGGCTGCTGGTAGTGGTGGTAGTGGTTAGGGGTTTGGCTTATAAATGTTTAAAAGCCAGAATGAAATCCTTTGCCATCTCTTGACAGTTAGGAGACAAAATCCCACTAAAGTCATGGGGAGGAGGTTGTGGGGTGAGACTTGCTTCAAATACACGGGCCGTCTCCAGGTCAAGGCATTTGCCAGATTTTGAAGTTACAGGGTAGGTCAAGAAGGAATATAGCTTAAAACAAAGCAAAACAAACGAACAAACAGAAACAGAACCCTCCAATAAAATACCTATAGTCTTTCAGCTTTCAATCAAATGCCTGCAAGATCATGCATGAGGAACAGGATGAAAAAAATTGGCTAAGGCTTACTAAATTCTAAACTATACCTACTATACGGATCATTGATTGGTTGAATTGAGACAATCATTTGATTACCTAATCTACTGAAGAGAGGAGAAATAAAATCCTTTCCATAGAGGAATAAAAAGAAAAATACCACATATAGCTTGTAATTATTTTAGGCACATTTTCTGATATACAATAAAAACATTAAAAAGATATGAAAAAAGAGGAAAAGGTGACAGATAATGAAGAGAGAAACAGTGGATAGAAGAAGACTCTAAATAATCATACTGAAATTAACAGACAATAATTTTAATATAACTATTATGTATATGCTAAAAGAAATAGAGGGAAAAAACAAATAAATAATGGAATATTTCTGTAGAACTGGAGTCTATATAATTAAAATGGTAGTCCAGAAATTTTAAAATTATAATATTTGAAATTAGGAAATCATTTTATAAGTTTAATAGCAGAATGAACATAGAATATAAGGTTAATAAACTTGAAGCTAGAGCCATAAAAATATTCAAACTTAGGTAAATATAGAAACAATAAGAAAATGAATAAGGCTAGTTATTAAAGACATCTGGCATACAGTGAAATAATAAAGCACATAGTCAGTCCTTTGTAACCATGGGTTCTGTATCTGGGGATTCAATCAACTTTAGATTGAAAATATTCAAAATAACCACAATAAAAAGAATAATACAACAATAAAAAAATGCAGTATAACATCTATTTACACAGATTTTACACTGTATTTGGTACTATAAGTAATCTAGAGGTGACAACGCATATGAGAGGATATGCATAGATTAAATGCAAATACCACATCATTTTATACAAAGAACCTGAGCATCTGCATATTTTGGTACCTGCAGTGGGCCTAAAACCAATCCCACGTGGATACCAAGGGATGACTGTAAGTGTAATTGCAGTTCCCATTGGAAAGAGCAGATAATGGGATAAAAGCAACATTTCAAGAGATAATATTAGGGGATATTTCTTCAAATTAATGAAACATATCAATCCACAGAGTCAAGGAACTCATGAAACTGTTTCAAGCAGTGTGAATATAAAACCGTACATTATAGACTCAACGACACATTATAGATGATCTGCTCAAATAAATGAGAAAGTAGCCCGAGGAAAAAACTACATCATATTTCTCAAAAGATAAAGAAAAATAGGGATTACTGTCTTTTAAACAAAAGTCATGGAGGCCAGAGGAAGATGAAATATTATACTTTCTTTAATATTTTGGGGCAGGGGATGGAGGATAGGGGGATGAAATCCTAGCAATCTACAATTTAAAATCCAGAGAAAGCGTCCTTAAAAATTAAAGGCACAATAAAGATGTCTTATAAAGTGGAATCTCACTCTGTCACCCAGGCTGGAGTGCAGTGGTGCAATCTTGGCTCACTGCGACCTCTGCCTCCCAGGTTCAAGCAATTCTCCTGCCTCAGCCTCCTGAGTGGCTGGGATTACAGGCACCTGCCATCACCCCCAGGTAATTTTTTCTATTTTTAGTAGAGACAGGGTTTCGCCAAGTTGACAAGGCTGGTCTCGAACTCCTGACCTCAGGTGATCCACCCAAGATGAGATAATTTCTAAAGGCAAATCTTCACTATAAGAAATAAAAATAATTCCCCAATGTAAAGGCAAATGATACCAGATGAAAGTATAAAACTGCAGGAAGAAGTGAAACATACAGGACATGATAAGTATATGTAAAAAATTTAAAATAGCTAACTATTTGGAAATGATAATAATACTGTCTTGTAATGTTTATAAATCTACAATGTCAAAGCAATGAGGAGAGGCTCCAATTGTAAACTTCTCTCACTATTCAAAAAGGTTAAAGTCGTATTTTTACATATATGGTAAGAAGTCAAGGATGCATAATGTAACCTCTAGTATCACTCCTAAAAGAATAATATAAAAGCAGTTTACCTAAAAAGTTAAAGAGGTCATTAAAAAGTCCAGAAAATAGTAATAAATAAAATAGTAACAAATAAAAAATCAAAGAACAGATAAGATAAATGAAAATCAAATAGCAGAAGGGCAGAAAAACCCAAATACATCTGTAATTTCATTAAATATATATAAATTAAATCCTCCATTCAAAAGATCAAGATTGGCTGGAATTTTTTAAAAGACCCAAATATATGCTGCTCAAAAGCAACACACTTTATATAAAAAATAGACTGAATTAAAACACTAATATAAAGATAGTGGTTGTGTCTATATTGATTTCAGATTAATCAGATTTTAAGACAAGAAATACTATAAGAGATAAAGTGAAACACTTTATAATGATCAAGGTCAAACAAAGGGAGGATACAAAGGTACAAAGCTGTATGCACCTAAAACAAAAGCTGACGGGACCCAAAGAATAATCATGTATATTCATAATTACAGTTAAAGAATTTAATACACTTCTTTCAACATCTGTAGAGAAAGCAGGCAAAAATAAATTTAACTTATGCCTTTTGTAAGAACACTGTATGGAAATTGTGTTTCTATATCACAGCAGCAAATAATAGAAAATGAAATTAAAAATTATGAATAATTTACCTTGTTATCAAAAGTGTAAATATCTAGAAATAAAATTAAATGAGAAAATGTGCAATATCTCTAAAATGAAAACCATAAACATTGAGGAGTATTAAAGAAGACAAAATAAATATAAAGGCATATTATGTTTATGAGTTAGAAGAGTTTCTATTTTGAAGGTATCAGTTACCATTAAGATGATCTATGTATTCAACACGAGGACAATTCCAATTCCAACTCCTTTTTGCTTTGTTTTGTTTTGGGTGTGAAATTTGATAAGCTGTTTTGTTAGATGAAAATACAATAGATTACGAATAGCTGATCCACTATTTGTATTAGTCCATTTCACACAGCTTATAAAGACATATCGGAGAGTGGGTAATTTATAAGAGAAAGAGGTTTAATTGACTCATAGTTCAGCATGGCCGGGAGGCCTCAGGAAATTTATGGCAGAAGGGGAAGCAAACATATCCTTTTTCACATGGTGGCAGCAAGCAGAAGTTGCCAGCAAAAGGGGGAAAAGCACCTCATAAAGACAATAGATCTTATGAAAACTCACTCACTATCATGAGAACAGCAGCATGGAGGTAGCCACCCCCATAATTCAATTACCTCCCACCGGGTTCCTCCTATGCTATGTTGGGATTATGGGAACTACAATTCAAGATGAGGTTTGGGTGGGGACACAGCCAAACCATACCACTATCAGAGAAGAAAACTGTTGGAAAGCTTCCTTATAATGTTTCAAGACTTAGTGAAAATCCACAGCTAATAAAGGCATTAGTATGGTATTAATAGTACAAAACAGAGCTATAGAACAGAAAAGAGTCCAGAACGAAACCTATGTATTTGTGGTGAACTAATTAATGTAAAGTGTACCACCAGAATGTAAAAGGAAAAGACTGCCTTTTCAATAGATGATACTGAGTCAATTAGATATTTATAACTTTAATTTTATCTTTTTCCATGCACAAGAACAATGTCTGTTGGATTATAAGACTAAATTCAATAAAAAATTAAAATTTCTAAAGGCCACATAGGATAATATCTTTGAAGTGAGCAAAAATATGTGAAATACGTCACAAAGAAAGTACTCACCATAAAAATCAAATAACTTCATTAGACTACATTAAAGTTTAAAAATTTTGGTAATTAGATGACACCATTAAGACAGTGAATAAGCCAAACCAGAGATTTGGAATGATGCAACTATATATACAATAAATATGATTTAATAGATTTGAGAGGGTCATCTATTTTTTATTTTGAGGGTACATAGTAGGTATATATAACTATGGGGTACATGAGATATTTTGGTACAGGCATACAATGTGTAACAATCACATCAAGGTAAATGGGGCACCCATCACTTTAAGCATTTATCTTTATGTTACAAACAATCTAATTATAGTATTCTAGTTATTCTAAAACGTACAATAAATTACTATTGTTTCTAATCACTCTGTTTTGCTATCAAGTACTAGATCATATGCATTATATCTAGCTATAATTTTTTACCCATTAACCATCTTCAACCCCCACTTCCACTACCTTTCCCAGCCCCTGGTAACTGTAATTCTACTCTTTATCTTCCTGAGTTCAATTGTTACAAACTTTTTAGCTCCCACAAATAAGTCAGAACATATGAAGTTTGTCTTTCTGTGCCTGGGTTATTTTACTTAACACAATTACCTCCAGTTCATCATGTTGTTGCAAATAACAGGATCTCATTCATTTTCTGGCTGCATAGTACTCCATTGTGTATATGTACCACATTTTATCTATCCATTCATCTGTTGATGGACTATTGGGTTGCTTCCAAATCTTGCATAATGTGAATAGTGCTGCAGTAAATATGGGAGTGCGGGTACTTCTTCAATATACTGATTTCCTTTCTTCTGAGTATATAACTGGCCGCAGGATCATATGGTAGTTCTATTTTTAGTTTTTTTGAGGAACCTTCAAACTGTTCTCCATAGTGTTTTTACTAATTTACATTCCTAGCCACAGTGTATGAGGGTTCCTTTTTTTCTGTGTCCTTGCTAGCATTTATTACTTCCTGTCTTTTGGATAAAAACCATATTAACTATGATGAGATGATATCTCATTGTAGTGTTCATTTGCATTTCTCTGATAATCAGTGATGTGAGCACCTTTTCATATACCTGTTTGCCATTTGTGTGTCTTCTTTTGAGAAATGTCTATTCAGATCCTTGCCCATTTTAAAATTGAATTTATTAGATTTTTTCCTATAGTCGTTTTAGCTCCTTATATATTTTTCTTATTAAACCTTTGACAAGTGGAGAGTTTGCAAATATTTTGTCCCCTTCAGTGAGTTGTCTCCTCACTTTGTTTATTGTTTCTTTTGCTGTGCAGAGGCTTTTCGACTTGACATAATCTCATTTGTCCATTTCTGCTTGGGTTGCCTGTGCTTGAATGGTATTACTCAATAAATCTCTCCCCAGTCCAATGTTCTAGAGAGTTTCCCCCAATATTTTCTTTTAGTAGTTTCATAGTTTCAGATCTTAAACTTAAGTCCTTAATCCATTTTAATTTTTTATTTTATTTTATTTTTATTTTTTATATGGCAAGAAATAGCGGTTTAGTTTCATTCTTCTGCATATGAATACAAGTTTTCATTCATTGGGTCTTTAGGTTTTTTAAATCCATTCAGAGCCTATGTCTTTTGATTGCATAGTTTAGTCCATGTACATTCACCGTTATATTGATAAGGACTTGCTCCTGCCATTTCGTTGTTTTTTTTTTTTTTTTCTGGTTGTTTTGTGAGCTCCTCTTTTATCTTTACTTCCTTTCTGTCTTCCTTTAAATGAAGATTATTTTCTCCGGTGGTATGTTTTAATTTCTTACTTTTTATTTCTTTTATATCTGTTGTAAGTTTTTAGATTTGAAGTTAATATGAGTCTTGCAAATAATATTTTATAACCTATTATTTTAAACCAATGACAACTTAACACTGCATAAACAAAAGAACATATAAGCAAAAAGAAAACTAATAAAACTCTATAGTTTAACTTTGCCTCCCACCTTTTAACTTTTTTTAAATGTATATGTTATTGCACTGCCTGTGTCTTAAAATGCTTTTGTAGTTGTTATTTTTTATTGGTTTATCTTTTCACTTTTCTACTTAGGACACGAGTAGTTCATATATCAAAATAGAGTTATAATATTCTGTGTTTTTCTGTATATTTACTATTATCAGTGAGTTTGTGCTTTCAGATTATTTCTTATTGCTCATTAAGATACTTATTTTTCAAACTGAAGATCTCCCTTTAGTATTTCACGTAGAACAGGTCTAGTTTTGAAGAAATTCCTCAGCTTTCGTTTGTCTTGGAAAGTCTTTATTTTTTCTTCATGTTTGAAGTACATTTTCACTGGATTACTATTCTGTGATAAAAGTTTATTTCCTTCAACACTTTAAATGTGTCATGCCATTGTCTCCTGGCCTGTAAGGTTTCCACTGAAAAGTCTGCTTCCAGTTGTATTGGAGGTCCATTGTGTGTTACTTATTTCTTTTCTCTTGCTGCTTTGAGGATTCCTTCTTTATCCTTGACCTTTGGGAGTTTGATTATTAAATGTCTTGAGGTAGTTTTATTTGGGTTAAATCTGCTTGTTGTTCATTAACCTTCCTGTACGCAAATATTAATATCTTTCTCTAGTTTTGAGATGTTTGCTGTTATTGTACCTTAAATAGATAGAAAAAAACTTTCTATCCTGATCTTTCTACCTCGTTTTGAAAGCCAGTAACTCTTAGATTTGTTCTTTTGATGCTATTTTATAGACCTTGTAGGCATGCTTCTTTTTTATTCTTTTTTTCCTTTACTGTGTATTTTCAAACAGCCTGTCATGAAGCTCACTAATACTTTTCTTCTGCTTGATCAATTCTCCTGTTTAAAGACTCTAATTCGTTCTTTGATATGTCCACTGAATTTTTCAGCTCCAGAACTACTGTTTGATTTTTTAAAAAATATCTTAATCTCTTTGTTAAATTTACCTGATAAGATTCTAAATTCCTCCTCTGTGTTGTCTTGAAATTTGTTCAGATTTCTCAAAACAGGTATTCTCTGTTTGAAAAGTCACATATCTCTGTCACTGTCAGATTAGTCACTGAGATTAGTTCACTTGGTCACTGAGTCACTGAGATTAGTTCACTTGGTGAAGTCATATTTTTCTCAATGGTCTTAATCCTTGTGGATATTCATCAACGTCTGGAAATTGAGGAGTGAGGTATTTATTGTAGTCTTTGTAGTTGGTGCTTGTTTGTATCCATTTTTCTTGGGAAAGCTTGCCAGGTATTCAAAGGGACTTGGGTGTTGTAATCTAAATCTTCGGTCACTGCAGCAATATCTGCTTTAGAAGCCAGGAATGCTGCGGCTCTTACAAACTTAAAGAGATACCACTTTGGTGGTCTTGGGTAATATCTGGGAGAATTCCCTGGATTATTAGGCAGAGACTCTTATTCTCTTCTCTTTATTTCCCCCAAACAGTCTCCCTCTCTGTGCTGAGCTGCCTGGAATTGGAGGAAGGGGTGACACAAGCACCCTTGTGGTTACCAACATTGAGACTTCATTGGGTCGGACCTGAAGCCAGCACAGCACTGGGTCTCACCCAAAGCTTGCAGTGACCACTATATGGCTACTTACTGCCTATGTCCACTCAAGGCCAAGGGCTTTCCAATTAGCAGGTAGCAAATATAACTAGGCTTTTTCATTCCTTTCAGAATGGTGACTTTCTCTAGCCTCAGGGCTGGTCCAGACATGCTGTCTGGGAGCCAGGGCTTGAAGTCAGGGTCCTTATGAATCTACCTTGTGCTCTATTCTCCTGCAGTTGAGCTGGCACTCAAGAAGGAGGATAAATTTCTCATCACTCTTCCCTCCTTCTTCCTCAAGCAGAGAAATCTCTCCCTGTGGCCACCACTGCTCCAGGCCTGCAGTGAGTACTGCCTGTCTACCACTGATACTCAAGGCTGAAGGGCTCTTCAGTCACCTTGTGGTGAGCGCTGCTGGTCCTTAGTCTCTCACTTCGAAGCAATAGGCTCCCCTCTGGCCCAGGGCAGGTCCAGAAATGCTGTCCAGGAGCCAAGGCCTGGAACTGGGGACCCCCACCAGCCCACTTGGTGCTCTACTTCACTGTGGCCAAGCTGGTATCCATGCTGCAAGACAATGTCTTCTTTACTCTCCCCACTCTTTCCTCAAATTTCAGGATCTTTCCCCTTAGCCACCACAATTGCGAACGTGCTAGGGCACACTGAAAGCCAGCACATCACTAGGTCTCACCCAAGGCCTCTGCTGAGTAGTTCCAGGCTACCGTTGCTGATTATTTAAGGCCCAAGGACTCTTTAACCAGTTGGTGATGAATTCTGCCAGAATTCATCATGAAGGTCTTTCCCTTCAAGGCAGTGGGTTGTCTTCTGGCCCAGGTGTGTTTAGAAATGTCGTTTGGGAGCTGTGGCCTGAAACTGGAGCTTCAGGACTCTGCCTGGTGCCCTCTTCTACTGTATCTACACTGGCATCCAAGTTGTAGGAGAAAGTCCTATTTACTTGCCCCTCTTCTCTCTTCAAGTGGAAGGAAGGAGTCTCCCAGAGCTGGGCTGCCTTGGGTTAGCAGCACTCCCTGGGCTGCAAGCATTCCTTTGGCTCACAGATCAAAAAGTTGAATCTTAGTGCCACTCCCTTGCCTACCCCAGCTGATGTCACACTAGAACATGTGCACCCCAAGCCTGCTGGCTTTAAGCCTAGCAGAGCACCAGGCCTTGCCCAGGAACTGCGGTCCTAGTGGCCTAGACTCCCTTTCAGGTTTCTTTGGTACCCCAGAGCTTTTTACCCATGGTGGCATGACTTGCCAGAACTCAGTTTCTGACCCCTGGGATGAATGATTTTCCTCTGGCTAGGGCTGGTCTAAATGCTCCCTCTGTGGATGCTGACTGAGTTCTGCCCTGTGTTTCTTTCCTCTGTGATAGGGCAGCACTGAGTTCCAGTGCAAAGTCCCACACTTACTGTATTCTTTCTCCCCCAATACCATAGATTCTCTTTGCATAACATGTTTTCTGCCAGGGAATGGTGATGGGGTAAAATAGGTGATTCAAGACTGTCTTTCCTGCCCTTTTCATTACCTCTTTCCTTAATATGAAGTTAAAACCAGGTACGTGATCACTCACCTGGTTTTTAGTTCTTATGAACATGCTTTTTGGCGTGAGGATAGTTGTGTGATTTGGTGTTTCTGCAGGGTAGACAACAGCTGGAGGCTTCCTTTTGGCCATCTTGCACTCAGGTTTTCCTAGATACTTTAGTATTTATAAGTTTGTATGAATAAATAAGATATATATTAAGTATAATTTTAGTATATACAACTTACATTGAGTATATATATTTTTATGTATTTAGACAATGTACTGTATATATTCAGTATATTTTTTTAAAATTCATATATATAAAATTTAAGTATTTATAAATTTAAGTATAATTATATATAGCTATATACAAAATTCCCACTTTATGGGAATTATATATTAATTTCACATATACACACATATACTTTTCAAAAATAGATTCATGTATAATATATACTCTAAAAATTAGTGAGAAAATATAGATAATTCAACAAAAATACTTCAGAAAATATTTACATAGGTTATATACATGAATAAAAGTTTCAACATTATTATTCATCAGAGAAATACAAATTAAAACCACAATGATATTCAACCATACATTCTAGAATGGATAAATTTAAAAATACAAATGATATTTATGTCTTTTTCATAGAAATTAATTGGAATTCTCACCACAACCACTTTGTAGAACTTTTTATTGAGCATTAAGGATTAACATATGCAGACTCCATGTCCCAGCAACTCCACTTTTAGGCATACACCCAATAGGAAGGCATGCATCTGTTCATTTAAAAAATATGTAAGTATATTCACATGATTATTTGGAATAGCTCCAAACTGAAATCAACTGAAATGTTCACTAAGAATAGAAAGGGTAAATAAATTAGCATATATCCATGGAAAGAAACACTACATAGCAACGAGAATGAGCAACTATGACTGTGAAGATGGATCTCACAAGTCTAATGCCAAGCCATTCACATAAAAAGGTAGATACTGTATAGTTCCATTTACAGAAAGTTTAAAAGCAGGCAAAAATACTACTTTTGGTGTTACAAATTATAATAGCTCTAAGCATTGGGTGGGGAAAGCTGTGATGGAAGAGCTAAAGGGAACTCTGTGGTGCTAAGATTCAATTTTTTTGATCTATGAGCTCGTGATACAAAAATTCATTATTATATATTTGTGATTTGTCCACTTTTACCTGTATTTTGCAAATGATGAGAGAGAGTAAAGAGGAGGTGGTACAGGTGAATCTGAAGAAAAATGTACTGGACTGCTATTGCTTGCAGGTGGGTGAATTTGACAGGTATTACTGGTATATTCCTTATATCTTTCACTGAGTTGTAGAACTTAAGAAAAAAAAAAATAAAACTAGATTTGGGCAGATTGTGGAAGAGTTGGGCCAGTACCTTTAAATCTTCTAGAAAGTCAGGTTCCATGGCATATGGTATTTGGGTGTATCATTTTTAAAAAATATTATAGGTGATCGAAATAAATAGAAAAGTATCTACCAGTGGGGGCTTACTCTGAAGTACGGGGAGATTGCTCATTGGAATGGGATATAAAAATTATGGTTTCTTATACCACTTCTGCTTTATATACTGTAATTTTGATACAGCAATATAACATGTCTATCTTTAGATAAATAATCTCCAGCTGTAGAATATGTGGGTTTGGCCCGATTACAAGGATTGTCCTTTCTAGATCTGAAGTCTACAATTCTCATGACTTTCAACTTGACTCACTACTAAAAACATACCCAAACCCAATTCCCCACTTAATTTAGTAAGCCACATCTTCCATCAAATTTTCACTTCCCTTTGATTTCCAATTTTTCTCCCCCAGAAAATTCCTATTTAAAAACTTTTTCTAATAATGGAACAACAATTTATATCAATCTTACTTATTTCCCACACAAACTTACATTCCTATTTCCGGTCTATGCACAAACTGTTTATTCACAGGTCTGTTCCATCACAAGATCCCCACTGACTCAGCTCTGAAAGGAAAAGTGATTGAAAATAATTTTTTTCTTAGCTCCAGGCATTTTCTAGTAGCTTAGTGGTCATTAATATTCCTGTTGGAAATAATTTTATTGTACTCTGACAATATTGAAAACCATCTTGCCTGAAGTAAAAAAAAAAACCCTTAATAATGTCTAGAATTTATTTTATGCTTTACATTTTGTAATGTTTTATCATGTAGTCTATGATATTTAATTCTTATAAGAATGCTATGTTGCCGGGCGCGGTGGCTCACGCTTGTAATCCCAGCACTTTGGGAGGCCGAGGCGGGCGGATCACGAGGTCAGGAGATCGAGACCAAGGTGAAACCCCGTCTCTACTAAAAATACAAAAAAATTAGCCGGGCGTGGTGGCAGGCGCCTGTAGTCCCAGCTACTCGGAGAGGCTGAGGCAGGAGAATGGCGTGAACCCGGGAGGCGGAGCTTGCAGTGAGCCGAGATTGCGCCACTGCACTCCAGCCTGGGGGACAGCGAGACTCCGTCTCAAAAAAAAAAAAAAAAAAAAAAAAAAGAATGCTATGTTAACATGTATCAAGACAGGCAGTATGAGAAACACATGCCATAGGGCAACTAATAATTAAATCCTCTTCTTCACTCATATTCTTTATATTTGAAATTGATTTTAATTATACAAGTAGTACATGAATATCCTCATCATAAAACATTAGAATATTATTAATAAAACTAACATTTATTTTGATGATTAACCTTAATTCCACTTCTTTTATGAGAAATAGATCGATTTATGAGTTCAAAGTATACCTTTAGGCAATTCAGAGCAAATAAATAAACCCATTCATCCATAAAATAAATATATAACATATTTTTGGTTGAATAAATAATGCATACATAAATATATAATATATAATATTTGGGGCTGTATATATATTATATGCAATAATATATAACAATAAAATAATATTAATATATTCAAACTGTTGATATAAATTGATATTTAACGTTAATAAAATTGTATATGATTTGCTGCTTAATAGTAATACAATATATGCTATTTTGGATGAATATATATTACATTAATCATTAATTATACTGATATATAATTAATTGAGTATGCATTATGTAACTATTAATTATATTATTATATTAATAGTAATTAATATTAGTATAATATATATTTGACCAAAATATAATATCATATACATATACAGTAATATAATATATTAACATATATTATGATATATATTCAACCAAAATACACATTTTACATGTCATATAATATATTTTCACACTGTAGGTGTTATTTACCTATTTCTTTTGGTGTTTGTTAGCTATTTTTTAGTGATTTTCTTTCCTTACACATCAGTACTTATTCATCTGTACTACTCATCTTAACTAGAGTATAACATTGCATCGTACGGGCATATAAATGTTTATTTAATTATTCCCTATATGAATGGATATTTCGAGTGCCTCAATTTATACTAGTTGAGTCAGTGACTATTCTTTAAATACTTGTTCATGTGCAGATATAAGTACTTCTCTTGGTAGGTCTTAAGAACTTGACGCTTTGCTTAAAATTTTAATGGTTACTACCAAAATGACTTTCAAAGTATCTGTCTTATATTAAATCCTTACAAATCATGTATATATCAAATATGTTTCACCAATATTTTTATTCTATATGTACCAGTCTAATGGGTAAAATGGTATTTTTTGTTGCTTTAATTTCCATTTTTCTGTTGACTTCTGAGATTAGACCTCTCATTTTTAATTGCATATTTTTTCTCTACAAAATGCACATCTTATGCCTAGATTTCTATTGGATATTTTTCATTTTCCTAATGATTTGAATTGTTCATATATTCTACATACAAATATTTTGCTGTAATGATATATATACTTTTCCTGAGTCTCTTAGCCTTATTTATGTTGTCTTTTGATATTGTTTTACATTTAGATGTATATAATTTTTTATTTTACTGCTTTATCTTTTTCAAAAAATCTCTTCATACATCAGCATTATGAGCATATTCCAGATTTTTCTGAACGAAATATTTAGGAATTTACTGAGACTTTATTCAATGTTGTGAATTAGGCTTTTTTTTTTTTTCAAAATTAATTTCCAGTTTCTTAGGGGTAATTTGCAAAATAGTCTATCCTTTCAACTCTACTTTGAAATACCACCCACATCATTTATGTTCCACTGGTATGTTCTCTTCTGGCATTAGAACTATACTTTTAAATTGCTATTATTTTGAGTTTTGCTACCTGACAAAGACAACTGGGTTTGTTTCCCTCTAGAGACCCCTGACCAATACAATGATATTTATATCTCTTTACTTAATTTTTTTTCTTTCTTATTGCAAGTTTGTCTTTGTAAATAACATATTATGAATTATTTTTTGGCTTATTCTTGACTCTTTGTCTTTTAGTAGATAAATTTCAGGTAGATTTTTATTTACCTAAATTGTGATTATTGCCTTGTGTGACCCTATAGTTTCGCTATTGTAATGTTTTCTGTATATTTCCAATTGTCTATCCCACTTTTTATCTTTTGTGATTGTGATATTTTTTCCATTGATTTTATTTGGCCGCTTTTAAGTTATGTCTCTACTTCTATTCCAATAATCACTCTCAAAGTTGTATTACATCTGTTTAAACCTACTTTTGTAAAAAATTAGAGTTATCATCATCTATTATCTTCTCACTGAACAAAAATGAAACCATATTGTTAATTCTGTTGTTTTTTACTATCTCATCTTATATCTTGATACATTAAAAGTTTTCTGTGTTCAAGAGTGTAGTATGAGAATTCACAGCATATTCCACTCCCCAAATTTTGTTCTGTCATATTTTTATCTTACATATAAGGGACAATCACCAAAGAGACGCCGAATGACAAAACACAGCGATAAAATATTAGAAGATATTCAAATATCGTACTCCACTGTTATTTTCTTAACAAAATAGCAAGTCATCATTACATAGTCAATTAAAGATACAGTGGGGTTGTTCGTTTTATAGTTTATACTTAAATGTATTTCTAGTATAATTTTACTATGTGACGAAATTTTCTGATAACAACGCATTTTTTTTTCAGCTCAGTTTTAGACTGTTTCAAGATCAATAGACTATTCCTGCTACTCAGAACTTGTGATTTTTCTATTCAGTTCCAGCATAGAATATACTAGAATAAACAAAATGACCTTTTACATACAAAACTAGTTTCACTACAAGCATAATGAACATATTTTTCCTAAAATTATGTTGTTAAAATTAGATTATGTTATCTATTCTTGAAGTTCTATATGCTGATCAATATTATTTATAGAATCCCTTCTTTTTTGCTCAGCAAATCATTGCAAGTATTTTCTATTTTCACATTCTCAAAATCTAATTAGATATCAGAACTTCTAGGTTTTATTCAATGTCTTGCCTTTTCAAACTTTGGTTTTGTTTTCTGGGAGAATGTCTCTGCCTAAATTTGCAACTCACTGATCGTCTCTCTCTGCAGATTCTTTTGTTTGCTAATAAGGCAATTCACATGATAGAAATGTTAATCATTATGATACCTTTTCATGGCTATATCATTCTGCTAACATCTTTCAGAGGATTAAAATCAAAGTTATTTTAAAGTTATATTTTCCTTACTGTGTTTCTACAGAGATAAGTTATTTCATTTGTTGAGTTGTTTGCCTCTTGATTATCAGAATTTCTCCCTCAATGGTATTCTTTGTTAGATTTGATACTGTCTTTCTGCATTGTATTTTTCTGTACAGCATTTGATTGAGGACAGGAGAAGCTGCTGTGGATTAGGTGAAGGCTGTTTTCAGGGAATTCAGGGAATTCAGGAGACGTGCTATGTTCCTGAGCATGGATGCTCCCCGTGTCTCCCAGAAGTCTCCATTTACTCCTCTATCCTTAATAAACTGTTCCTGCCTAGGGTTGCCACCTTGTCCAATGGAGTTGGGAAAGAAATGTACCAGAATTAATCTACTTGGCTGCACCTACTCTGAATCCAACTTACTACTCTATTGCTTTCTCCTTACTCCACATTTTCTTGTACCTTTCACCACTGTATTAGTTTGCTTTCACACTGCTGATAAAGACATACCTGAGACTGGGAAGAAAAAGAGGTTTAATTGGACTTACAGTTCCACATGGCTGAGGAGGCCTCAGAATCATGGTGAGAGGTGAAAGGCACTTTATGCATGGTGGTAACAAGAGAAAATAAGGAAGAAGCAAAAACAGAAACCCCTGATAAACCCATCAAATCTCATAAGACTTATTCACTATCACAAGAATAGCATGGAAAGACCAGCCTGCATGATTTAATTACCTCACCCTGGGACCCTCCCACAGCACGTGGGAATTCTGGGAGATAAAATTCAAGTTGAGATTTTGGTGGAGACACAGCCAAACCATATCATTCTGCCCCTGGTCCCTCCAAATCTCATGTTCTCACATTTCAAAACCAATCATGCCTCCCCAATAGTCCCCCAAAGTCTTTATTCATTTCAGCACTAATCCAAAAGCCCACAGTCCAAAGTCTCATCTGAGACAAGGCAAGTCCCTTCTGCCTATGAGCCTATAAAATCAAAAGCAAGCTAGTTACTTCCTGGATCCGATGAGGGTACAGGTATTGGGTAAATACAGCCATCCCAAATGGGAGAAATTGGCAAGAATAAAGGGGTTACAGGGCCCATGCAAGTCTGAAATCCTGCGGGGCTGTCAAATTTTAAAACTCCAAAATGATCTCCTTTGACTCCAAGTCTCACATCCAGGTCATGCTGATGCAAAAGGTGGGTTCCTATGGTCTTGCACAGCTCTGCGCCTGTGGCTTTGCAGGGTACAGCTTCCCTCCTGGCTGTTTTCACAGGCTGGCGTTGAGTGTTTCTGGCTTTTCCAGGAGCACAGTGCAAGCTGTCGATTGATCTACCATTCTGGGGTCTGGAAGATGATGGCCCTCTTCTCACAGCTTCACTAGGTATTCCCTAGTAGGGACGCTATGTGGGGGCTCTGACTCCACATTTCCCTTCCGCACTGCCTTGGCAGAGGTTTTCCATGAGGGCCCCGCCCTTACAGCAAACTTTTGCCTGGGCATCCAGGTGTTTCCATACATCTTCTGAAATATAGGCAGAGGTTCCCAAACCCTAATTCTTGACTCCTGTGCACCTGCACATTCAACACCATGTGGAAGCTGCCAAGGCTTGGGACCTCAGCTCTTTGAAGACACAGCCCGAGCTGTACATTGGCCCCTTTCAGGAACGACTAGAGGGGCTGTGACACAGGGCACCAAGTCCCTAGGCCACACACAGCATGGGGACCCTGGGCCCAGCCCATAAAACCACTTTATCCTCCTGGGCCTCTATGCCTGTGATGGGAGGGGTTGCCGGGGTGTTCTCTGACATGGCCTGGAGACATTTTCCCTATGGTGTTGGGGATTACCATTAGGCCACTTGCTATTTCTGCAGCCAGCTTGAATTGCTCCCCAGAAAATAAATTTTTCTTTTTCTTTTCTTTCTTTTCTTTCTTTTTTTTTTTTTTTGAGAAGGAGTCTCACTCTGTTGCCTGGGCTGGAGTACAATGGCCTGATCTCAGCTCACTGCGACCTCCACCTCCTGGGTACAAGTGATACTTCTGCCTCAGCCTCCCAAGTAACTGGGATTACAGGCACCCAACATCATGCCTGGCTAAATTTTGTATTTTTGTAGAGATGGGGTTTCACCATGTTGGCCAGGCTGGTCTTGAATTCCTGACCTCAGGTGATCCACCCTCCTAGGCCTCTCAAAGCGCTGGGATTACAGGCTTGAGCCATTGTGCCTGGCTGGGTTTCTCTTTTCTATCACATTGTCAGCCTGCAAATTTTCTGAAGTTTAATGCTCTGTATTCCTTTTAAAACTGAATGCCTTTAACAGTACCCAAGCCACCTCTTGAATGCTTTGCTGCTTAAAAATTTCTTCCACCAGACACCCCAAATCATCTCTCTCAAGTTCAAAGTTCCACAAATCTATAGGGCAGCGGCATTCCTCATCTTCATCTGAGACCACCTCAACCTGAATTTTATTGTCCATATTGCTATCAGCATTTTTGGCAAAGCCATTCAACAAGTCTCTCAGAAGTTCCAAAGTTTCCCACATTTCCCTGTCTTCTCAGGAGCCTTTCAAACTGTTCCAGCCTCTGCCTGTTACCCAGTTCCAAAGCTGCTTCCACATTTTCAGGTATCTTTTCAGCAATGCCCCACTCTACTGGTACCAATTTAGTGTATCAGTTTTTCATGCTGCTGATAAAGACATACCTGAGACTGGGAAGAAAAAGAGGTTTAATTGGACTTACAGTTCCACATGGCTGGGGAGGCCTCAGAATCATGGCAGGAGGTGAAAGGCACTTCTTACATGGCAGTGGCAAGAGAAAATGAGGAAGAAGCAAAAGCGGAAAGCCCTGGTAAACCCATCAGATCACGTGAGACTTATTCACTATCATGAGAATAGCACGGGGAAGATAGGCCCCCATGATTCAATTACCTTCCCCTGGGTACCTCCCACAACATGTGGGAATTCTGGGAGATACAATTCAAGTTGAGATTACAGTGGGAACACAACCAAACCATATCAACCACTATGTGGGAAGTACTCTTATAGCAATCCAAAATTAGTGTAAGAATTACTCTCTTATTTTGGGCTGTGGTTTTCATTTTCAATGCAATATTATTTCTGTCTTCCTAAGATTTCTCATAGTCTCTGATACTGTGAAATTAAGACTGATAAAAAGAAGTGATAAAATGAGATGTTTATACACCAGTATAAAATAATAGTGGATTAGAGGTTCCATAGTGATTCTTTCTAAATAGCCCATTAAACATCCATGAAAATTACAGGAAAAGTAGCACCATAGGCTCATGCTTAAAAAAATTTATGCTAAAACCAAGTTGGGAATTATACTGACTACTTGTTTAAACAGAATAGGCTTACACAGTTTGGGGTTTCTCTCTCTCTCTCTCTGTCTCTGTCTCTCTCTCTCTCACACACACACACACGCACACACACACACACATCTCACATGGTCTTAATACTGATTCTTCTGAATACAGGGCCTAGGGCAAAAACTAACAGGTTAATGTTTTATTGGGAGATACATTCCCAGGGAAGCAAGAGTCAAGGATATAGGAGAGTGAAGGCAGGAATGTGGAAGAGCAAACACAAGATGGTGCATTTCAGAGCTGGCCACAGCTTTGCCTCGAAACACACTGTTGCTAAGTTACATAGGACATATTCAGAGAAGCGACATGGAAATCCCTGAGTTGGAAACAGTCAGCTGGGGAGGAGAGGGAGCAACTTATTTGCTGAATCTTTCCTGCTTTGTTTCTGCCTTTGGTCAAAGTCTTACCCTCAGGACATCCATATCCCAGAAGGTTTTTTTGTTTCTTTGTTTAACATGGCCAATTCTCTAGGAAGCATCCAGGGAAACCCAAGCTTTATTGGCCATAAGCCAGCCACTGTGTGGGCATAGGGGTCTCTTTCTGTCAGTAGGCACCAAGCAAAGGGTGCTTCAGTCTGCAGTGTTGGTATCAGCAGTGGCTATCAGAACTCTACAACTCTCGGAATAGCTTCTGCTACAGCTGATCTGGCCAAGAAATCAGGCAAGTGGCCAAGGCATGAAGAGACATGGCTGAATTGATCTAGAGTGGCAGGTAAGCTTGTGTCTTGCAAAAGTTTCTGAACCAGAAAGAGGGAAAAATGCCAATGAAGATAGTGAGGAATGAATTTAACTCATATCCATTCTCTGTGTATAAATCGAGAGTGGAGGGATTGAGTTGACCAGAAAGAAAACTTGGTAGTTATTACATGCAATGGCCAGTTTTGCACCTACTCCAACAACTACAATATTTTAAAATATATTCAAACAATGCAAATTTTAAGGATCAAAATGGAAAGAATAAAGGAATGGATGAAAGCATTATATAGCCTATGATTCTTAACCATCATTTATAAAATTGATTCACAGACCACTGAATTAGATTCTGGAAGTAATGGATGCTTTCACTAGGGGAATATTATCTGGCATGTTCTGGGAAAAAAGAAAGACAAAATCCAGGAATGGTTTAGGTGGTTATGTAGCATGACCAAAAGGGGAGCAGAATAATGTTGAGCAATATGGCGTAAATGGATGCCATTTTGCTCCCCCATATGAAGCTAGATATTATGGCAGAGCAATAGCTTGATATAAGGTTAAAGTCTGAAGGGGATAAGCTATAATCATCAAAACAAAGAATGAGAAGAGCTATGCAACTTTACTTTTCCTTCTGCTTTTTTGCAAATAGGAGACAAATAAATCTCCCCATACAATGCTGAGAAAGAATAGGACAGAAAACACAGTTTGATAATATTGAAACATAATTGAAAGGGAGCATCATCTTGAAAACTCACAAAAATATATTTCAAACAATTTTTTTAAAAATCATAAGCTTTATTTTTTAGAGCAGTTTTAGGTTTACAGCAAAATTGAAAAGAAGTATGGAGTTCCCACATACCATTCCACTATTTTCCCCCACTGTTAACATCCCCCACCAGAATGGTACATTTGTTATAACTGATGTACCTACATTAACATATAATTATCACACAAAATCCATAATTTACATTAGCATTTATTCTTGGTAGTGTACATTCTATGAGTTTTTAACAATGTATAATGATATATAATGATACCAGTACTGTAATATCATACAGAATAATTTCATTGCCCTAAACATCATCTGTGTTCCACTCATATAACCCTCCCTCTCACAACTCTTAACAATCACTAATCTTTTTACCTTCTGCATAGTTTTCCAGAATATCAAATAGTTGCAGTCCCACAGTAAGCAGCCTTTTCAGATTGGCTTCTTTCATTTAGTAGTATGCATTGAAGTTTTCTGTGTCTTTTCATGGTTTGATAGCTCATCTCTTTTTGGACTAAATACTTGAATAATATTCAATTGTGTGGATGTACAACAGTTTATTTGTCCATTGACCTACTGAAGGATATATTGGTTGCTTTCAGTTTTTGGAAATTATAAATAAAGCTGCCTTAAATATCTGTATGCAAGTTTTTGTTTGGATATACGTTTCAACCATTTTGGCAAATACTAGAGTGTGATTGCTGGATCATATGATAAGAGTATATTTAGTTTTTGTAAGAAACTATCAAATTGTCTTCCAAAGTGGCTGTAACGTATTACCTTCCCACCAGGAATGAATGAAAGTTCCTGCTGCTCCTTATCATTGCCAGTATTTGGTGTTGTCATTGTTAGAGGTTTTGGCCATTCTAATTGGTATGCAGTGGTGTCTCATTGTTGTTTTAATTTTAAATTCCCTAATGATATATGATGTTGAAAATATTTTTATATACTTACTTGCCATCTATATATCTTTGATGAGGTATACATTTAGGTATTTGCTCATTTTTTAATCTGAGTGTTTATTTTATTGTTGAGATTAAATAGTTCTTTCTATATTTTGGGTAACTGTCCTTTATCAGATATGTCTTTTGCAAATATTTCCTCCCAGTCTGTAGTTTGTATTCTCATTCTCTTGAGATGTCTTTTGTAGAGCAGAAGTTCTTAATTTTATGGAAGTCCAGCTAAACAATACTTTTTACAATAAATATATTTTAGAGGATGTGTTCTTGTTGTCACAAAATAATAAAATTACGGTGTTGCAATAAATAGAAGCAAGGGTATTTAACCATAAGATTTAAAAAATAAAAAAAATAGTCAGTCGGGTGCGGTGGCTCACGCTTGTATTCCCAGCACTTTGGGAGGCTGAGGCGGGCGGATCACGAGGTCAGGAGTTCGCGACCACGGTGAAACCCCGTCTCTACTAAAAAATACAAAAAATTAGCAGGGCGTGGTGGCAGGCGCCTGTAGTCCCAGCTACTCGGAGAGGCTGAGGCAGGAGAATGGCGGGAACCCGGGAGGCGGAGCTTGCAGTGAGCCGAGATTGCGCCACTGCACTCCAGCCTGGGCGACAGAGCGAGACTCCGTCTCAAAAAAAAAAAAAAAAAAAAAGTCGATTGAAATTAGTTAAATTATCCCACTACTATCATACTTTTAGACTGCTACTCTAGATTGTTCAATTACAGAAAACAGGATTTTGAAAGAGAAACTATTTAGAAACATTACCTATTTTAATTATACTCCTGCTTATGACTGGAGACTTCAATTATAAAATCAATTTACTTCACGTATGAAAGGGTATGTAAAAGGCCAACTCACTAACTTTGTACTTCAGTTATTCTTACAATAAATAATAGTTCTACCATCTCCATTTAGTACTTTCATGGTTAGGTATACAGATATTTGTTTTTCACATAGAATAAACAGCTCATAAAGTAAGAATTTGGTACAAAGGCCGAAAATTTAAACATGAGGATTTTCTGAACTGTTTTGCATTTAAACTTATGACTAAGAGTAATGTGATTCACTTGCTTTTTGTACTATTCGGCAAAGTTCACTTTCCATTATAAATTGGAAGACATCAAAAAAGTTTTGTCAACAAACTTCTGGATTGCATAACTCTTTTTCCTCTAACTTCAACTTCACTTTAGCTTAAGGTTACTTTAAAAAGATAAAAACAAAACATTAGAAAATCAAGAAATCTCCAAACATTGGTTTTAATTTCTTATAAAAAATATGTTGCTGATTAGAGAAATCAATTCACTCTGATGAGAACCTGATCTGTACCAGGACCAATCTCTTCATCTTTATTCTACTCGTCAGAAGTACAAAAAAAGTGGGTAATAGGCTGAAAGTAGTTATGTAGGATGTTGGGACATTTTAACAACATGCTTTTATCTGGGAGTTGGGTTATCAAAGGTAACCAAACTTGGTATGCACCTTAACATGCTAGTGATAGAGATAAATCCCAGTTTTGATGTCAATTGTGTTTACTGTTGTCATTAACTAGAGAGCAATTCAAAAAAAAAGTGAATATTTTGAGTGAAACTAAGAGGTAAATCTTTAGACTCCACCATTATATATTTTCTCATTTTGTATGATTATTCAGCAAGTGAAGGAAACATTATTCAAGTATATTGTGGAAGCTATGAAAGCTCGCATGTGCGTTTCCCTATGAAGAAGCACATATATTTTCCATAAAGATCCATCAGCCTAACGTTTTACTAACTTAAGCCCTGTGCAATATATGATTCACATTTCTTCTGCATATTACATTAGAATGAGATTGTAAGGCCAGTTTTTCTTTTAATAATAATTTTGCTTCTCAAATTTATTCATATTGCTTTTGGGGATTTATGGAACAAACGGAGAATCATATACATTCATTCTGGTTTGTGATCTCATTAGATGTCTGCCTTGTAATGCAGTCCTTTATTTTTGGGATACATTGTAGGACAGCAAGTCAGTTAGACTTTCATACTAGAAAGTAAAGGGGAGTAGCAAATGTGTCAAAATAGTGTAGAAATTCATTGCATAGAACGGTATAAATAGAATCAAATTGTATAAACGTTTGTTTTTCCAAGGCAGAAAATTAAGCTTATACCAGATGAGGAGGATTGTTTTTATCTCTAATGTCCTGTGTGAAGGTGTTAGAGAAATGGACTTAGTGTCTCCATTATTAAGGTTTCAGGAAAGAAAGGGCTGAGGAAAGTTTGAGAGCATAAAATTCTCTATTAATACATATGTTTAATTAGGAAAATTTATTCACACTGCAGATAAAACATAGACAAGAATTAGGTCCCTTTGGTTCTATAGAGTGTTATTTTATGCCAAAAGGAAGGAATGGATCTTGTCATTCAATAGAATGGTAACTCTCATGATATATGACCATTTTCATTATCATCATTCCCCTGAGGCCAAATCTCCATTATGTTCATTAACTAAAAAGTCTTTGTTTAATGTTTTGTTTTATGTTTCATAGTAGAATTATTATTTTTTATATAAAATGTATTTGGAAATCATAGGTATCCACCAAATGTACAACAGTTCTAATATAGATTCAAAATACAATATAGGGAAATCTCTTATTTTCAGAATACATTATAACATATCTTTAGTTTTATTATACATTTAACTTGCATTTGGTTGTATTTTTAACTTGTTTTGATTACTAAAAAGCACAGGACCTGTAACTTAAGATGTAAAAGATTTATGGGTTCTTAATTCTCCTCCTTTTACTGTTGAAGTAACTGAAGTCAATTTTATTTTTGTGATAGTCATTGAGAGAGGGGACCTATGGCAGCACAAAGGGAGTGGAACATTCCCTCACTGCCACATGACCATTTGTTTGCTCAATCCATTGCAAACAAAAAAGCTCTATGCCACAGCAATGAGGTTGCTGTATTTCTACCTTGTAAAGATATATTTTTGTACTCCTTTCCAGAAAACCAAGTCCTAGAATTTTCCTGGAATAGAAATTCTGGAGCTACAACTGGGAGAGAATCTAAGGCTTTTAAATTATAATCATTTAGAAATAATTAACATAGATAAGCAGATTTTCTTTTGAAAACCAACTGTTTACATTATGGTATGAAACAAAAATAGTCTTATTCAAAAAACTATATATTTAAGTTTTAATTGTATTAATGATATATTTACAATGTTTTCTGTGTTAACATATCCTTGGACTACCTTCTGGAATAAAAAAATGCAAGTAAATATAGAAAATATACTAAATTTTATTACAAATGCTTATTCTTACAAAAAAAATCGACTCAAAGTAAAAACGAAGGGAATTACACTAGATTTCATTATCATATATTGCATGTTTTTCAGACCAATGCCTGTGTTCTATGAAGTCTACTTTATATTAGTTATTGAGCAATGTACCAGTGATGACTTCCAGAAATGTTTAGAAGTAGATATAGGTAAAATTAAGATGAACTAATTCCCTTATAATTCTTCTAAATGAAGTCAGATCAGTATACTGATAGTATTTGATGTGGTTTGGCTGTGTCCTCACCCAAATCTCATCTTGAATTTTAGCTCCAATAATTCCCATGTGTTGTGGGGGTGACGTGGTGGTAGATAATTGAATGGAAGGGGGCAGTTTCTCCCATACTGTTCTCATGGTAGTGAATAAGTCTCACCAGATCTGACGGTTTTATAAGCGGAAACTCCTTTTTCTTGGCTTTCATTCTCTCTTGTCTGCTGCCATGTAAGACATGCCTTTTGCCTTTCGCTATGGTGGTAGACCTCCCAAGCCATGTGGAACTGTGAGTCCATTAAACATCTTTTTCTTTATAAATTACCCTTTTTGTAGGCAAAAAAGGGTCCTTGACAATTTCTATTATGAAAAGTTACTTTCTAAATAAACTGTGTACAAATCAATGTAAGGGGAAACTTTAGACTAAAAACATAAACTACTGCAATAAAAACCTATTCTACGAATATAAAATATTAGAGAATTTTATTTATTTATTTATTTATTTACTTATTTATTTTATTTATTTATTTTTTGAGATGGAGTCTCACTCTGTCACCAGGCTGGAGTGCAGTGGCGCCATCTTGGCTCACTGCAACCTCCGCCTCTCGGGTCCAAGTGATTCTCCTGCCTCAGTCTCCCAAGTAGCTGGGACTACAGGCGTGCATGTCTTTAACAGCAACATGAAAACAGACTAATACAGTATTATTTTCATTAAAATTATTCTCAATTGAGTTACAATTTATAAAATTCTCAGCTGGGCGCAGTGGCTCACGCCTGTAATCCCAGCACTTTGGGAGGCTGAGGTGGGCAGATAACGAGATCAAGAGATCGAGACCATCCCGGCCAACATGGTGAAACCCCGTCTCCACTAAAAATACAAAAATTAGCTGTGCATGGTGGTGCACGTCTGTAGTCCCAGCTACTTGGGAGACTGAGGCAGGAGAATCACTTGGACCCGAGAGGCGGAGGTTGCAGTGAGCCAAGATGGCGCCACTGCACTCCAGCCTGGTGACAGAGTGAGACTCCATCTCAAAAAATAAATAAATAAAATAAATAAGTAAATAAATAAATAAATAAATAAATAAATAAAATTCTCTAATATTTTATATTCGTAGAATAGGTTTTCATTGCAGTAGTTTATGTTTTTAGTCTAAAGTTTCCCCTTACATTGATTTGTACACAGTTTATTTAGAAAGTAACTTTTCATAACAGAAATTGTCAAGGACCCTTTTTTGCCTACAGTAAATTTTTCAGGATATTAGTCCCAGACAAATTTTGTAATCTTTTGAGATTCTCTAACTTAAGCAGAAATAGCTTGTCAAATACATTCTTAAGATATTGCAAATATTTTGTGAATATAAACATGATAGCCCAATTGATAGCTAAATCATGAGGGTGATTTTTTTTTTTTTTACTTTAAAGGAGCAGACCTCTTCATGACAGCCTAAGAAACAATGAGAAAATTCCCACCTGCCACCATCCTCCTGCCCCACCAAAAAACAGAAAAACTTTTATGATAGCTCTTATGTAATTACTATGGACAGAAAATGTATATTGGTACATGCCTTAACTTAGGTTATAGAACTTACCCAGGAAAAAGTTCTACTTAAAGCTCCCTACTTCATATATTTACTCCTGAAAATTATAGTAGTGCCAGTAATAATTATATTAAGAAGAGTTAGTTGTGTCTTGAATCCTTACAAAGTGATAAGCACTACATTAAGTGCTTAATGTACATTGTCTTAATTAATATTCAAGACAACCCTATAATGTAGGTCCAGCTAGCATTTCTGCTCCGGTGAGGTGAAACTAGACCTTAGAGTCTAAGCATTTTATCTCTGCCACCCTGTTAGAATGTGTCATTGCCAGGACTTGAATCCAAATGGCTCTGCCTCAGCAAGTAAGCTTCACTACCATCATACTTTCCTCCTCTCTCTAGATAACATTATATTTCCAGAAGCATTAGCCAAATCTAAAGATATTTTTCTTAGATTAATGTTCTAATATTTGTCTTTATCTCAAATAACGTTCTTTTCCCACAGAAATTTTATGAGTAACTAATTTGGCTGAGTTAAAAATGATATTTATTTAGTTTCCTGGGTTTAGAGACTACCACCCACTGAAGTTTCTCTCTGTTCTCCATACACATCAGCCTTTGTAGTTTTAGTAAACATTGAGAGAAACTTGTTGCTATTGTGAAATGCTGGTCTCGGCCTAGGGATATAAAAATATAAACCATAAGTTTGAAATTTGTGAAGCACTGTGAGAATGAACTTGAACTTATCTACAATTAGGGTTTGGTATATTCAAACTCTCTTGACGAACAATAAATCCACATATGGGGTCTGATAGATGGAAAAGAAAATTGGGGTCTTGAAACAAACAAGCCAAAACCAAACACATAAATGAGTTTGCCCTGTGAAGCAGGGTCCAGATTGGAAGGGATTAACGGGTCCAAGTGAAATATGAGGCTGCGCTTCACACTATCAGAATCCTCTGAGAAGTTTCGTCTTATTTTCTTTCTTTTCTCTTAGTATAGAGGTGGTTGTGTTCTGCCACTAATTACTGTAATTCAATAGAATAAGAAGTAGAGCCAGAGACTCTCTCTCTCTCTCTCTATATATATATATATATATTTTTAAACATCTCACTAATTGATTCTGATTCACAGCCAAGGTTAGGAACAACTGACATAAATGGAAGAACTGTGTTATAAAGGTAGAAGAGCTCAGTTGTGATAAATACCTTTGAAAGAGCTTGTCCCAGAGCACAAAAGAAATTTATCTGCTGACCTGAGAAGAACAGCCAGGTGAGCAGTCAAAAAAATACCTACAGCCTCAAAAAGGTGACTGATAGGCAACATGGAGGTAATTAATTTTATGTGTCAACCTAACTGGATTAAGCGACACTGAGATATCTGGTACAATATTATTTCTGAGTAAGTTATGAAGGTGCTTCCAGAAGAGATTAGAATTTATGTTGGTAGACTGAGCAAAGAAGATTATCCTTACCAATGTGGGCAGATATCATTCAATCCCTTGAGCACCCAACTAGAACAAAAAGGTGGAGGAAGGGCAAATTTGTTCTCTCTCTTTATGATCTGGAACATCCATCTTCTCCTGTCCTTAGACATCAGCATTCCTGGTTCTTGGGTCTTTGAACTTGCATATGGAGTTAGATCACTGGCTCCCATTGTTCTCAGGCTTTTGGGTTTGGACTGAGAACTATACCCATGGCTTTCCTACGTCTCCACGTTACAGAGAGCAGATAGTGGGACTTCTTAGCCTCTGTAATCGTGTGAGCCAATTCCTCATAATAAATCTGTGCTTGCATATCTATATCGTTCTCTATATCCTATTGGTTCTGCTTCTCTGGAGAACTCATACTATTTTAAGGCCCAAAAAGTTGAGCAGCAGTAAGAGCAACAGACCAATAGTATCAATGACCTAGGAAAAAAGTGAAAGTAGTGATGCTAGAAAGCTGCCCCCAGGAGGCCTGAGATCTCCACTATCTTATTTATTTATGTCCAGTATTTAGACTTATGTCTTGCTTATAGTAGTTGCTCAATTAATATTTGCTAAATAAATTAGTAAATAACACTAGAGTAAAGAACCTAGAATATTTCATCACAATAACATCACAAAATATCAAATGCTAATCAAACTCTTACTTATCTACACATATACTACTCCCCAGAAACCTAAAATAATTGATGAGGAAGATATCTGATAAAGATTGGATTTTTTGTTAGTCATGCAAGTGAAAGCTCAGTGCTTTGAGATTTGTAGAACAATGCATTTAAAATGTAATACATTTGTATTCACAGGTGTAGCAAGGGACATACATTTCAAATGAAAATATTTGCTATGTATTTCTTCCTCTCTTTGAGATCTGTCCTAAACCACCTGGCATATGAGAACTCTAGACAATTCTAGTTAATGCCAGACCTGTCTTCACCTAGTTAGTTAATTTAGCTTAAACCTGAGATTATTAAAATCCATGTTTCTAAAATATGGTCTCATTTGACGGGTTCCTTGGAGAAATATATATTTGCCAGTGTAATCATAGATGGCCAAATTCCTGGTAGGCATTTAATATTACCTGCTGCAACAAAGCCGAAGCAGCTGTTCTGTCTTCATTTGTCTTTAGAACCCCAAATTAAAGGGAAATAAAATATAAAAAGTTCGAAATTAAATAGTTCTTGCATATAAGATAATTAAATATACTGCCCAAAGCAAACGTGTCAAGGAAATTCTCATTTCTACTCTAAATGAAACTACATCCTTCTATTTCAAACTAAGTAAAATGTCTGATTGCTGTTTCCCCACTATTGTGAAGATGAAGTTTCTAAGTGGAGCTTTGAAAATTCCTGATTTTTATACTAAACTTTCTAACTCTCTTGAATATATTCCTTAAGCAATCAGAAAAACTAAGAGATTTCTTTATTCACCAGGACATATAGAACTAAAACAATTCATTAATTAATACAAAGACACATACCTCAAAAATTTGTTTTCAGTTTCAGTATATATAATTAGATGTGACTGCTTCTACCAATATCTTTCTGTAGTTAGTATCAGACATTACACTCTCTTAATGTGTCCAGTCTACGAAGTGAATCTATGAAAGTATTTAAAATTAAAAATAAAACACAGCCTCTGAACAAGGTGATATGTTCAGGTTTGTGATTGACAGATTTTCTGATATGAGTAAAATGAAATCATTTGCTCCAAATGCAATAGTAATTATCAAATCATAAACCTCAATTTTTCTACCTTAAAAATATATGTGTATATGACATCAGTATCTTTTCTTGCCAGCTCTCGGATTTTTTCAATATTTTGTGAAAGATTTTACTTAATGAAACTCAGTCTTGCCAGACAGAAACTCCATGAGGCTAATGCCACTTTTTCAAAATGGCATGACAGAAGTACAGAAAATTTTTATTATGCATGAGATTTAACTGTCATATGATAGAAAGTAAGACAGACGCAACTCAGTTTTTCAACATATGAAACTATCATCAAGCTCTCGAACCCATCTTGAAGAGCATTTCCATCTGATTTAAAGTGAGTATAATGACTATTACTTTAATAAAAATAACTTAGACTAAAATATCATAATCTCTTTTAGATTTGGATGTTTTTCCTCACTTGTTTTAATAATTGGAAATCATCATTTAGATTTAACTTTTTTTTAGTCTAACATGTACCTTATAAAGCTAGTATGTTAGAGGAAATAAGAATTGTTCTCATGAACAATTCTTAGTTCTAAATATAAAACCATATTTTAAAATATTATAAGAATCATTAGAAAAAGGATATTTTAAACAGATCATATGGGATGAATTGTCTCACTATGTGTAAAAGGTGAAATTAGATATCTCCCTCACACTAGTCCTAAAACTGCAAAAATAAATTCCAGATTGATTAAAGCCTTTAACGTGAACAATACATTGGAGAGAAATATTTAATATATTCATGGATTTTTTAAGTGCTACTAAAAAACTGTATTCCATGTGTCTAGCAAGTCCATAGCTTTTCTGTCTAGTATGAGTCCATTTATTCTGATTAAATTTAGTAAAATTTTTAACAATATTGTATTTTAAAGAATCTGATTTCTGGAGACCTGTAAAGTCAGGGATGGAGCTGAGTGCTTAACAAGATGCAGCCTTTATTTAAATTATCTGTTATTATAAAAAATGCATTATCAGGTATAAACCAGGAAAATAAGGCAAAAATCCCACATCTCAAACTGATTCTTTTCTTATTACCATGTTCAGCATTGACATGATAGAAATGACTCCCAGTATCTGTTGACCAGCAAGTCAAAATGATATTCTTTCAAGTTACTTTAAGACTATGTTTTATGATAATAAGATATTAAAGTGATACGGTCTCAACTAGTGGATGGTGATGGTGGAAAGTGGGGCTTGGCAATCTAGAAACAAAAATGTTCGAAGACTAGATGCTGGAAGCAAAGCTAGTTTGGATGTGGGAACACATGTGGTGTGGTTTCTCAGATGCTACTCATCTACCCCTTACACAGTACTCATTCCTCAACATGTTTATCAGTTGAGAGGAGATGTTATAGGTATGAGTGGTAGGAGCAGATGCATAAAAATATAAAGGCAAAAAGGGGTGAGTGGGAGGAAGATCAGTGTTAAAACTGAATCCATACTGCTGAATCCATATGTGCTTATTTAACATTTTGTTTGTGGATAGTCAGGAAAATAAGAAAAATAATTAAAAATATCAAAAAGAAAATAAATTCACAATATTGATTATTAAGGTAATCTATGGGAAATTCTGGGAAGCTGCTGAGCTGCAGGAAGCTCCTTTTCACTTTATTCCTACATATAATGAGTTTTCTTCCCCACAGAGCAGGAAGCAAGTGAGACTAGGGCTTTTCTCCCTTGCGAGCTGGGCAAGCCTGAACATGAGCCTCAGGAAGGGGCAGGCATCTCTGCAAAGACCTAGAAATTATTGGAGGCAAGGACGACATCTGTTCCTTGTTAAGTGTGCTGGATTTTTGGCCCCAAGTGGCCAAGCAGAAGCTGAAGGGATGAGGTAAATCCTCTGACACCCTGAAGATGGACAAGGATCCTCTTTAGTGGTACAGCAATCTGCCTGTTTCTATATCACTGCCTACTTCCACCACTTGTAGAATGGAAGACAAGTGAGATAGTTCAGCAACTAGCTTGAGTGAGATGATAAGGAAAATTGACATCTTATCTGAAGGGCGCAGCAACTAAAAGAAAAAGTGCAGTCAGAGCAAACACAGCACATGTTCAGCCAAATAGAGATAAAGAGAAGTAACAAACTGAATAAGAAATGAATTGTATATATATTACATAGTATATGAATTATATATGTACTACATATATAATGAATGAATTATATATGTACTACATATATAATGAATGAATTATATATGTACTACATATATAATGAATGAATTATATATGTACTACATATATAATGAATGAATTATATATACTATATATGTAGTATATTATATACGTATGATATATATAATAAGACATATCATTTATATATATGAGTTTTTAAGGAAATTGAGGCCCAGCCCAAAAACGACTTCAAGACTTCTAAAAAAATGCCTTCCCAATAGCAGCAATAACAATAAGATCAGTAGCTATACTGAAGGAAAGAAAATAAAGATTCAAACTCAAATTCGAGGTTTCAGAAGACATCTCAGAGCATAGAATGAAAGCACAAGATAATGAAGGAAAAAAAACACAGACTTGAAGGACATAGTCAAGAGAAATTCTATATGAAAAAACAGAAGTTCTAGAAAGTGAAATATAAACTGATGATGGAAGGGCAAAAATTGGGCAATTAGAAGAAATTTTTCCTGACCTGAAGAAAGCCTTCCCTTTGACAAAGCTCAAATTCAAAGATGAAGAGATCAGAATGGACACACAAAACCAGGTATTTCCTGATAAAACCTCTGAACACTAAGAACCAAGACAATCATAACTTGTAAGATTCAAAGCAGGAAGAAGAAGGTACCTACAAAGGGAAAACATTATCTGCAACCCTGTATTTAGAAAAAACATAGAACAGCACCTGCATGATGCTGAACTGAGAGGGCAGTGAAACAGAAGTACTGTACTCAGCTAAGTTATCATTTGGCACATTTATTTAATGATAACCAGAGACTTAGGGAGTTTATTACCCATCGACATTCTCTCAGGAAAAAGAGTCAAGAAAAGCAACAGTGTCATTCAGGGCTCTTATTGCTAATGATAGAATGTATCCTGGAAGTTTAAACAGGAAAAATAATTTATTAAAAGGTATTTGAGGGGTCACAGAATTTCCAAGAAACTAAGATTGTCAGGCTTAAATACTATGTGCTATATTTTTTTTTCAGGGATTACCCTAGGGAAAAAAAAACACAAAAATTTCATTTATTATCTGGTAAATTGTGTATAGAAATAAAGTGAAAGTCCTGTACAAAAATATAATAGCTAATGGGAAAGGTTACCTCTGGGAATAAAAGAAAGAGTGAAAATAGAAGAGGAAAGTGAACGATCTTACTTTGCTCTGTAAATATGGATACTTGATTTTGTAACCAAGATGTTTAAATGTTGTATTATAACAATGTAAAGTATAGTAGAATTTTCTATTCGTGATTTCAAAAAAAGAGAAAATAAGATAAAAATGAACACAATATTAGACACTTGTTTTGCCTTTTGTGACATTCATGGCTTTTACTTACATTAAAAAGTGGAACTTCTAAGCAAGGTATTTAGCTTGGTCTAACAAAGCAAGAGGCTGTCAGGTAGATTTGATCAGTGTGACTTAAAACATCCTGTGTATTAGTATTTGAGAGATAAAAAGTTAGATGTGATGTGACCTTAACTTGGCTGTCTTCTGCACAGGCTAGAAAAAAGGACTGACATTGTTTTAATAGAAAATACATCCACTAGTATGCCAAGGTCATTACAACTTAATTGCTTCAGATTTCAATCAGTGATTTATCAAATATGAATACTCTTTAGGGAGAAATGTATAAAAACCTGAGCTCTGTGTGTAAACTATATCTTGTGATTTGTATAACAAAATATTTCATCAGCGTCTTTATAAAATACATGAGTACCCATGAGGCCAAGAACCAAAATACATTCCTCATTTTGCAGAATTTATAGAGATAATAAATAAAATGTGGTGGAAATGTGGCCGCATTATATTTTAGACTGAATTTATTTATTTGTCACTTTTTAGTTTTGCTAATCTTTCAAGTAAAGTGTTGTTAAATGTGTAAGGTGATTTCTTAGGAAAACAAAAGAAAAAATAAACCCTTAAAATTCTGTAAAATGATATTATTGGCTCTCTTTCTTGGTGGACAGAGCAAGTCACCTTGGAAGATAACTTTTTTGTTCAGGGAAGAATCACTGGAATGGTCCTTTTAACATATGTAAATAAAACACAGATAAGAAGCAATTGTGTTTGGAGAATTGTGTAGTAAGATGATTGTGACCTTGAATTTCTCCCAAAGGCCCTTGGAATGCAGAGCTGCTCAGACGGTAGGAGGTAGAGATATTTGAATTGGGGTAAATAAACTTTCTAAAGGGAAAGGATTAAGACCATAATCCTTTTCTTTCCCTTTCCTTTTTTCTTTTATTTTCATTTCTTTTTTCTTTTTTCCTTTCCTTTCCTTTCCTCATTTCTTTTTTCTTTTCTTTTCTTTTCTTTTCTTTTCTTTTCTTTTCTTTTCTTTTCTTTTCTTTTCTTTTCTTCTTTTCTTTTCTTTTCTTTTCTTTCTTTCTTTCTTTCTTTCTTTCTTTCTTTCTTTCTTTCTTTCTTTCTTTCTTTCTTTCTTTCTTTCTTCTTTCTTTCTTCTTTCTTTTTTTGAGATGGGGTCTCACTCTGTTGCCCAGGCTGGAGTGCAGCAGCGTGATCTTGGCTCACTGCAACCTCCACCTCCTGGGTTCGGGCAATTTTCCTGCCTCAGCCTCCCAAGTAGCTGGGACTACAGGCACATGCCACCATACCTGGCTAATTTTTTGTATTTTTAGTAGAGATGGGGTTTCACCGTTTTAGCCAGGATGGTCTTGATCTCCTACCTCATGATCTTTCTGCCTCAGCCTCCCAAAGTGCTAGAATTACAGGCATGAGCCACCATATCCGTCCTGTGATCTTTTTCTTTTGAGATTTAATATAACTAAAATTTTTCTCACAGAGGGTCATTGATCAAACTGATGTTGATTGGAAGGAAATTTGTTGAGGACACCCAAAAAGCTCAACATGAGGGAGAAGGAATCTGCATCGCTAACTCAGGCTTACCACTAGAGCTGGACATTTTAATTGGAAAGTCAAGTCTCAGGAAATATGTCATTATAGCTGGCAGTCTTTTCTAGAGTCAATTTCACTGCCGCGGGAGTATGAGCTGAGCATTTGAGAGTGAAATGTAATGAGCTATAACGTTGAAACCCAATGCCAGGATTGGTGTAGTGATCTGGGTCACCAGGAATAGAAATCCTGCTATGAACAGGTATTCCTCAGAATACGTGGGAGTAGTGTTCAATAGCAGTATTATAGGCTAAGAACAAAAGCAGAAGTGCCAGTGTCTAATCAGCTGCCACACAAAATACCATAGACTAGGTGGATGTAATGGCAGGAATTTATTTTTCCAAAGTTCTGGAGTCTGGAAGTTTGAGGTTAGGGTGCCAGCATGGTGTGTTGAGGGCTCTCTTCTGGGCTTGCAGTCAGCTTCCTCCTTGCTGTGTCCTCACATCGCAGAGAGAGAAAGATTGGGTTGAAGGGAGGAAGGCAAGGAGGGAGGGAGGGGGAGAGAGAGAGAGAGAGTGTGTGTGTGTGTTTCTTCTTATAAGGGTACTAAATCCCATCATTAGAGAGCCACCCTCATGACCTTATCTGAAACTATTATCTCCCAAAAGCCACATCTTCATCTCCTAATGGCATCATATTGAGGGTTGGAGCTTCAACATTTGAATTTTGGGATGACACAATTCAATGCATAGCAACCAGGAATTAAGCAGACTTTGCCTGTTTCTTCATTTGTATTTTGTGAATAAGAACGGTCCTCTTTACTGAGTAAACCTCTGGTTTTAATGAAATATCAGCTAAGGCTCTAGAGATATTTCAATCTTCCAACTAATCAGAAAGGAGAGTTTCCAAGAAATTAATTGGAATTAAAAGCAGTGTGAACAATGGTAATGGCTGCGTGAGGAGCTCCATGTACCCACTCCCCAGCAAGCAACAATAAATGTGGAAAATTAATAAAACTGCAATCGGTTAAAGTCTTAAAATTGTACTATGAGCAAACAGCACACGAAGATGCTTTTTTCAAGAAAAATTATTAAATTAGGTAAGAATGAGTCTGTGGCCTTTCAGAAAGAACCTGCTCCTTCCCTCTCACTCCCTAACTCAGCCTGACAGAAGCCACATTCCTAGTGGGTGTGGCGAAGAAGTTCAGATTCCTTCTTCCTTTAGTTCCCAGTCAAAGGCTGCAGTATCTTCACAAGAAAGGCAGCTGCCAGCATTTCTCACCTACTCTCCCGTTCTGTGTTACAGAGGCTGATTCTGGGAGAGTGCAGCCAAGAGCTTGGGTTTCCCTTCCTCCACCCAGCCACGACTCAAAGGACAGAGGCTTTAATTCAGGCACGGCAGACTGAGAATTCTGGGAGGTCTGTTGCTTTCACCTGAGCTCACTAATAATGTAAAGATTCCTTGCATTCCAGAAAAAGCAAGCCAAGAAGACCAGAGGCTACCACTGATGCTGAATGACCATCTCATAAACCACTCATGTGATTCTGAGAGAAGCAGGCCCATGTCCTTACTCCCATCTCTGGAGCAGTAGCTTAGAGATTTGCTAAGGGAGTAAGGCAGGCATACGAATTATAGGTTGAAAAAGTACAATAAATGAAATAAAAAAAATAGTAGATTAGAACTAAAAGATGAAACATTCAGCAAACATGAAACTAGGTTGCAAGAAATTATGCAATCTAAAGAACTGAGATAAAAGAATAAAGAAAATGAATAATGCTACAGAGGAATATAGGACATCATTTACCACCATCATATGCCTAATAGGACTACTAGGAGAAGAGAAAGAGAGAAAGCAGTAGAAAAACTACTTAATGAGCTAATGGTTAAAAACTTTTCAAATTTGATGTAAAACATGAATCTATATATCCAAAAAGCTCCAAAATCTCCAAGGGCCAAACCATTCAGAAAGATATGATTATAAACAAAAAACAAAAAGCAAATAAACATACATGCACCAAACATAGCCTCAGGATACATGAAATGAAGACTAGAAATAGAAGGGAACTTCCTCAACCCAATAAAGGACAGCTGAGAAAAATCCATAGCCAACATCATGGTGAAAGATTAAATGTCATCCACCTAAAATCAGGAAAAAGACAAGATTCTCCATTCCTGTCGCTTCTGTTCAAAACTTTACTGGATATTTTATCCAGTAGAGTTAGATTAGAAGGAGAAAAAAAAGAAGGGAGAGAGGAAGGGAGGAAGGAAGGAAAGGAGGGAGGGAGGGAGGGACAGAGGGAGGGAGGGGATGGTGAGAATCAGAGAGAGAAAGAGAAAGAAGGAAGGAGGGATAAAAAGAGAAGGAAGGAAAGGAGGGAAGGAAGGAAGGAAAGGAGGGAAGGAAGGAAGGAAAGGAAGGAAGGAAGGAAAGGAGGGAAGGAAGGAAGGAAGGAGAAAAGGAAGGAAGGAGGGAAGGAAGGAAGGAAAGGAGGGAAGGAAGGAAGGAAGGGAGGAAGGAAAGGAGGGAAGGAAGGAAGGGAGGGAGGGAAGGAAGGAAGGGAGAGGGAGAGAGGGAGAGAGGGAAGGAGGGAAGGAGGGACAGACGGAGGGAGGGGATGGTGAGAATCAGAGAGAGAAAGAGAGAGAAGGAAGGAGGGATAAAAAGGGAAGGAAGGGAAGGAAGGAAGGAAGGGAGGGAGGGAAGGGAGGGAGGAAAGGAAGGGAAGGAAGGAAGGAAAGGAGGGAAGGAGGGAAGGAAGGAAGGAAGGGAAGGAAGGGAGAGGGAGAGAGGGAGAGAGGGAAGGAGGGAGGGAGGGAGTGGTTGGTGAGAGGCAGAGAGAGAAAGAGAAAGAGGAGGAAGGAGGGAGAAAAAGAGAAAAGGAAGGAGGGAAGGAAGGAAGGAGGGGATGGTGAGAGGCAGAGAGAGAGAGAGAAAGAGACAGAGGGAAGGAAGGAGGGAGAAAAAGAGAAGGGAAGAAGGAATGAAAGAAGGAAGGGAGGGAGGGAAAGAGGGAAGAAGGAAGGAAGGAAGGAAGGAAGGAAGGAAGGAAGGAAGGAAGGAAGGAAGGAAGAGAGGGGCACCCAGACTAGAGGAAAGATGTAAGCTATCTCTTTTTTGAAATTATAATATTTTGTATCTAGAAATTTTTACAGAGTTCTCTAGAATGTTATGGGAGTAAGTGAACTAATTTAGCAAGTTCTCAGGAAATAAGATCAATATACAAAAAATTGTATTTCTATACATTAGCAATGAAAAATCCCTAAACTTAGGGAAATAATTTCACTTGCAATAGTAGAAAATATAATAAAATACTTAGGAATACATCTAACAGAATACGTTCAAAAATAAACCACAAAAATAAAATAAGTACCGAAATACTTAAATAAATGGAAACACCTCTCATATTAATGGATTGGCATACTTAATATTATTATAATGTGAATACTCTTCAAAGTGATCTACATATTTAATAAACTTTATTAAAATCCCAGGTATTGTTTAAAAACTTCACAGAAAATTTCTTTGCAGAAATTGACAAGCTAAAATTTTCATGGAAATTCAAGGAACCCGGAAAAACTAACATAATCTTGACAAAGAACAACAAATTTGGAAGACTCACACTTTCTATATCAAAGTTTGCTACAAAGCTACAGGAAAGAAAACATTGTGAGACTGTCATGAAAAGGGACATTATAGATCAATTAAATAGAATTTAGATTCTAGAACTATACTGTTATATTTATGATCAATCGACTTTCAACAAAAGGGTCCAGAAAACTCAATAAGAAAACAGTAGTCTTTTCAAAAAATGGTGCTGCGACAGCTGGTTATTCACATGCAATAGAAAGAAGTTGGACTCCTTCCTTGCAATATATATATTGCATACATACATACATACACACACACCACACACACACAAACATATGTGTATGTATATAGATATACGTATGTATACATACATACATATATATATCCACATATGTATATGTGGATATATATATATATATATATATATCTCAAGTGGGTCATAAACCTAAACGTAAGAGCTAAAGTTTTAAAAATATTCAATGGAAATGTAGGAAGACTAACCCTGGATGAGAGATAGCCTTCTTAGATGTAAGAAAAAAAAACAAATGACAAAAGTAAAAATAAATTAGAATCAAAATGAAAGGTTTCTATTCTTCAATGGATACCATAAGGAAAGTTAAATGACAACCGATAGAATGGGAAAAAATATTTACAAATCATGTTTCTAATAAGGGACTTGTATACAAGATATACACAGAATACTACCACTCAATGCTAAAAGGATAAATATCCCAATTGAAAATTGAACAAAGGATGTGAAAATACATTTCCCCAAAGATATATGAATGACCAATATACACACGAAATGTTGCCCAAAGTCTTTAGTTATTAAGGAAATGCAAACTGCACTGAAGTACTACTTAACTTCTAGTAGGATGATTATAATAAAAAGTTATGGCGGGAGATGGAGAAATTGTCACCCCTTTATAATGATTAGTGGGAATGTAAAATGGTACAGATACTTTGGAAAACACTATGGCAGTTTCTCTAAAGGTTAAGCATAGAGTTATTACATAAGCCAGAAGTTAGGTATATATAAGAGAGATGAAAACATAAGTCTACACAAAACTTGTACAAGAATGTTCATAGCAGCATTATTCTGAAGGGCCAAAAAGTGGAAACAATCCAAATGTCCAACAACTGATGAAGGAACAAACAAAACGTGTTATATCCACACGATGGAATATTATTTGGCAATTAAAAGGAATAAAGCATTGATATATGCTAAATATGTCTGAATCTTAAAAAACATTATGTTAATTGAAAGAAGCCAGTCAAAGAAGTCATATTGTCTGGGTCCATTTATATGAAATGTCCACAATAGGCAAATATACAGAAACACAGAATGGATTAATGGTTGCCTACAAGGTTACATTGGGACAAATGAGGAGGGATTGCTAATGGCTATCGGCATGATGAAAATACTCTAAAATTGAACGTGGCAATGATTGCACAGCTCTGTAGACATATCCAAAACAACTGAATTTTACTACCTAAATGGGTGAATGTTATGGCATGTGAATTATCTTGCAATAAAACCGTTATACATTAAAAACAAAAAAGTGCATTTATTTAATAGGAAAGTTAGTGAAAAGGCTTGTACAAGTTGTACATGGCATGTTGTTTTCCATGTTGTCTTTCCTTATAATTTATCCTTTCCATGGTGAATGAAAACCATCTCTGTGGAGAGTGTTTAAAGATATGCTGTGTTTTACCATGTTACCGAGATTTCTTTGCATTGGGTTGGGCCTATGCCTTATTTTTACTTTTTTTTTTTGACAAATGGCAATCATCAAAATCTTTCACTTCTTGGCCAAAGCATTTATAGGAGAGGTTAAGTCTCCCATCGTTCTCTGTCTTTGACGTGGAGCCACGGAATTAATGACGTCACTGTCTAGAAGAGGGCTTCTCTCTCTCATCAATTTTTGTGTAAGGAAAAACAAACCTTTTATTGTGTTAAACCAACCACTGAGCTATTATAATTTGTTACTGCTGCATACCTTACACTAATCTGGTTTCTTAGAGCCAGTGTCACTTAACTATAAGTACAAGGAAATGAATTTTTTGGATTTAGATGTAGTTTTTTAGGTATGCACTTTAAGTATGTTTGAGTAATTATCTATTATACATTTAATAGAGGATATTTTAAAAGTAACAAGATGAAACACTGCATGTTGATTAAATTATGATAGTCGAAGTAAGTTTGTCAGTGCCCCTGTGGGTGATAGGTGGCACATTCATATTAGAAAATTTGAAAAAGGTATAACAAGAATGTGTAGTTATGGTGTACGAAAACCACAATGGATAGAAGCCAGTGGTAGTGTAAGTGTGGCATCATTTCTATCTCTGGTAAGGAAGACACAGGTCAAGAGACAGTTACCCTATACTAGAGAAAGAACTCTGTGAGGATTGTTGCTCAAATGGAGCAGTTAAAATTGAGGGATAAAGCCAGCCCAAAGAAGCAACATGACATGAAAAGAACTGGAGTAGTGAGCACACTGAAATCCTTGTTTTTCCTTCTTAAATCCCCTGCCATTGCCACCTAATAATTGAGGGAACCTAACGAGAAGTCCTCAAGGTGGAGGAATTCTTCTGTGTTCCATAAAGGTCATTCACAAAGCATACAGTCAGATGCAGAAGGGTGAGCTGGATCTGGAGATGCTCATGTAAGAACTAGAGCCCGTGAAGATTTTGTGGCTAAAATTTCACTCAATTACAGGAGTTGCATGGTACAGAGAAGGAAGCATTGACACTTATGTGATTCTCAAACTTTAGCTTAAATCAGAATCACCTGGAAGGATAAAATATAGATTGCAGGACCAGCTACTAAAGTTTGTGATCAGTAAATCTGGGGTGGAGCCACAAAGTTTGCATCTCTAACAAATTCTTAGAGGTTACTAATGGTTATTGGCCAGGGGGACCATACTTTGAAAGTGACAAACTATAGAATCAGAATAATCATGTTTTAAATCATGACTTTGCCTTTTAGTAGCTTGAAACTGTCAGTGAGTCTTCCGACTTCTCTGATGTTCAGAGATTTTATTTATTCAAATATTCAGATTAGTCCTTTATTAATTAATTCACATAATTTTCAAAAGAGAATGTCTGTGTTTATCTGGAATGACTTTGTAGACATTATTGTAAAATTGCATGAGAAAATAAATTCCTAGCACGTTTTTTGGCACTTGATAAATATGAATACACAGTACTCGTTTCTATTCTGATATGCTTTAAATAATCAATTAAATTTATTGAGACACAAATGAAAATCTAATGGAAATGTATAAGAAGCTATATCTAATACTCTAAAGTAATGACAAATGTATATTTTTACTTATAAAACTTAAATTATTTGTGCACATAATTCTTACATAAAGTAGCAAATGTATATATAATAGCTATATGTTATTTCGTGCATATTAACTCTATATGAATATACTGCAGCCATGTTTTAATTATCTGTTGACAAATGACTCTCATATTTTACTTGGAGGCAAATGGTAAATGCAATTAATAGTAATTTGCTGTATTACTAATTAGTAACAGGCAATAATGGATCACCCATTATAATAGGCTAGTAACATTTCATTTATACTATACCCTCTGGGAAATTAAATGTTCAGAATCAGTAAAACTTTCCAGATAATTAAGGTTTAATTCCCTGAAATAAAATATTTACTCTTCATCGTGGCTTTGTAAAACACTCTGAGATGTGTAGCCTTTTAATTTATTTATTTTAATTTTTAAAAATGATTATATCAAGTTAGGAACATTAGTGTTCCACCATGCTTGAATACCAGGATGTGTGCATGGGCCTTTGAGGAAAATCGGACTTAATGTCCCCTTTGTTTATTTTGCCATAGCTATTTTTTGCTTTTCTATCTCTTTTGTCCAATAGCAGGGCAAACTCTAGAATATGTAATATAACTGTTTATTCAAAATGGTCCCGTGTTGGTTTGTCTTCATATTTGCAGCTCTTCTTGTAGTCCTGCAGTCACTTTGCAGTAATGTGTCCACTCACTTATCACTATCCCTCATAAGCTCTGGTGTATACTCCACAACTAGGGAATATCTGGAAACCAAGAGGTTGTTTTCAACAGAATTAAATATATTCTGTGTCACAGGTGTAATACAGGAATGAAGGCTGAAAATTCTGATTTGGAAACGGTGATGTTATGATTTAGTTATTTACTTATAGGCTTAAGACTATTCCAAGATGATATTGCCTGGAGTAATGACTGCCAAAGAAGATGTGGGTTTTTTTTTTTTTAATTGCACGATTTAGTTGTTTTGTATATAATTATGTCACAATGTGCAATTAACTATTATTTACCTAAATTTTAGAACATTTGAATTTGCATAGCGACTATTTCTGACTTCTTGCCTTTGTTTCTATCTGGCTCCCACAAGTGTTTGCCTGTAAGTCCCACAAAATGGGGACTCTGGCTCTCCAGTTTTTTGCAGTATACCCACCCCCTGGAATAGTAGCTCTCAACCCCAGATGGTGGATACAATTTGTTGAATGTCACTCGGCTTGCACTTTATAATCACCTGTGTTCTGGGCTAAGATATTTTGATACAAGAGTTCCAGATAGGGGCCAGGTTTGGGGATTTTATTATTTTATTTATTTATTTATTTATTTATTTATTTATTTATTTATTTATTTTTGAGGCAGGGTCTCCCTCTGTCACCCAGGCTGGAGTGCCATGGGACGATCATAGCTCACTGCAGCCTTGAGTTCCTGGGCTCAACTGATCCTCCCACCTCGGCCTCCCAAAGTGCTGTGATTATAGGAGTGAGTCAGCATGCCTGGCATCTGAATGCCTCTTGTGTTAGCTCTATGATAGCATTAGAAATATAAAGATGATATGGAAAGTTACTATCTTTGAGGCATTCACAGTGATATTGAACTGGATGTAGTTTTAAGTATTTTGTACTGAAATATCATAATCACTCTCATGCATAAATATGGCATAGAACGAATAGTAATTATCCCATTCAACAACACACGTTGCGTTTTTCCCGTGCTCTCTGACTTGAAGACCAGCTATGTGTCCTGCTCTGTTGTCCTGTCCAGGAATTCTTGGGTAGTTCTAAATATTGCTCTTTTTCACTCTCATATCAGGCTGATCTCCAGGTCTTATGTTTTTTTAATTTCCTATTTAATGTCAGAGGATTTTTATTTTTTAACTTTCTTTTACACTACTACTGCCAAAATGAAATCTATTATCATCTATATTCTGTTTACTGAAACAGTATCCTAACAGGTCTCCTAGCTTCCAGTTTTGATCCCCTGTAATCCATTCTCAAATTGTTTTAAAGCACAAAATTAAACATATCAGTCATTTCCATGCTTAAAACCCCTCAGTGTCTCCTCATTTTATTAAAAATATAATTCATATCCTTATATTTTATAATGCCCTACATAATGAGCCCCTTCTTGCCCTTCTATGCTTATTTCTTAAGTATAGTTTATTTGCTTCCCATAAGCCAGTTCTAATAAACTACATACTGTGCCCTGGAATCAACTTCTTAGTCTCTCTCTTTTTCTTTCTCTGTGTTTCTCTCTTTCTCTGGATTTATATTTTGTTATTTTTCTCTGCTTATGAAGTTTATCTTCTCTTCAATCTCAACCTCATTTTACTAGTTAATACTCTTCATCCCTTAGTATTTATCTTAAACCCTAAATTCTTTAGGAAACCTTTACTGATCCCCAAGGAACATTTGTTTAGCAACATTTGAATACATAAAAATGTTGATCCTTCTATTTAAATGTCTTACCTTTCCTGGAGCACAATTTTAGGAGGAGGCAAGACTAGGAGAACATCCCTCTAGTTTGATCCTGCACCTGTATTCGAAATGAGAGGGAGAGGAACTCTCAAAACCTGTGCAGGGCTCCCATTGAAACAGGGGCTATCTGGGGTCGCTGGAATCTCTACAGTAAGTTTCTAATTCTCTATACTTGAATAATTGCTCCAAAACCTGTGTTACATCTTCTAGTCCACATTTCTGGGTCTCTTAATCTCCCTTAATTCTGTCAGCACCCCATACATACAATCACTTGGTCCGTTTCCGATACACTCGTGGCAATACGTTTTTACAGGATTCGTAAACAATATCATTTGATTATTATCCTTCCTCCACACTATTAAGGTGACCACTAGAGAGGACTGGTTTTATAACAAAGATGTGTAGTTCAAAAAACTAGCTTTGCATAGTCAGAAAGAAAGGAAATGGAAATCAGTATTTACTAGTGCTACCCATATGGTGGTACTATGTTGTCTGCTTTGCAGATTTTACCTTTTCTAGAATACTTTAAGATATTAAAGAATGTAATTAAGGAATGTGATTACCATACCTTAGAAACGTAATTATTTAAGGTACGTGAGCTTATATCTATTTTATACATGATGATGATAAAATTAAGAATGGAATAGATTCTGGGATTAAAATCCTTAGATGTGTTGACTTCAGTGCCTAATGGCAAATTCGCATAGTGCTTCATAAAACCATAATTTTTACTGCATGCGAAATCCTTCAGACTTTATCTATCCCACAAGATATATGAGAATCTTCCCTATGGGAAACTATTTAACATTAAGGAATTAAATCTAAAATGGACCACTGATGGGAAATCCAGTGATAATGAGGTAAGTGGAAATTTGGTACACCATTAAGCTTTCAATGTTATGAGCAAGAAAACATGGATTTGTCTAATAATACAGTAATTATTACCAACTTCCTTTATCTATAATAAAGGAGTACCTGTGTAGGAAGACTGGGTTACATTAATTACGGTATTATTTGCCTTAAAGAATAGATCCTATAATCAAACTCTTTGCTTAAGCCCTCTGCTTCTTATTGATCTCTCACAATAAGAGCAGGAGGGTTAAAAATCATAGAAACCACATGGACTGCTTTATGGAAAAATAATAAATTCCAGTCTGATTTTGTTTCATAGAAAAATCTTTACTTTTAAGTCATGTAATAAATGTATTTTCATAGAATGGTATTATGTTCACCCCGCTCCCCAACACAAAAGAAGATATGTCCTCTTCTTTCTCTCTGTCTCTGTCTCTCTCTATCTGTAACTCTCTCTCTCTCTCTCATCACTTATTTTAGGACATTTTCCCAACATTTCTTCCCTTTCTTTCCTGCACTATTAATTTTCCTTTCTTTAAATTCCTTTCAGCATTCAGAAACTGATACTAATTCTTTCATTTTAAAACAACAACAACAAAAAACTATTCCTCCATTTTGCCACCAGATTTCTATTTATACCATCTGTCTGTCCTTCTCTCTGCAACAAAACTGGTAGAATAAGGATTCTCCAATGTACTTCCTCTCAGTTTGTAGTGAACCCACTTTTATCAGACTTACATCCCCACAACTATACTTAAGCTACACTTGTTGTCTTACCTGCATGTTCTAAAGATAATGGTCAACTCTTCAACTTCATCTTGACTTTTCAGTCAAAATTTTTCCAGGTGATCCCTTTCTTTTCCTCAAATATTTTCTTCTCTTGGCTATGAAACACCACTCTCTTGTTTTTCTGCAATATTTGACGTTTCCTTCTCAGTGTCATTTGATGATTTTCCTCATCTCCCTTATCTCTAAATTTCAGAATATGCAGAGTTCCACTTTTTGATGGACTTCTCTTTTAAATCTACATTCATTTTTTAATTGTGTCATCTGATTTTGGAGTTTTAAGTCCCAACTCCAGGCTGGCAATTCCCATGTCTATGTTTTCTTTTACATCTGGAGCTTAAACTTCTCCCCAAACTGCTAGATATTGTCTCTCAGGTGCCAAGGGGCATTTCAAACTCAGAGTCCAAGTCTGAGCTTTACATTACTCTTCAAACCAAGACCCTTTTCAGTGATCCTATTTCACCTAGTAGCAGCTCCATTTTTCAGTTCCCCAAAAACCGAAGAGTTATCCTTGAGTTCTCTCTTTTTTTACATCATATCTTCCAGAAAGTCCTGCTGTTTCAACTTTTGAAACGTTATCAGAATTTGAGGATTGTTCATTATATCTCCAACTGGTACCATTCTGGTTCAAGCTACTGTTACTTCTTGTTGGTTCAGAAGACAAAATCCGAATTGTCTAATGAATAATACTAGAAGGTTTGGCTGAGCAACAATTAAAGGAGCCTGGGAGTGGGTGTGCTTCTTCTGCCCCACTTAAAGGGGCTTTTCCAGAACTCAACTTTCTTAAGAAAGGCTCTACTCACCCCGACACCTGAGTACCACTCCCCAAAAGACTTCTGGTGGCTAGTAACTGGTGTTTTGTTTGTTTGTTTTTGTTTTGTTTTGACAGAGTTTTGCTCTTGTTGTCCAGGCTGGAGTGCAATGGCGCAATCTCAGCTCACCACAACCTCCACCTCCTGGTTTCAAGCGATTCTCCCGCCTCAGTCTCCTGAGTAGCTGGGATTACAGGCATGCGCCGCCACGCCTGGCTAATTTTTGCGTTTGTACTAGTGATGGGGTTTCTCCATGTTGGTCAGGCTGGTCTCATGTTTTTAGACAAGCTTTTGAACATCTGGTTTATAAATTTCATCAGATTAATGTCTCAATCATAACTGTTTTCTACACACGAGGTTGTTCCAATGTTGAAATCTAACAAGAGGAGATCAGAGGGCAGAGAACATGCAGGTCACTGGTGACTTAACAAAAGTTGTTTAAGTGGGATTTGGGGGTAGAAATTTGATTGGAGTGAGATTAGAGAGAATGTTAGAGTTGGTTATCTATTGTTATCCCTTAGTTGAAAAATTCTCCACTGCAACCTTAATCCCATACTGAGTGAAATGCCTTTGTCCTCAACCACCTAGCTGTCGACCTGGTTACTCTACATTATCGCAATAATCTCCCAACTTTCTGCTTTCATGGAGTCCCTCCAACCACCTCTGTCTCAATCTCTTGCAGCTGGCTGAGATTAAAGCAAAGTTCTTAAAATAATTTACAAGGCTCTTTAGATCTGCCCCTTCACGACTCTTCCCCCACGCTCGCACTACTCCCGAATACTCTATCTTTCTCATTGTTCACTGAGCCAGTCAGTTGCACTACGGCTTCAAGGGCTTTACCCTTGAGGTTTTCTCCACCTGATATGCTCAGTTCCCTGAAGTCTAAATGGATTGCTGCTTCATGCTTTATGGCCCTCACCTTTTATGTCACCTTCTCAGTGAAAACCCCATCTGAACACCTACCTCAGTTGCAATTCAACTATCACTGACATGTTCTATCCAGAGGCCCTTTCTGTATGAATTTTCTTTTTAGAAGTAACTACTAACAAACTTTTATATTTTATTTACCACATTATTTGCTTTTCCTACTCACATGAACATGAGGATAGGAATTTGTGTGTGTTTATTTTCTCACTGATGTATTTATAGAGATAAGGTGTTCGTAACTATTTGTTGAATGAATGAATGACCTTGTGGGGACTCGAGCCAACTTAGAGTAAAGTGAATAATGTCAGATGAAAATTTGAAAAGGGCCGAGAGAATTGAACCCTCAATTTCCCTTGAAACTTCCTTACCAGCAAAATCAGACCTTCCCCCAAATCTAAGGAAACCAAATATTAATTTAAATAAACACTTTTAATTACTTAACATTAGAGGGAATTTCCTCCTGTCCTTTATAGGAAAATATCTTAATAATGTAATAAAAAGGAAGATGGTATATAAAGTTGTTTTAGTCTAAATGTATCAATATGTGGTCTGTTACTTGAAATTTAGGAATTAAAATGTTAGCCCCAGTCCCTAGAATGGAACTTAACAGTTTGGTTTGTTGGTTAATGAAAACCTGTACTTAATAATGGCCTACAGTTAATGAGGTTAAGATGGCAGAAGGTCCCTGTCATACTATATAGAGAAAAGGCTCTGAAAGTTTAAAAAATGGAAATGCTGGAGTAAATGTGTCATGTTCATCCTGCTCAGAATCCCTAACCATATGAACATTTAATTAACTAACCTGGTGAAGGGGATGTAGTAAGCTCTCTTTATACTTTAATGAGATATATTTATACCAGACTGCAAGAAGTAAAGCCTGGGAAAGTTTAGGGGCTGCCATATCAGTGACTTCCTCCAGTGCTTGGGGAATGTGGGGCTATTCCTCCAAAATGAAAGACAACTTAATATATCTTGTATTGCCATTTGGGAAGAAAGAAGCCAAACTGTAATACATTGGGGTTTTATTGAATTTAAATTGTTCTGTTCTGTCTCATTTACTGGGAAATCCATAAAGCTGTCAGTTTTGAGTGAAACTCAGAGCAAAAAAAGGGTCTGCAGCAGACCAAGTAAGAGATGCAAGCTGCTCTGCCATTATACCTAATGACACAGCACAGTTAATACTGAAGGCTGTGTGGCAGATAGCGATGCTGAATGGGGTCTCTACCAAGCCCCAATTGAACAACTGAGTACAAAGCCCATGCCTCTTCCTCCCGTACATACTGGGCCTATATTATTCATAAAATCATTATGTTGGATATTAGCAGCAGCATGTCATTGTAAAATAAAAATGCTGTATGTGGGACCAGCCTCCAGAGTTTTAGAATGCACAAGTAATTAACGTAAGCAGACAGCTCAAACTCCCAAATACTCTTACAGTTTCACCACTTCTTACTTAATCCACACACAGGCGCTCATAATGAGTTCTTACATACGAGTAAACTGAAAAGGAAAAAATATAGGCCTGGTGGACAGATGTATTCGCACAGTAGCATGTTCCATCTTGCAGTGCATAGTTGCTACATTACAACCCAACTTGCAGGGAGGTAGTAGAAGACAGTGGAGAAGAGAAATCTTTTCTTAAGCAGAATATCAAGCAGTACATCTAGTAATTCTCTTACACATATATTTTTTAAGTTGATGTATACTATTGATCTAGGTAGTGACTAAGTCTTATCTTGCTGGTAAATGAAATAATAATATTAGAATATTTGCAATAAGAAGGATTGGAAGATATATATGGATGGGCATTCTAGGATGAGGAAAAAGGAAGAATTCATGTATTGACTAGATATTTTCCAGAAGTACCTATCACAGAAGAGACTTTCAATAATCTGGTAGACAAGATGAACCATCCTGTTGATGTTATTCAACTTCATTCTTCAGATATTCCATTGCTTTCTCAACAGACCCAGGTATAAAGAGGACATACAGGTAGAGATATGAGATAGGCATAGTCTCAAAAACATGAGCTTTCCCTCCTTAAGGCCAGTTTGGCTACGACCTGTCAACGTGTCAACAGATGTTACAATTAGATTACTCTTGATCCTTTCCCGCAGGTGTGGGGCAGTAATGTGTCTTCATGGAAATAAGTATATATAAACTTGCCTTCCGTGTCTAAAATATCTTTGCCAGAACATTCATTAGTAGATTTACAGAATGCCTTATTTATCACCATGTTATCTTGCACATCATAGTCCAAACAGAAAACTTATTTTACAGTCGCAGAAATACAACAATGAGCTCATGTGCAAGGGATTCACTGGTTTTAAAACAAACTTCTCACTCAGAGGAGAAAAAGTTAATAAAAGAGTGTATTAGCCCACTGAAGTTTCACTTACATCCTGCACTTACACTGTACTCTATGATTCCAATCTCTCTTTAGCCAGTATAAATTTAGGAACCAAGAAGAAGATGGGCTTCTTTTACTGATGTACTGAACAACCTATTGGGACAATTTACTGCTCATCCCTGCAGCCTTGGGCTTGGTGGGTTTGGAGGTATAAATGGCCTAAAGGAGGCCATTTTTCAATCATAAAGAAAAAATTAGTATGTGTCTGCACCACAATGGCAAAGGAAGATGAATCCAGAGGATTCACTAGGGTGCCTCTAATTATTCTCATGTCCAGTAATAATCATCAATGGAAAACTGCATCAATGCAATAAAGACAGATCCACTGAAGATATGGATCCTAAAGAAATTCATATTTGGATTACTCTACTAGGTAGAGATGCTGTCAGAGGGTAAGATGTGCTGCTTTTTACAGATGAGATGCGGTCGGAGGTTAAGAAGAACATGGAATGGTTGTTCTAAGAATAAAGATATAATTATTTGTTTAGGTCTAGTGACCAGGCACACAGTTGAACAATTTAGCAACCATGACTTAAGCTAATCATTCTCTTTTCCTTTAATTCTCTGTTACATTATCTGAGAAACACAGATAATTGTTTGTGTTACACTTTTGGTTCCATGGGGAAGTATAAATAAACTGAGATTATCCCTCAATGACATTATGTCTTCCCTGGGCTGATGGTAGCATTTTTTTTCCTCTGAGCAAAGATTGGGAACAGATGAAGACTGGAAAAAAAAAAGTGGAATGTGGTTGATAATCTCCATTTGTTCTTCTCCATCTTTAGGCTGTTTGCTGCATTTTGCTACTTGCTGTATGTCCTTAGAGGCTTGCCCTTACAGTTCAACCTCGACTCCCTAAACTCTAGCTTTTAGTGGAGTTTGGCCAGTGTCGACAGTAACAGGTGAGACGGGAGGGTTGATGGTAAAAACAATTGGGTTGCAATCCTTGTAGTTACTGCTTCTGTCTACAAACGGGGTTCCTGTTGTGTGGGTCTAAATCAGACTAGGCTTTCGTTTTTTACTCCTTGCTTTTTCGTGGATGGTAAAAGGTTACAAAGATCCGAGTAGCTGGGTACCTCAATATTACCTTCTCCTTAATACCTGGCACACACTTAGAAGTTTATTCATTACATTGACGTCAAAATCCCATGAGTATGCCTCCTGTTTTCAATAGACTGTGACTAATAACTCTAGTTTTATCAGAGAAGGAAGAATAAGAGACTTCTTTTGCTTCCAAAGGAGCTGCAGAAAAATTTGGGGATAAAAGGTTCTCAGGCTCACTTGAGTACATAGATATAGCCACCCCATTCCTTGCAGTTCTACTTTTTCCCCATTAATACCCTCATTTTACATAATATACTTGGTGCAATTTCATTTCCATCTTGACTGGTGATTCTGCCACCTGTGCAATTAGATTTTAGGACTAATTAACAACAATGTTTTCCCTGCAGCTTCAATAAGTAAAATATTATTTTAAATTATTATTGTCTTGTTGCTTGCTCCCTGTGCCTTGAATGTGGAGTTCAATGATCTGAACTTCCTTTTCTGTAATTTCTCCAGTGTCAACAGAAGTGGTCATTCCACCTTGCAGTTTAAGTAAGCATCATGATTGTCATAGTGAATGATCAAGTGAATCTATTCCTGGATTTTCTGAAGTATTCCTTTTGATTGGCACTTTATTCCAAGCAACCATAGGTGATAATTCATATAATCATAACACCCCTGCAAATCATTGATTAACAATATCCCACTCATACAGGCAAGCAATTCATCTCAGAAATCTGACTTGAGGATTTTTATCTTGGGACTACCCCTGGTTTCAAGAATGTAATTAGTTAATTCAGACCAGGAAAGCAAATGCTACTCTGAATATTTAAAAGACATGATTTAATTCAGGGAATCAGTTACATTGTTAATGGAATAGCCAAGAAACAAACAGGGAAATATGAAAGAGAGTCCAAGGTGAGCAATAGCAGGAATCTTTTGCCATTGCTAAGCTAGAGGGACAAAGAAAAACAGTGTTGTTTTCAAAGCTCAGGAGCCTGGATCATTCACTGGAACCAATACTCACAGGAGACCAGTCTTGGGGAAGCAGTTGCCAGGGATGGCAGCTGATACTGCTTAAATTCCTCGTGGCCAAATTCAGCCAGAAGCCACTTGACTCAGACGTCTAGAAAATGCAGCCTTGAGTAGGTCAGTGTTTGTTTGATACTAATCTGAGCAGGAGAAAAGAGAGGAATCCACTTGAGGTCAAACAAACCAAGGGATGGCAGAATGTTAATGGGCTTTGTAAAATTCCGGCTCACTTAGAAGATAATTGAGATCTTATTTCCTAACACTTGTCAGAATAGATCGCGACCCAAGTCTTGACTTACTTCTTCCTTCCCAATGTAATTTCACTTTTATCCAGTGTGGGTTTGTAGAAAGTAAAGGTAACAATCCTAAACAACTCATGTAAATATAAAACTTGTTACTTTTAAGCAGGTGGAAAAATTGTTAAAATTTCTATGTTATTCAACAAAAAAAATTGCTACCAGTTTCTAAATATACACAAATGTTTTCCACAAGTACTTCCCCGTCTACGGTTTTGCAAGTTCTTACAAGAAATTGCATCCTACTACTTTCAATCATAAGAAAGGCTGCAGAATCCATTCTCTGCTGGTTAGATGATATATGAATCTACAAGTAAATAATTCTGTGGGTCATTTCTTAGGCATCTATAAAACTGGAAACCTGACACTTAAAGTGGCCATAATTCAGTCCAATATGTGATGTCCCTTCAATCAATAACTAACAAAGAATAGATTACATAAGTAACCCTTAGCTGAAAGTCTCAGATAGATGTTGTCATTGTGGCCTTTGAGTAGAATTAATACCATCAGAAACAGAACGGGTTTATATCTATCATCAGAACAACCTATGTGTCTTCCATTTGTTGTTAAGACAATTTCCTATTATCTCTTTTGACTAATAATCAGGACCTTTCCCCAGCTTAATAAGATGACCTTATGCCAGAAACCTGAAGGTAGCATTGTTATCTTGTGCATAACAATGTCACAGTCAGATTTGGTGTATGTTTTTCTTTAAGCTTATAGACTGCTACATGTGGCCATTCATAGCAGTAAAATTTGAATGTTAGTGCTCAGCCTTGGAAGCATTCTGCCAATGGTTAATTTAGCTTATTTTATGTGAATGTATATGATATTTTCCTTCTCTCCAAGAAATAATCTCTAGTTTTTACCGGCAAATACTCAAAAACAGTGATTCCATAACCTTTCTGCAGTTTATCCCAGTACCGTGAGAGAATTCTTTCTAACCTGGTGCCTTAGGCTAGATTTCTCTTGCACTATTTTCGGTAAAAAGAAAATTACAATTCATTGTTTTCTCATAAGCCAGAGTCAGTTATTGTTCCTTATCCCTTTTTCCTTTATTTTTGTAGTGTCGATTCTGCTTTCAATCAAATGTGTCTTCTACTATTACTTTCATGTTAGGAAATATAACATTCTAACATAGACTTCGTGTGTTTCATAAGTTTTGTGTTTTACACGTGTATTTACGTTCTTCAAATTGTCTTCCAGATCTAAAATGTTACTTCTTTTTATTTCTCTTTTTCCTACAGAACTTTGCTCATATCTTTATTATAAATAAACTTGGGTTCTGTTTATATATCTACTTCCTCACCTCTCTCAAAGAGGAAGGATGAGAATTTCTTATCAGTGCCTTGGTTCAAAGTGCTTCTCAGAGCCTGGCACAGGGAAGAACTCAACAACTATTTGATTCACTAGATGAATGACTATAAGCATAAATGTAGTGCTTACAGGTAGGCAGTATGAAATTGCTAGACAGAAACTGCCAGCTTCTCTATCTGACCCAAATGTAGCTCTATACGAAATAATTAGTCTACAGGTAGACTCAGACCAGTGAGTTGATGTTTTCTACATATGGAAACTCATTATACATATACGTGTTTTTTCAACTAAAAATGAGGTGGTGATTTTCTTATTATAATAGAAACTCCCTCCTATGTTAACCTAAATCCTCCCATAAAATACTATGAGATGCAAGTAAACAGTGAAAAATCTTATTTTGCCACTATTATTTTGTTAGGGACTAACAGTGCTTAAAACATTGTAAATGTTCAGTATTTGTTGCATTATTTAATATATGAATTCTTATTTTTATAGATTATAGCTTATGTCCTTTCTAACAGATAAAATAACAGAGTGAATAGAACAATAGCTTTTAGTTGCCAAAATGTAACTAAAAATATATTTAGTAAACTTATATTCAGCTTCTGTTCTTAGTAATAAAGAAGATAATAGCTAATTATTTTTGATCATTTATAACGGAACCAGAAACAGTAATAAGAACTTTATATAGATTGTGTTTTTAATCTCTAAACAAGTCTTAAGGTAGAGAGTCATTTTATAGATGAGAAATCTGAAACATATAGAGACTGAGAAAATTACCCTAAATTATATACCTCATAACTGACCTTGTCAGGATTTAAACAATGTTTGACTCAGTGTCCATGATTTGTACTATGCTATGTTAACTCTCAAAGCATAAGGGGAACTTAATATTTTCAGTGAATGTTAATGTACTGCAGGCAAAAATACAGGCTCAACTATTTGCATTAGCAAGGTGAGTCAAGTCGAAGATGTTCTTTCATTTTATTTTATACAAAAATATGTTTATTATGCTTTGAAATAAGTTGTATTCTTCCAATATGCAAGGATGCCTTCTCAACCAAAGCAATATGTGCACTTTCAACAAGCCTGCTATAGGATGGTATTGAACATCTATAACACACTCAGCCAAAACTAGGGCACAAAAGGAATCCTACCCTCACAAATTACCCATTGTTTTAAAAGATGTGTTTGTGTATTTTCTTTCTTGAGGAAAAGCCTTAACAGGTTGTTTTGCAACTTTAATTTTCCACAAAGAATCAATCAGAATTTCATTTCAGTTCACAGCTATGTTATATAACTTTAAATTATTAAAAATCATTAACACATATAATGGGTACATATTTTAAGAAAATTTGACTTATAATAGGCCATTAACTCAACATGTGACATTTACTATTTCCTCCCCATATACTATTATTGTAGAAGTTAGATTATTTGTGAAATAATATGCAGTTATATTGATAGCATAAATCTGTAATAGACTAAAGAACATAGTCCGACTTTGCTTCAATGAGAACAATAAATTTCTCAATTGTCGTGTTTTATTTAATGCTTATTCTTTCATTTCTTGATGTTAAGTTATACACTTGGTTGTCTCCTCTCTCCCTCTCTCTCTCTCTCTCATTTACTCATTGTCTTTTTAAAATAAGACTAAAGTTATGATTTTTTTAATGCAAAATCTGCAGATTTTACCTTGAACCTGTTTTTATCCTTAGAAAATACATGCCTTTCTTTAAATTCGAGGATAAAATGTTTCTTTATGGACTAAGAAAAGTATTACAGAACCAAATGTTTTAGGGAAGGGATATAATTTAGAAAGGTTTCTTAAAATGCACTGAAATCACAGCAGAGGAAAGTAGGTCTCCACATTCTCAGCAGGTTGCTTGTAAATCCAAATGACATGCACAATGTATTGAAATATTCCGTGACGGACTCGCCACATTTACTGCAGCATTAATATAAGAAGCTCTTCCAATGGTTCACCTTCTTGCTTACTGATGAGTGGAATTGTTTGTGTCTCCACTGGGACTATAATTGGCACTCGCCCTTCTCTCAGCCTTTCAGAATATTGGCATTTCTTTTGAGGAAATTCTAAAACAAAGGAGGAACTAAATGAGGGCAGGAAGATCTTTTAAATAGGTGAGATCATCCATCAAGTACCAACTCTTCCACATTCTCAAGATTTATTTGGGTAGCAACTATTATCTCTTGCACAATGGAAGTGAAAGAAGTTATAACAATGTTTTTGCATATTGCTTCCTATATTACCTATATAAATTAGAGTCAATTTACAGCTTTTTCCTAAAGCAATGCTTTCTGCCTCTAAACTCATATGCTGTGAATAATGAATCAATCTGTTTTGACCCATACACAAACTGCATTTATAGATCATTTTAATGATATAATAAGATTTTATTTTAACAAATTCTTTCTTGAATAGTCAAGTTTTCTTATACATAATAATTTTCTACTTAAAACAAACTCTAACAGTATATAATAATACCAAAATTGTTTATTGAACATTCAGGCGCCAGTCACTATGCTCAGCATTCTATACATATTACCTCTTAATCCTAATATTCATTTATTTTAATATTATTTCCTCATTTTACTAATAAAGTAATTGAGAATCAGGGAAGCCAGGTGATAATTTCAATAATCCATTTCTTAAAAAGTAATTGGGCAGGATTTCAATCTAGGTTACTTTGGCTCAAGTATTTGATCTGTTAGCCTGCATCTTGTTTTATTAAGGAGAGTATTTTTCACCTACGTATTTGCCAATTGAGAAGAAACATATTTCACAAAGGAATCTTGTTGTTTTAAAAATATATTCTGCAGTGTTGAATCTTATATGTCAAATATATTTTCCTTAAAAACATTTTTAGTTTGCTTTGCATTCCACTGCACACTATTAAATACCCATAAAGTTGTTTATATTTCATTTTAACCCTTGAAATTATTATAAGGTCAGTAATGATGATGCCTCTTTTACTCCTGATTTTATTAAACTATATCTTCTCTCTTACTTTCTTCATCTACCAATTTTGACTATTATGTTGATCTGTTTCAAAGAAAAAAAACCAACATTTGGTTCATTGTTTTGTTCGTTTCAATTTGTTTTGTATTTTATTGATTTCCACTGCAATATTTATGATTTCCTTTCTTCTTCTTGCTTGGAGTATAGTTTGTTTATAATTTTGTTCAAGAATACTACATATACTTGCTAATTTTTGTATTGTTTTACTTATTACTGAAAACTGGTGTACTAAAGCTTTCAAATCCTATTGTTGCATTTTTAAATTCTTCCTTCATTATGTCAGTTATTAATCCATAAATTTGGGGGCTCTGTTGTTCCCTGAATATAGGTCTCAAATCATCATATCTTCCTGATGAATTGTTTTTGTTATTATAACGTCCTCATCTTTGACTCCTGTAACTTTTTTCTTTGTTTTAAAGTCAATTTGTTCGATTAGCACAGCCATTCATGCTTTTTTTGTCATTCCTTCTGGTATTATATATTTCTCTGTACTTTTACAATTGACCTATTTATTCCTTTGAATCTCAAACTCTCTCATTGCAGTTGATATGATATAGTGTATGACTTTTTTTTCTTTTTTTGAGACGGAGTCTCACCCTGTCACCCAGGCTGGAGTGCAGTGGCATCATCTCGGCTCACTGCAATCTCTGCCTCCTGGGTTCAAGCGATTCTCTTGCCTCAGCCTCCCAAGTAGCTGGAATTACAGTCATGCGCCACTGTGCCAGGCTAATTTTTGTATTTTTAGTAGAGACAGGGTTTTGTCATGTTGATCAGGCTGGTCTCGAACCCCTGACCTCAGGTGATCCGCCCACCTCAGCTTCCCAAAGTGCTAGGATTACAAGTGTGAGCCACCTTCAGTGGCATCAACGTTACTTTAGGCACTGGCTTCCTAATTTTTTATCCCGGGAATATTTCCCAATAATCATGAAAGCTCGTAATTAGACATTAAACCTTTATACTCAGAAACCATTGAGTGTGTCTGTTTTCCTGGCTTAACACTGACTGGTGAATTTTTTTGTATAGTAGGCCTAACAGACTCTGAAAAATACTATGGAACTGGCTTTTTAATCTTATTAGATTTGAATTTAGTAATGGACTCATTGTCAGTGAAAAATGGAAAGTACAACAGAGATTATCCTTAGCATGTAGTTGTAAAAGAGTTAACTAAATCATCACATGTGGTTAAGTACTTATATAAGAAAACTATGGGAGGATAGGTAATTGTAGCAATACAAGATAAGAGAGGAAAACAGTACAAGAATTGTGGAATGGGCTGGCATCTTGTAAGTGCAGTGGAAAACCTGAAGAAGGAAAATGACAGATTCACTGCCTTAAATTTCCAGTTTAAGGCCAGGGATCAGTTAACATTTGTGAAAACCAAATCCAAAGTCTAACATTTTTGGTAGCTGTATTATTTAACAGAGAAATCAATTCACAGTCTCATCAGTTCTTTTTCGTTAGAGTATTGGTTTGGAACAAGTAGAATCCTGAGACTAAGAATGGAACATTTGGCAGGTGTTGATAAATCTAAATACCTTGTCTTCTCTTATGGTTTGAATTGTGTTCCCCACCGCATTCATATATTGAAGTCCTAACCCCAGTACCCCAGAATGTGACCTTATTTGGAAATAAGATCCTTGCATATTTAATTCATGAAGATAAGGCCAATAAGGCAGGCCTTAATCTGACTGATATCCACAAGAAAAGAAGAAATGCGGACATGGAGACAGATTACACATATGGAGAATGCCATGTGCACCTGAGGTGGAGATCAGAGTGATGCATCTACAAGCCAAGGAGCACGAAGATTGTCAGCAAACCACCAGAAGCTGGTAGAGAGGCATGGAACAGATTTTCACAGCCTTCGGAAGAAACCAACCCTGTTGATAGCTTGATCTTGGTGATCTTGGACTTTTAGGTTCCAGAACTGTGAGACAATAAATTCCTGTTGTGCAAACCACCTAGTTTATGGAACATTTTTAGCCCTAGAAAATAATACAAATGCCATTCTTCAAACCAACCAAGGTCAACCAGGAACTCTGCTAGGAGATGATCAGATCTACAATGTTATTGCTACCGCCCAGGCATTCGTCATAATCTTCTTTATGGTAATACTCATCATAATTGGGGGTTTCGGCAACTGGCTAGCCCCGCTGATAATTGGTGCACCTGACACGGCATTCCCTCGGATAAATAATATGAGCTTTTAACTTCCCCCTCCATCTGTTCTACTCCTACTTTCATCCTCAATAGTAGAAGCCGGTGCTGGAACCGGACGAACAGTTTATCCCTCTTTAGCGGAAACCTAGCACATGAAGGAGCCTCTGTGGATCTGACCATCTTCTCACTCCACTGGGCAGGTGTTTCTTCTCTTTTCGGGGCCATTAACTTTATCACCACAGTCATTAACATAAAACCCTCAGCCATATCAAACACCACTTTTCATCTGATCAGTCCTCATTACGGCAGTCCTTCTACTCCTTTTTCTCCCAGTCCTAGCCGTTAATTGACTGTAACCTCAACACTACTTTTTTTTACCCTCCTGGTGGGGGTGACCTTATCTTGTATCAACATTTATTCTGATTCTTGGGTCACCCTGAAGTGTATATCCTTCTACTACCAGGCTTCGAGATGATCTCCCATATCGTAACGTATTATTCTGGAAAAAAGGAACCATTTGGGTATATGGGCATAGTGTGAGTCATTGTATCAATTGGCGTGTTAGGATTTATCATATGGGCTTACCATATATTTACAATAGGAATAGACATAGACACAGAGCATACTTCACCTCCGCTACCATAATTATTGCTATCCCTACTGGCGTCAAGGTATTTAGCTGATTAGCTACACTGCATGGCAGTAACATCAAATGATCTCCCGCAACATTCTGAGCCCTGGGATTCATCTTCCTTTTCACAGCAGGAGGTCTAGCCTGCATTGTACTAGCTAATTCATCACTTGATACTGTCTAAGATGATACATATTACGTTGTAGCCTATTTCCACTGTGTCCTATCAATAGGAGTGGTATTCGCCATCGAGGAGGCTTTGTCCACTGATTCCCCCAATTTTCAGGTTATATACTTAATCAGACCTATGCCAAAATCCCCTTCACCATTGTATTTATAGGTGTTAATTTAACCGTTTTTCCATAGCACTTCCTTGGCCTATCTGCTATGCCCTGACATTACTCCGATTATCCTGATGCATCTGCCACATGAAATATTATCTCGTCTGTAGGCTCATTTATCTTACTAAGAGCAGTTATGCTAATAATCGTTATAATCTGAGAAACCTTTGCTTCAAAACAAAAAGTTCTAACAATTGAACATTCATCTACTAATTTAGAGTGGCTTTATGGCTGTCCACCACCTTACCACACATTGGAAGAGCCAATCTACGTGAAAACCTAAACTAGAAAGGAAGGAATCGAACCCCCAGAAACTGGTTTCAAGCCAATCCCATAACCTCTATGACTTTCTCGATAAGATACTAGTAAAATCATTACATAACTTTGTACAAGTTAATTTATAGGTTAAATCCTGTAGGTCTTAATGGCTCATCCATTTCAAGTAGGCCTTTGAGACGCTACATCCCCTATTATAGAAGAACTGCTCACTTTCCGTGACCACGCTCTTATATTTTCCTAATTAGTTCCCTGGTCCTCTCTATTATCTCCCTAGTACTCACAACAAAATTAACTCATACTAGCACCATAGATGCCCAAGAAATCGAGGCTGTCTGAACTATCTTACCTGCCATTATCTTCATTTTAATTGCCCTCCCATCCTTACATATTCTGTACATAACAGATGAGGTTAACAACCCTTCTCTTACCGTCAAAGCAAATGATATTGAAGCTATGAACATACAGACTGAAGAATTAGGCTTTGATTCTTATATAGTCCCAAGAGCAGACTTAAAGCCAGAGAACTTCACCTCCTCGAAGTTGATAACCAAACAACTCTCCCAGTAGAGATCCCCATCCATATATTAATCTCATCTGAAGATGTCCTGCACTCGTGAACTATCCCTTCACTGGGCCTCAAAACAGATGCAATCCCTGGACGCTTAAATCAAACTACCTTGACTGCTACATGACTAGGCCTTTATTATGGACAGTGCTCAGAAATTTGTGGGTCTAATCACAGTTTTATACCTATTGTCCTTGAATTAATCTTAAAATACGTCAAAACCTGATCCATATCTGCACTATAACTGCAAAGCTACCCAGCATTAACCTTTTAAGTTGAAGACTGAGGTGATCTATACCGCTCTTCAGTGAATGCCTCAACTAGATACTTCTACATGATCTATTGTTATCCTGTCAACAATCATAACTTTATTCTCCATTTATTCAGTTAAAATGATCAAATTTCAATTATCATACACCCCCTACACCAAAAATAATCAAAACACAAAACATAAAGCCCCCTGAGAATTAAAATGAATGAAAATCTATTCACCTCTTTTACTACCCTGACAATTCTAGGTCTACCTGCAGTAGTATTAATCATTTTATTTCCCACCATACTATTTCCAACCTCCATTCGTCTAATTAGAAACCGACTGATTTCCATTCAACAAAGATTAGTTCAACTTGTACTAAAACAAATAATAATTACCCATAATATTAAAGGACGAACCTGATCCCTTATACTGATCTCCCTAATACTCTTCATTGCCTCAACCAATCTCCTCAGGCTTCTACCCCATTCATACACACCAAATATCCAATTATCAGTAAATCTAGGTATAGCAATCCCCTTAAGAGCAGGCAGAGTAATTACAGGCTTCTGCTTTAAAACAAAAGTCTCCTTAGCTCACTTTTTACCACAAGGCACACCTAGGCCACTTATCCCTATACTAGTGATCATTGAAACTATTAGCCAATTCATTCAACAAATGGCATTAGCTGTGCGATTAACAGCCAAAATTACAGCCGGACACCTACTAATACATTTAATCGGAGGAGCCACACTAGCACTATCAACTATTAGTCTTCCCACAGCTTCAATCACTCTCATTATTCTAATCCTACTGACCATTCTCGAATTTGCCATAGCCCTTATTCAGGTTTATGTCTTTACACTGCTAGTAAGCCTTTATCTATATGATAACACATAATGACCCACCAAACACATGCCTACCATATAGTCAAACCCAGCCCCTGACCACTGACAGGAGCTCTCTCAGCTCTCCTAATGACACCTGGCCTGCCCATGTGATTTCACTTTAACTCTCTCACTCTTTTAACCTATACATAGTATAGGTTATCTTATCTACCAGATTATTGAGGGCTTCCTATGCATCCTGTTGGTGAGTATCCAATTCATTTGTGTCTTTTCCTGTAGAAGCAGCCTTCCTTCTCTGACTGAGGATTTTAAGCTTCTCTTTACAGAGATAAAAAGAGTACCTACATTATTTAACAATTATGCTTAGGCCACAAATTACAGTGTAAGATGCCACCATTGAAAACAGCTTTCTGAATCCAGTGGGGAATAATAGAGTCTTTGAGAAGGAAAGAACAATGGCAGTACTTCACCTTCAGAAACAAGATAAGCTTTGTTACTATAGCATGATTGGAATAGTAGTGAGAATGATTTAACCCAAAGAAGCATTTGTGGTTACTTATTGATAGTCATCACTGTGACTGATGTGTGTGTATTTACTAAGCTGTTGCCTTCTTCATTCAGCAGTGGCCCTAGGAGGCAATAGTATAAGTAATCCTCCCAGTCAGCAGAACTTTAAACATTAATTTTGAGTGTTCACTTTCTGAAAGAAATGGACAGAGACACATATCTACATAATTTCATGGGCAGAATTTTAGAGATTTGGCTGAATTTTAGAGGAAAAAGCAACAACACTAGTGACATGTTCTAGAGTAGAAATATTCCAATGAACCTTTTGTAAAGGCACAAATTAATTGCACACACATCAACAGGATGCATAGGAGGCTCTCAATAATCAAGTAGATAAGATAAGCTATATGATGTATGCCAGCCTGTCCTCTTTACCAGCCACCTCAGACTCTGCTTGACATCAGAGTGTTTTCACCAGTGGAAACAACGAAAGCTCAATTGAAAAGGAAGCTGAGATGTTCAGCTGTCTTTTAGTCACATTAGTTTTTTATGCTGTTGAATCCAGAGGTAAAGGAAAGGCTTACTATCTTGGCAAGGATGACTCAAAACAGAGAGCTATAAATACATAATGGGACTAATGTGGTGGTTTTCATATTCAAAAGTAAAAGCTAATGCAAAGTACAGAAACCCAACCTAGGCAGGACCACTAATAACGCAAGTCTTTCATGCATAAAGGCACAGTCACCACGCCAGGTAAAACTCCCTGGCATGCTAAGATAGCGGCTAAAATCAAGATGATCATAAAATGGTTAGTGGAAGAAAGAAGTTGCAAATACCATCCATGGCCATGTATCCAGTTTCATGAATGTGCTCTTATTGTAGATTTAATTATTTTTAGTTAATAGTTATATATTTGCATACATTAACTAATTTTTCCATTTTACCCTTTTCCTTATATTGAATATAAATGCATTAATATTACTTAGTCTGATATTTCAATGTTTCAATTATAAATACATCTATATCCACATATGTATATATGGATACATAGTTTGTAACTGATTAGAAGATAAATGAACTTCACACTGAGATGTGTGAATGGCATATCAGACTTTGCATCTCCTCTTTCAAGGAGAGAATGAAAATTCTTCAGTTATGTGGGTAGTTATAGCACGTTAACCTGAAGCTTATTCAAAATTGCAAAATGAAAAAGCAACGTACAGCAAAAATAAATTGTCAGGTTATCAGTTTTCAACTTGACATTATCACTATCTTTTTCCCAGTCTGCTCTGCATGTTAGGAACTGTATTAGCTAGAAGTGTCTTTCTTGTTTTATTCAAGGTTAATTTGCTAATGAAGGAGACCCAGTCCAAGATATGAAAGACAGAAAAGAAGGAGAAATCAAATGTAGTCATATGCATGGAGATTTGAGATTCTCAGTGGTTTCCCACTTTTCACTAAGCACTCTTTGTTGCTAATAACTAAGATAAGAGGTGAAAGCTTCATAGAAATTCCTGAGAATTACAGGAGCTTTCTAGTAAATCTTTGAAAACAACATACGATCACCTTGATGCTTTAAAGTGAGCTTTCCAGTATATGCTTATTTAATGTTTGGCGGTAGCTTACCTGATTTTTAATAGACTTCTTGCTAATAGTCTGCCAGTTCTTAACAACAGTCATCTAAATTTATATTAAACCGTTTATATTTTGCATACAGTGGCTTCTGTTTTTTAATCAAGTCTTGGATTATAAAGTGAATAAGGTCTGGACCAGGAAAATGGGCGTAAAAAAATATGGATTTCCATTTTACATAAACCATATCATTTATTTATTGAATGGTTAAGAATATGAGTAGAATATGATAAGTTACAAGTTAGTCATACTTTATGATGATGTTTAATTGAGGAATATATTTATAATGTGTGCACTATCTGCAGTTTTTTTTTTTATATTATGACTCATGCAACAAAAATCCCTGAAGTTTAGCAATAAGGAAATGCTCTCATCTAAATTAACTATTAATAGGGAAGTTTTCCTGTAGATAAATCTGAAGTCTTACATTCGATGTAATGGATTAGAAATATCAAATTTATATTTTCTTTTTTATTTTAAAACTGGTACCAGATAATCCCAGCACTTTGGAAGGCTGAGGTGGGCAGATCACCTGAGGTCAGGAGTTCAAGACCAGCCTGGCTAATACAGTGAAACCCCATTTCTACTAAAAATACAAAAACAGCCAGGCGTTGTGGCACATGCCTGTAATCCCAGCTACTAAGGAGGCTGAGGTGGGAGAATCATTTGAACCTGGGAGGCGGAGGTTGCAGTGAGCCAAGATTGTGCCATTGCACTCCAGCTTGGGCAACAAGAGTGAAACTCCATCTGAAAAAAAAAAAAAAAATCCTGGTACCAGAATATTGTTCCATAACTGTTCATAAAATTCTATTTTGTTCTGTGAAACCCTCATCGACAATTGTAGAACTAAAATTAGTAGGAAATTTATGCAGAAAAATTTAGTATACCTTGGGAGTTGGGATGTGAAGTAGCAAAATATCTGCATTATCTTAGTCACTATTGCTGTTGCTTGCTATTATAAGCCTGTTTTAATCAAATGTCTTATCATTATTTTACATATTTATGTACAATGTAAATTAATCATTTTAGCTTAATTCTCTTAGAGTCAATGCCTGTATGAAATCAGATTACAGCTTTAAATATCATGATGCCCAGATGCAATAGCCAAGAAAGATTCAAAATAAATCTATAAGAAGAGAATAAAGACCTCAATATAAAAAAGCATTCTGCAGCAATATGCTTTATCTAGATTGCTTGCAGGACTGTGTAGGTAAACTCATTTATAATTTTTTTTAGAAAACCATTGAATTATGTAATGAAAAGCAACAGAAATCAGAAAACATGGAACAAGGTAGGCACTAGAAAAAAATGGTTAAATTTTGTAGGTATTCATTTTACAAGTCTAAATTATTTTCAAAAATTATTTTATTTTAATATTAATAAATTATTTATTGGCTAGTTTTTATTAGTATGACATAGATTACAGATATAACCTTGCACAGAGGATAAGGTTGTTAGTTTAACCAATGACAAAGAAGTGCCGTGTACTAAATTTACTTATATAGACAAACAAATAACTAACAATCATTTATAAGAAAATTATCAGTTTTAGAAAGAGTAATTTTAACAAGTCTATTAGACACCCTCTGAAGAACAAGAACTATCAAGATACATAGTCTTATCAATGACTGTGACACTATAATCTAATTTAAAATAATTGAATTATTAGGGTCAATTGAAGACAATGCAATTTTGGGTGATAAACTATAATCCATTAAAGTCAATTAGTAGCTAAGACAGTAATAACTCCCTTCAAACAAATGGCCACATTGATTCTTATTACAAGAGTTTAACAGAAAATCAAAGATATCAAGTGCAATAGCACTTAGAGATGATTCACAATTTCTAATGTAGTCAGAAACGAAATCATCTCATACTTAAATTGTTGCTATTAAATGTAAGGTGCTCAGAGAAGAGCATCGAAAAATAAACAAATAATATATATTGAGAAACTTCTAGGTGGTGGTGTGCAACATATTACAATCATGTCTAAAACAATTATAAATGAACTTTGAAAAACATTATGCTAAGTGAAATAAGCCAGTCACAAAAGGACAAATAATGTATAATTCCACTTATGAAAGGTACTTAGAGTAGTCAGATTCATTGAAACTGAATGTAGAATGCGTGGTTGACTAAGGGAAGAGGCCAATGCAGAATTACTGCATAATGGTTAAAGCTTCAGTTTGAAGAGATGAAAAACGTTCTGGAGGTAGACAGTGGTAATAGTTGCACAGCAATGTGAATATACTTAATGTCACTAACTAGACCCTTAAAATGGTTAAAATAACAAATTTTATGGTATGTATATTTTACCACAATTTTAAATAAATAAATACAATTATAAGACATCAATCCTATTTTCAAACAGTAGGTGATCTGTTCAGGATATAGGACAAGAAAAGTCCAATAATGAGGAATGATAGAGGTAATGATATAAGACAGCACCTGAAAAACTGTCAAATAATTGATATAGAATTTATTTCTCTTCTGCAGGCATACCTGGCTACAGCCGTGCTAAAGTACTCATCACCAATGGGCTTGTTGCATCTGCAGCCTTTGGATCCTCTATTTAGGTTGTCTCCGATCTTGTAAAAAGACGTCCTAGCTTACTTCAGTGTGCTATACAGTTCTACTGGTTTTCTGCACATGTCATGAAATGAAAAGTTTGGGAAGAATTGTATACTAAGTGTAAGAAGTTTAGAAAAAGAGGGATCCACTATGGTTCGGAGTAGATTTGTGAAACTACGTAAACAAGAAGATATTTTAAAGAGATCCTAAAATATGAATATGGTTTTCGTAAGCATTCTGGTTTTACAAATTGCTGGAAATAGGTAAAAGGTAAGAAAGTATAAGGTATGTGCGGGAAATAATGACAAATAACGGTGATATTAGCAAAAAATGATACTATACATGAACAGTGGGAGATAAATTTGGAAATCAGGTTAAGGAAAGCTTTGGAAGACCCACAAATGGTGGGTGGGAGTAGGTAAAAGGGAGGCATTGGAGATTTAATCTCTGATTTTTGAGTTCAGTTTTCTCCATGAATTACCAGGTAATGGCCACAAAAATAATATTTATCAATAGACTCTCTCTTAGTTTTAATACAGTGAATGTTTTGAATTTTTAAAGGAACTGTTTCACTTAAATCTAATAGTGAGAATTTTACCAAGACCTAAGAATATTTTTGTAATGTATATATGTGTATAGTTTTAACATGTACAAATCTTTGACAATTAAAGAAAATATTTAGTTTACGAGATCTAAACAACTGAAGAAAATGTGTGGAAATTTGAGCTATTACTTTTGAATGTACTACCCAGTCCTCTATAATGTTTTATCTCTATAATAAAGTTGTATATAATAGATTTTTAAAAACCCTTAAGACAGAGATCCGATGCAGCAAGTATTTCCCATTTCTGAGTCACTTTATGTGATTCTTCCTATAATTCTGTTACATTTTGCTGAAATCTCAATTTAATGAGTTGTATAGGGATTAAGATGAGATGGTTTCTCTGCTAACCTGACCTAGTGTTTAATCACAATTGCAATTAAAAAATGTGTTTAATCACGTATTGCAATTAAAAAAAAAAAACTACCATTTTCTGAGACCACCTTGATCTGATAATTGGAGGTCCCTGTGCCTTATTATTGTATGTCATTCAAGTGTCATGACTGGAGTAGCCTCTGAGTTCTGTGAAAAATGTTACGTCTTGATATATGATTTATGATTATTGTTTTTTTCTCGATTTAACTATATTCTCCAGGGAACTGAACATGAATCAGTCCTCAAACCACCAGGGGCCTCTGAAGCAGAGGCAGGAGAACCTTGAGCTCTTCACAGCTGGCAAAAGCCACTTCTTCCCAAGTGAAGATATATCACAACTGGTCCCAGCAAAGTACGTATTTCTAAATGTCCTTAAATTTTGTCAGGTTACCTACTTCAGTCATGAAACTAAAAAGTAAAATTCATAAACTAGAAGGCTTAGGTAAGTGGATTCACAATAAAATTATTAAGATCTGGAATCGTGGTACTGGTAATTTGAATACCTAGCCATGCTTCCTAAGATGATTTTTTTCTATGCTCATAAGCTATCAACAACCTTTCCATTGTCTGAAAAGTATTCTGAGCCCAAATCAAATACAAATAAGGCTGCTGATAACAAATTTATTTACAATTAATTGAGGACTTATGAGGGTACAATAATACTAAGTGTTGCAGCAAGAAATTTTCATGATTTTTGGATAATTGTTTAATGTGACAGTAGCTGACAGCAATGACTACAAGTGTGTGAGTATACACAAATTATGTTTTGAAACTGATTTGATTTGTTACTCTAATAATGTTTACCTATTAAAAGTGAATTTTAAAAATTGCATTGCCGACTTTCATTTCAGGAAGGGACTTTATTCTACAACATGCTGACAGTAATTAGCCACTCCACTTTTATAACATGCTTCCAGTGATAGGAAGTAACTAATTGTAAATTAGTTATTTCCAAATTTAATAACTCAAATATAGCTTTGTTCTGAGAAGACTTTGCTTTCCTGTATCTACTAATTATTGGTCCTAGTTCTAGGTCCTCAAGCTGTCTATATCAAATCCAGCCTCTCTCCTGCAGGCATCTGCAAAATGCTTCTCTCTTTTCCTAAGTCTATACTTCTTAGGTATGTATTTGTGGTCCCCTTGGGGAAGAATGGGAGTTCCGAAAAAAAAAAAAATTGTGTGGCTAATGTGATGGGTAGAAATGTAGAGAGGGTTTGAGGACAGAGGGAAACAATTTGATAAAGATTAGCATGGGAAACCGATAAGGTGGAAAAATATAGGACTGTTTTCATTTTCAAACTGAATTACATAGGAATATATAGTTGTTTGTCAGGCAATATCAACCATAAGACATAATAGCTAGTGTTCAGCTTTCATGAGGGGTGACCTGAGTTCCAATACCATCTAAACTTATTCCTGAAATTTTATTCCACTTCCCTTTCTTTAGGATTGTAATTTCTGGATGTTAATTGTAATTCTCACTTTTGTTCACTAGGGAGGGATATTTTTATGTCTTGTGCTTTCCTTTCCCCAAAGGTTGGGAATAGTTTATTTGCCACTTGCCTCCAAATGTTGCCACTAAGCTCCTCTGACTCTTGAGTTTCATCTCCTTTGTGCTAAAAGAAAACCTTTGTACCTCCAAGTAATATTTGCCTCCTAACTTACCTATTTTGACCTTCACTATGTAGTGTTTTCCTAGGAAATAATACTTCCGTGTCTAAAAAGTTCTACCAAGTCCCCCAGGGGCAATGCTGGGAGCTAGTAGTGTCTGTACATTTGTGTCGCTCTTAGCCTTTCTCACCAAAATGGAGCAAGACATCATCTCTATCCTATCTCAGAGGGAGATTTCTGGCTTATAAAGACTCATTTCCCAGAACCTGGATCAGCCCTCAAATCCAAGTCTGCTTAAAGGATAATAATAATGTTATTCAAAGGATTAGTTCCCAAATTCTCTTCCCTACCATTCTCATAGAACCTAGAGACAATCATATGAATAGAATCAATATATTGATAGTTCCAGATTTCCGACAACGAAAATAAATTGTTTCCATGTGAGTTTGTTGCATTTCATATAGGAGCCAGGATAAAATGCAATTATTAATTTTCTTGGCTACTCATTATCAACACTTAATATTAACTTTGAACATAATATTATGATTTACAAATTACTTTTCACATAATTCTGCTCTTTCAGATAACCATGACCATAATGAATAAAAGCTTATTATAATATTGTATAGACTATATGGTACCTGTTATTGCCATCTAACATACTCTATAATAATAGATGAAGCCATAATTTAGTTGTTTGACACATTTTCAGCTAGCTTTCTTGATGTATAGCTTTCTGTGCAATTAATCATTAATAATAGAAGATTTTCTGCAATTAATCAATCCTTTTGCTGTTGATTCAGTTTTAGCAGTCTTTAAACCATATGAAATGTTCAAAATAGTTTGATTAAACACTTCAGATCAATTTCAAAGTCGTATCTATACATGTTTAATACTGGAGAGTAAAACAATTTATGTCGTGATTCTCATTCCAGTTTTAGCTTTTTGTTGTACTACTTATCGGACATTAAAAATTGCTGCGGTGCATGCAGCATAAGAAATTTTCAGTTTTCTAAAATAGTCCCCTGTCATTTCTCTAAGGAAATGCTGACTTGATTTTAGTCACTAAGTCCTTGCTCTGCTGAAACAAAAACAAAACTGCAGAGCTTAGTGCCACATACCCTCCTGCTGAGACCCCATCGGTCCAGGTGTTAAAATTTGGACTCTTTTTTTTTCATACCCTTGATATATGAAAACAAAACCAGAAGGAAGCTTGTTGAGGAAACTGTGTTTTAAACAGTAGTAGCTCAATCTGTTGATTTACAGGCTACTGATTTACAAGCTGTGAATGAATTGAAGCCTTCAGCAACAGGAAGCTCTGCCATTGGGAAACCCTATAGCTACAGCTGGAGCCCAGGGACCTGCTTGACTGCTTACAGGAAAACTCACTCCAGGAGCCCCCTGTAATCAGAGTTGTTAAGCAGAAGGAAATGTCTTCAGTGTTCTTACATGGCTCTTAATCAGATACTGACAGAGTGCCTTTGATCAACACATTTGCACCGTGAGGTTAACCATAGGGTTCAGTATGTCCACATAGATTTCACAGTCAGTTCCAAATGTACACAACCAACAGAGAAACTATTCAAACTCGATCCTGTTGCTGGCTCCGTTTCTGTCCTCTCAACCTCCGGGGTCTGTTGTGAGGATTAATGAACTACATTTTTCAAGTATCTTGCCATCTCTGAACCAGAACTGAGAGCAAACCATGAGGCATTGTTGCAGAGGCCTGTTTGTTACTTCTTTGATATCTCCACATGTCTTAATTGAAACCTTAGACAGTAGCATCAGCCCGCTGCCCTGTGTTAGGCCTTTAAGAACACAGTAGTGGAGAGAAAGAAACCTCAGGGAGGAATTATCTCACAGACAGAGATCACTGGTGGGTGAAATGGCCCTGGCTGTGTTATTTTTCATTTGCCAGCTTGGTTGGTATCCAGAGTCCGTGACTTGAAATGAAACTACTGTATAGTGGCAGAGCAGAGAAACAAAGTTGGTGCAGAGGTGCCTGAGAAAGCAGCTCACAAGGTGCATCCCAAATTGGTTCCGGCAAGAGTTATATATTTTTCTGTCACTTTAATTGCCTGTGAAATATTTCATGTACTTTGTGTTAGTGGACAAGATGGATTAACTCCATTTTGTTGTAGGGAAAAAGAAATTACTGGGTCTGCACTGAACTTGATGTGGGGAGATACGGGTAAGGTGATACTACTATGTTCTTTGAGTAGGTATTACTCATGACAGGATGAAAGTTTATCTCTTCAAATTGATGTATTCACCGGATAATATAGAAAAATATAAACAAAAATAGGTCGTGAAATTGTGCAAAACTACGTATTATAGTCATGTCTAAAATAGGAATAAAAAAATTGTAACAGAAAACTAAAATCTAAGAAGAGCTTTCTTTAAACTTAAATGTTGACATAGGATTGACAATATTCAAGAGTTACCAAGAAAAACAAAAGCAGCTGTTAGAAAGAAATCTGTTTTTAAAAAGTATTTACATCTACTCTTTTAAGCAGTAAATATAAAATTCAAAATATAGCTACTTTCATAGTACTTAAACTACTTGGTTTTCATGAGAAAAGCACACACAGGAAATTGAAGAATTATTTTGTATGCTCTAGTTATTGACCTGTGAAAATAAATAGGGAAAAATCAGTGAGGCAAAATAAGAGATAAGTGGTTATGGTTACTTTTTGATATAATACCTTGAAATTTAGAGTGATTAAAATTTAGTAAAGAAATTTTTTCCTTGTATTTTTTCAAATTGGCTAAAGTTATGATAATTTAGGGGAGTAGTTAACAACTTTACCTCCCAGGCATCAACATTTACTTCAGATGAAGTCTCACTCCACTAACTGGTTGAGAATTTGGATGCTATAATTTAAACAGATGAATTGCAATCTAAAGTAAGTAATTCTCAAAGCCTTTGTCTCTAGAATTCACTTGTTTTATCTTTCAGTTAAATTCAATTTCATGATGAACCAATTTTTAAAAGTCATAATAAAATATTTTTTTCTAATTAGCAAGTGTGATACTTTAATAAGGCTTAGCAAAATTGTAACAACACAACACCAGTATAATGGCAAATATGCTAAGTCAGGAAAATTTGTGCAAGAGTTTGAAATGAGAAAAAGAGATCACTGGGTGTCCTTTGAATGGAATGCTGAGCATTGTATAACTGCCCCTCTGGGATTGTCTAATTCTACAGAGGTATCCATCTGTGATAGACAGAAGTTAACCTGGAGAACCTGAAATAATGCAAATATTTCCTGGAAATGATTCCCACTCATGGCAATGCAAATGAATCTTGTACAGAAGATCAATCTTGATAATTCACATTTGAATTAGTTCTAACATCTTACTCTATTCCTCATTAATTAGTGGGTTAAATAAAATCTTTGACAACTGTTCATTTCATATTAGTATGAGAGTCACAATTTTACCTGCCGGAAAATTATATTTTAACAGACGTGAGGCAGATAAAAAGAGCTCTTTCAATTAAAATAAAATCTAAATTATTTCAGTGTTCTCTGAAAATAGCATTCCTACAAAAATAAATGTTAGATCTGCTTGCTAAAAATACTCAAGAAAAAAGTCTAGAATGTACATTGCAGAGGAATATTTTTGTTTCATTTATTAATGTTTCTCAAGAACCTAGAGCAGTGTTCTTTTGTGCACATTCAGTGTTTGTTGTTCCATACAGAGACAGAAAATCAATATTCATGAAACAGGAAGGAAAAACATAATCAAATCTAACAGAAAATAAAATATGCAAATATCAAAGGAAATGTGGAAATCTTATTTCTCCCTCCCATAAAAAATTCAATTTTAAGTGGTATCAAATTCCATATTAGAATGTACTCCAGAAAGAGTGAGGATAAAACTTTTTAAATTATTACCTGATATCACAAGGGAGTTTTAAAAAACTTTGTTTTCATTTTCTTTCTTCTATTTTTAGATAACCATTATAGAAAGCTGGCTAATTTGAAAATACAAATGTAATCTAGAGGTCTGTCAGTTGAACTCAGAGCAGTGATTCTGAAGACCTCAGAAGTCACCGGGGTTTTTTTTTCTAGTAAACATAAATAAATAAAAGGTACTACAAAATTAATATAGTGCAATAGAATCATATCATCTTTTCCCTTCACAAAACCTGTAGAAAATAAATGCGAATTAGGAGGTCAGCTTAAACTCTTTCATTTTACAAACAATTACACTTTAGGTCAACTTCTGGATCAGAAGATACCTAATTTTGAGGTCTCAGGAATGAACATCTGTATATTTCTTATCCATCCACTCAGCCAGAGTGCAGGCCCAACTATATTGTGTGACTTCATTTATAGTAGCAAAGTCCAGCCGCCTATTTGATATATCCAAACTTCTCTCACCCCACATCATGATACTCTAGCCACATAATAAATTAACAGTAAATAAAAGACTCTCCTCATCTTTCACTAAAGGTAAAATATTTATATAACTCACTTTTTGATATAAATATTTCCTATCAAAATAATAAATACAAATTCAGACTTTTGACATAAATATCGTTATCTCTTGAAGAAGCAATTTGTGAAGATTTTATAACATGATCAAGTTTTGAGAAAAGGTTTGGATTAAAAAATAAAGAAAAAAATGTGGAAACTCCAGAACATTGAGGATAAAATGTCTCCATGAGAAGGGAGAAATGACGTGGAATAGAAATGGGATATGGAGGAGGGAGTAAAACAAATGCAAAGCACCTGTGGCTCTTTTACAACTGAGAGTTTATTTCTCTTATATTCACTGAAGAGTTTCAAAGCCTTTACTTCATCAACTGTACCTAACCTTGCGTTTTATCTATATACTATATACATTTGAGAAAATGATAGTGTAATTTTATTTTTATAATTTAAGATTAAAGATCATTGATATTATCTGAGCTAAATAGTAGTAAAACCAAAGCTTAGCCAATATACCGAATAAAGGAAACAACTCAATTGTCATTATATCATGTCCACTGCTTTTCAATGAGCTCTCCATTAAGGCCAGCAATAGCTTCTTGGGATGATTTATTAAAAGCAATTGCTATTTTATATTAGCTGCTAGTTAAGAGTTCAGTGTTACTTTTTGTCAGTTTAGGAAGTACAGATAATTTTTCTTATACAAGATTTCCTGATGATAATTTGCAGAAAAAAATATTATTTGAAGCTACAAGAGAAATTACATTATGACATAAATTTCCAGTGTGTATAAAATGTATAATGTGTTGGAAGGATGTTCTTGATTTTAATCACAAAACACATCACTTTTTCATCCAAAACATTTAAGGGTAAGAAGGAGTCTTCAGAAATTCAGTGGGAGGATGGAAGATACAAGAAATAAATAAACTTAGAAAGCTAAAACATTTCAAAAGTAAATTTATAAAGTTTATCCCCCGTAATGATTTGGACAATTAAAACATAATAAAGTGACTTTATTACTGACTTAAGATATAATGGCGCTACTGTCTCAAAGTTGGCTTGGAAACTGCACAGACATACCTCCTACCAACAGGATCCTTTCCTTTTCTTTCTTTCTTTTTTAGAACTCACGTCTGTAATCCCAGCACTTTGGGAGGCTGAGGCGGGCGGATCACAAGGTCAGGAGTTCGAGACCAGCCTGATCAACATGGTGAAACCCTGTTTCTACTAAAATATACAAAAATTAGCCAGGCCCGGGCGTGGTGGTGGGTGCCTGTAATCCCAGCTACACAGGAGGCTGAGGCAGGAGAATTGCTTGAACCCAGATGGCAGAGGTTGCAGTGAGCCAAGATCATGCCACTGCACTCCAGCCTGGGCAACAAAATGAGACTCTACCTCAGGGGGAAAAAAATAAAGGCCTTTATTTAAGAATAATTGGCATAATAAACGGCAAATATTTACAGAATTTAACTTGATGACTTTTGACATGTGAATATACCTAGAGAAGTATCATTGTAATCAAGTTAATGAAAATATTAACCACCCCAAAAGGTTTCTCATGCTCTTTTATAATCCCTCCTTCCTGATCTCCCTGCCCTATCCTCTACCCTTCAGCCAATCCCAGACAATTTCTGGTCTGTTACCTATAACTATAGATTAGTTTGCTTTCCAAGGATTTAATATCAATAGGTTCAATTATTCCACATCTTTACCAGTACTTGGTTTGGTCAGGATTTTTAATTTTCAACTTTCTAAAAGCCATGTACTGGTATCTCATCCCAGTTTTAATTTGTATTTATCTAATAACAATTCATATACAGAATTGTCTGTGTGCATGTGCTTGCAGGACATTTTTATATATTTTTTAGTAAATTGTCTATTCAAAACTTTTGACCATGTTTTTTGAAAGGTTGTTTGTATTGTGATTGAGTTGCAAAAGTTATTTATATATTCTAGATAAAAGTCTTGAAAATATTTTGTCCCAGCCTGTGACTTTTCTTATATTTTCTCAAGTGTCTTTTAAACAGCAAAAGCCTTACATTTTTATAAGGTCCAGTTTATCAATATTTTATTTATTGTTTTTGGTATTTGTTTCCTATTTATAAAATATTTGCCCAAACCAAGGTCACTAGGATTTTCATTTTAGTTTCCTTTTCTAGAAAGTGTATTATTTTAGCTTTTACATTTAGGGCAATGTTCTACTTTGAGTAAATGTTTTAACATAGTGAGTTAAGGATTAAGCTTAATTTTATTGTCTGTAAATATCCTATTGTTACAGCATTTGTGGAAAACATTAAACTTTCTCCACTGGAGTTCTTTGGCAATTTTTCTAAAAATCAATTGAACAGACATGTGTGGGACTGTTTTCAGATTTCCTCTTCTATTTCACCAATTTATATGTTTGTCTTCACATCAGAGTCATGTTGTCTTGACTACTGTAATTTTACAATGAGCTAAAATAAGTTTATTTGATAATAACTCTAGTTTTAGAATTGTTATATTTATTTTCATTTTAAAATAAATATAGTTTATAATTAATGCATTCTCCAACTTTATTCTCCTTTTGCAAAGTTTGGGCCATTCTAGTTGGTTTGCCTTTTCAAATGAATGTTAAAATCAGCGTGTCAGTTTCTAAAAGAAAAGATAAATGACTAGTTTTGAATGTGATTGAATTCAATTAACATATCAATTTTGGAAAAGCAGAAATCTCAAAAATATGGAATTTTCCAAACCATGAATGTGGTATTACCATTCACTTAGGTTTCTTAATTTATCTTGGAGACATTGTGCAATATGCAGTGTACACGTCTTGCACATATTTTGCCAGATTTATTACTAAGTATTTCATATCCTTATTCTATTGTAAATGGTATTTTTATTTGAATTTAGAATTATTTTTTGTTAGCATATAGAAGTAAAATCAATTTTTGTGTATTGACTTTTATTCTGCAACCTTGCTAAACTCACCTATTATTTCCTCTACCTTTTGGTAGATCTGTAGGAAAATCCTTAGAAATTTCTACATAAACTATTGATGGCAGTGGTGACCCATCTGGAGTGGCCACTGTGAAGATGCCAGCTGCAACAGGGAGGGCATGACTGGGGCTGCACGTTCTATGGAGCCAGCGGGAGCCAGGGATCAGGTGGGAACCCTCTTCCAAGTTGGTGGGGTAGGAGCCCTATGTTCCTGGGCACAGCTGCAGGCTCCCAGCCACAGCTGGGTACCCTGGCATCCCTATGCTCTCGGGAGCCTGGGAAGCCTCCGCTGACAGGCTCACAATTGCCTACTCCTGCTGCCTGCCCTCCCCCCGCTGCCAGCGCCCACTCCAATTTCAGAGCAAAGCTGAAGCCAAGCCCGGACATTCGTTGCAACCCAGCTGGTGTCTGTATGCTCAGGGCAGTGCTGACACGAGAGAACCCCGCCGCCACGGCCCCTTCTGGGCTTCGGGCACTAACAAGCATGGAAGGAAGGCCAATGAGGTGCTGAGGGCAGCTCAGAGTGGGCCTGCAGGCACTCCTCAGCACAACACTCTGGGTGGCTTGGACAACCTGATTGATGGCAGCAGGAGACAGGCTCCTGAGCATAAAGGAGTGGGTCCCCAGTGAAGCCCACTCCCCCACCTCAAGCCCTGAAGTATGGGAGCTGGCTGTCATCCCTGAAGCCTGAGGGCCAGGCTGTCAAATCCAGTTAGAGTCCACGGCCCTCAGTGAGAACTTACGGTGCTTTTTCCCAGTCCTGCCCACGGCTGCCCATGGACCAATCAGCACGCACTTCCTCCCTTCTGAGCCCATAAAAATCCCACACACAGCCAGACTCACAGAGACATCTGACTACCAGCTGTGAGAGGGAGATACCCAATTTGAGTCTCCTTACCCATCCGACTACGTGTTTGCAGAAGAAAGAGCTCTAGCCTCTCCGAGTCTCCTGTTTGCTGAGGGCTGCACTCCTCACGACAACCTGCCTGCAGAAAGGAGCTCCACCCACTCTGGGTCTCCTCTCTGCTGAGAGCTGGACACTCACTGGGACGACCTGCGTAAAGATAGGTCAGGATGACCTGCCTGCAGATGCCCGTCCTGGGTCTCTTCTCCACCAAGGGCTGTGCTCATCAGAAGGAACTGCCTGTGGAAAGGAACTACCCACTTTGGGTCTCTCAAGGGCTATTCTATCACTCACTGTCTCCCTTGCTTACTCTCCAGCTGTCTGCATATGTCATTCTTTCTGCACATGGAACAAAAACTTGGGACCCACTGAATGGTGGGACTGAAAGAGCTGTAACACAAACAGGGCTGAAACCGCCCCCCCACCCACCTCTCCGTGACTGGTTGCCACATTGCAGGCAATGAGAAGAAGAGGGCTGCTGCCGTTTAGGGGGCCCAGATCTAGGGGGTCCCCAAGCCAGGACTCTGACACCCTCTTTGGGGCTCTGCAGTTTCTGGCATCTCCAAGCTTCTGGATGTCACTGCATTCCCCTTGTCTAGACATGAGTGCCCACAGCAGAAGCTGCTTGCAGTGCATCAGATCCAGCCACATGGATGCATGGAGCCGGCACCTGTGCCAGTGCCTGGAGCTACTGACCCGCCACAGCAGCCGGCATGCCTGGCTGTGCACAGTGGCTGGACCCTGCGCTCATTTGCACATGCACCCCTCACCATTCCATTCCTGGTTTGCCCTTGGCAGGTGTCGAATTTGGGACCATAACACAAGCCAAGTGCAGCCTGCCAGGCCAAGTAGATGGAACAAGCCCAGCAGGCCTGAGCAAAACTCGGGCAAAGATGCCAACGGCCACAGAGGTTTCTGGCTAGAAAAGCAACACCTTAAGCATCCCAAGACACTACCATGTTATCTGCCACTAAAGACAGTTTTCCTTCTTTTCAATCTGAATGTGCTTTATTTCTTTTTCCTGGTTTAGTGCACTGGAGAACACCTGCACATGTTTAACAGAAGTCAGAAATTATATATACTTGCCTTGATTTTTATGTCAAAGAAAAGTATCAGCATCTCCCATTGAGTATAAAGTTAGCTGTAGGCTTGTTCTGGTTGTTTTATAGCAGGTTAAGGAAGTTATCTCTCTCTCTCTCTCTTTTTTTTTTTTTTTACTAGTTTCCTGAGAGTTTTTTAATCAAAAACGAGTTTTCTATTTAATAGCCCACAGGTATTGCTCAAGAAATTTTTGCACAGACCTATGTCCTGGAGATTTTCCCCAATGTTTTCTTGTAGTAATTTTATAGTTTGAGGCCTTAGATTAAAGTCTCTAATCCGTATTGATTTGATTTTGCATATGATGAGAGATAGGGGTCTAGTTTCATTTTTCTGCGTATGGATATCCAGTTTCCCACCACTGTTTCTTGCAGAGATGCCATTTTCCCCAGTGTATGTCTTTGGCCTCTTTGTCAAAAATGAGTTCACTGTATGTGTTTGGATTTGTTTCTGGGTTCCCTATTCTGTTCCATTTGTCTATGTATCTTTTTTTTTTTTTAATGCCAGTATCATGCTGCTTTGATTACTATAGAATTATAGCATAATTTGAAGTCAGGTAATGTGGTTCCTCCAGTTTCATTCTTTTTTCTCAAGTTAACTTTGGCTATTCTGTGTGTGTGTTGGGGGTGTGTGGTTCCATATAAATTTTAGAATTGTTTTTTCTATTTTTGCAAGGAATGTCATTGGTATTTTGATAGGGATAGAATTGAATCTGTAGGTTGCTTTTGGTAATATAAACATTTAACAATACTGATTCCCATGAACATGGAATATTTTTCCTTCTTTTGTGTTCTTCTCAATTTCTTTTATCAGTATTTTATAGTTCTCATTACAGAGATCTTTCACTTCTTTAGCTAACTCCTAGGTGTTTAATTTTATGTGTGGACATTGTAAATAGGATTTCTTTTTAAATTTCTTTTTCACATTGTTCACTGTTGGCATATAGAAATGCTACTGATTTTTGTATGTTGATTTTTGTATCTTGAAACTTTATTTGTTTATCAATCATAATAGTTTTCTTTTGGAGTCTCCAGGTTTTTCCAGGTGTAAGATCATATCATCTGCAAACAAGGATAATTTGACCTTTTCCTTTCCAATTTGGGTGCCCTTTATATCTTTCTTTTATCTGATTGCTCTAGCTAGGACTTCCAATGCTATGTTGAATAACAGTGGTGACAATGACCATCCTTGCCATGTTCCAGATCTTAGAGGAAAGGCTTTCAGTTTTTCTCCATTCAGTATGATACTAGCTGTGGGTCTGTTGTATATGGCTTTTATTATCTGAAGTCTGTTCATTTTATCCCCAGTTTTTGAGGGTCTTTATCACGTGGGAATGTTGAATTTTATCAAATGCTTTTTCAGCATCAGTTGAAATGAACATTGAATTTTGTCTTTCATTCTGTTGATATGATGTGTCACATTGATTTGCCTATGTTGAACCATCCTTGCATCCTAGGGATAAATCTCACTTGCTCATGATGGATAATATTTCTAATGTATTGTTGATTTCAGTTTGCTAGTATCTTTGTCTGGTTTTGGTATCAGGTAATACTGGCCTCATTGGATGAAGTGGAAAGTATTCCCTATTCCCTGGTTTTTTAAAATAGTTTGAGTGGGATTGGTATTAGTTCTTTAAATACTTGGTAGATGTCAACAGTGAAGCCATTGGGACCTGCGTTTTTCTTTACTGGGAGACTTTTTATTACGGTTTCAATCTCATTACTTGTTATTGTTCTGCTCAGGTTTTGGATTTCTCCTTGTTTAATCATGGCAGGTTGTATGTGTCTGGGAATTTGTCCCTTTCTTCTAGATTTTCCAATTTATTGGCCTATAGTTGCTTATAGTACCTACTAATAATCCTTTTAATTTCTGCAGTATCAGTTGTAAGTCACCTTTTTTTATTTCTGATTTTATTTATTTGTATCTTCACTTATTTTTCTTAGTCTGGACTAAGATTTGTCAACTTTGTTTAACTTTTCAGAAAACCAAGTTTTTGTTTCATTGGTCTTTTGTATTTTTTTCACTGAAATTTATTTCTGCTGTGATCTTTATTATTTCTTTTCTTCTACTAATTTTGGATTTGATTTTCTCTTGCTTTTCTAGTTTCTTAAGATGCATTGTTAGATTGTTTATTTGAAGATTTTCCTTTTTTTTGATGTATGCACTTATCACTATAAACCTCTCTCTTTGTACTCCCTTTACTGTATCCCATAAGTTTTACAGCATGTATCCCATGCTGTGTTTCCATGATCATTGGTTTCCAGAAATTTTTTAATTTCCTTCTTAATTTTCTCATTGACCCACTGGTCATTAGGAGCATATTGTTTAATTTCCATGTATTTGCATATTTGCCAATATTCCTCCTGTTATTAATTTTTAGTTTTATTCCATTGTGGTCAGAGAAGATACTTGATATTATTTCAATTTTTTCGATTGCTTTAAGATATGTTTTGTGACCTAACATATAGCCTATACTTCAGAATGAACCATATGCGAAGGAAAAGAATGTGTATTCTGCAGCTCTTGGATGAAATGTCCTGCAAATATCTATTAGATCCATTTGGTCTATAGAGCAGATTAAGTCTAATGTTCATTTGTTGATTTTCTGTCTGGAATATCTGTACCGTGCTGAAAGTGGAGTGTTGAAGTTTCCAGCTATTGTTGCATTGGGACCTGTCTCTCTCTTCAGCTCTAGTAATATTTGCTTTATATATCTGAGTGCTCAGTGTTGAGTGCATATATATTTATAATAGCTATATCCTCTTGCAGAACCAACCCATTTATCATTATATAGTAACCTTCTTTTTCTGTTGTCTGTTCTTATAATTTCAGTCTTGAAATCTATATTGTCTGATATAATTATAGCTACTCATTCTTTTTTGTTTCTCATTGACATTGAATATCTTTTTTCAATCTTTTATTCTTGGTCTATGTGTATATTTATAGGTGAAGTGTATTTCTTTTAGGCAGCAGATAAACAAGTCATTTTTTCATCTGTTCAGCCAGTCTATGTCTTTTGATTGTTATTTAGTCGATTTACATTCAGTGTAATTATTGATAAGTAAGGACTTACTCTTGTCATTTTGTTAATTTCTTTTCTGGGACTTTTTTTTTTTTTTTTTGGTCTCCTTTCCTTTCTGTCTTCCTTTGGCAAAGATGATTTTCTATGGCGATATGATTTAGTTTCTTGCTTTTTATTTTTTGTGTCTCCGTGGTATGTTTTTTGGCTTGTGGTTGACATGAGTCTTGCAAATACGGTCATATAATCCATTATTTTAACATGATAACAGCTTAACACTATTTGCATAAACAAACAAGCAAAACGAAAATTAATACAAACTCTATGCCTTAACTTCATCCCCTTTCTTTTTAATGTTTTGTGGTTTCTATTTATATCTTATTGTACTGACTGTGTCTGTAAAAGTTCTTACAGGTATTATTTTTGATGTATTTATTGTTTAATCTTTCTAATTAGGATAAGAGTAGTTTACACACCACAGCCACAGTGTTATAATAGTCTGTGTTTCTCTGTGTACTTACTATTACCAGTGAGTTTTGTACCTTCAGGTAACTACTTATGGCTCATTAATGTCCTTTTCTTTCTGATTAAAATACTCCCTTTAGTGTTTCTTGTAGAACAGGTCTGGTGTTAATGCAATCCCACAGCTTTTGTTTGTCTGGGAGTCTTTATTTCTCCTTCATGTTTGAAAAATATTGTTGCTGGATATACTATTTTAGGGTAAAGTTTATTTATTTTTTTTCCCTTCAGCACTTTAAATATGTCATGTCACTCTCTCCTGGGCTGTAAAATTTCCATTGAAATGTGCTGCCAGATGTATTGAAGCTTCATTATATGTTATTTGTTTCTTTTCTCTTGCTGTTTTTAGGATTCTTTCTTTATCCCTGCCCTTTAGGAATTTGGTTACTAAATGCCTTGAGGTAATCTTCTTTGGGTTAAATCTGCCTAGTGTTTGATAACCTTCTTATATTTGGATATTGATATCTTTCTTTAGGTTTGGAAAGCTCACTGATATTATCCTTTTGAATAAATTTCCTACCCCTATTTCTTTCTCTACACCTCTTTAAGGCCAATAACCCTTGGATTTGCCTTTTTAGGGCTATTTTCTACATGCTGCAGGTGTGCTTCACGGTTTTTTACTCCTTTTCTTTGTCTCTTCTGTGTATTTTTAAATAGCCTGTCCTCAAGCTATTTTTTTCTTCTGCTTGATCAATTCTGCCATTAAAGGACTCTGATGTATTCTTCAGTGTGTCAATTGCATTTTTCAGCTCCAGAATTTCTGCTTGATTCTTTTTATTTTTATCTCTTTGTTAAATTTATATGATAGAATTCTGAATTTCTTCTCGTATTATTTTGAATTTCTTGGAGTTTCCTCAGTACGGCTATTTTGAACTCTTTGTCGGTAAGGCTATATATCCCTGTTTCTCCAGAATTGGTTCTTGATGCTTTTCATTTAGTGAGGTCATGTTGTTGTGGATGATGCTGATACCAGTACATGTTCTTCAGCATCTGGGCATTGAAAAGATTGTTATTTATTGTAGTCTTCACTATCTGGGCTTATTTGTACCCATCCTTCTTAGGAAGGCTTTCCTGATATTTGAAATGACTTTGGTCCTTGTGATCTAAGTTCTGTCTGCTTTCAGTGACCATCCCAAATCCAGTAATGCTATGGTTCTTGCAAACTCATAGAGGTACTGCCTTGATTGTCTTGAATAAAATCCAGAAGAATTATCTGGACTGTCAGATAGAGACTCTTATTCCCTTCCCTTCTCTGTTTGTTTCTTCCAAACAAACAGAGTCTCTCTCTGTCTCTGTCTGTGCTGAGCCACTTAAAGTTGTGTGTGCCCACAAGCACCCCTGTGGCCAAAACTACTATGACTGTTGTATTAGTCAGGGTTCCCTGAAGGGACAGAACTAGTAGGATAGATGTATATATGAAGGGAATTTATTAAGGAGTATTGACTCACCCAATCACTAGGTGAAGGCTATCTGCAAGCTGAGGAGCCAAGAAGCCAGTTTGAGTCCCCAAACCTTGAAAGTAGGGAAGCCAACAGTCTGTGGCCAAAGGCCCAACCCCCTGGCAAATCACTGGTGTAATTCCAAGAGTCCAAAAGCTGAAGAACTTGGAGTTTAATGTTCCAGGGCAGGAAGCATCCAGCACAGAAAAAAGATGAAGGCTAGAAGACTCAATGAGCCAAGTCCTTCCAACTTCTGCCTGCTTTATGCTGGTTGTGCTGGCTGCTGATTAGATGGGCTTCCTCTCCCACTCCATTGCCTCTAATGTTAATCTCCTCTGGCAACATCCTCACAGACCCACCAAGGAACAATACTTTGCATTCTTCAATCCAATCAAGGTGGCACTCAGTATTAACCATTACAACTGTGCTGGGTCAGACCTGAAGCTAGCATAGCACTGGATCCTACCCGAGGCCTGCTTTAACCACTCCCTGGATACTGCCTATGTTATCTCAAGGCCTTTGGGCTCTCTAATCAACAAGTGGCAAAACCAGCTAGGTCTGCATCCTTCACTTCAGGGCAGCAAGGTCCCCCACGTGCCAGATGGGTCCACAGGTGCTGTCAGGGAGTCAGGGACTAGAGTCAAAAACCTTATAGGCCTACCTGGTGTTTTATTGTACTATGGCTGAGCTGGCACTAAAACCACAAGATACAGTCCTTCACACTCTTCCCTCCCCTTTCCAAAAGACAAAGGAGCCTCACCCCATAGCTGCCACCACTTCTGGCCACACGAAATACTGCCAGACTCCTGCCAATGTTTCCTTAAGGCCCAGTGGCTCTTAAGTCAGCTGTGGTGAAGGCTGTCTGACCTGGGATTCACCCTTCAGGGCAGTGGGCTCCCTTCTCACCCAGGCAGGTTCAGAAATGCTGTCTAAGAGTACAGCTCTATAACTGGGGACCCCAACAGCCCATTTGGTGCTCTACTGCCATGTAACCCTGCTGGTATCTTAAGTGCAAGATAAAGTCCCCTTTTACTTTTCCCTCTGTTTTTCTTAAGCAGAAGGAGTTTTGCCCCGTATCCACCACAACTGACAATGTGCTGAGTCTCACCTAAAGCCAGCAAGTCTCAGAGGCTCACCAAAGGCCCTCAATGTAGTACCTAGGTATCACTGCTTGTTATTCTGGGTCCAAGGGCCCTTCAGTTAGCAGGTGATGAATGCTGCCAGGACTGGGTCCTTACTTAACTTTTATTTTTGAAAGATAGTTTTTCTGTATGGAAAATTTGAAGTTTTTTCTTATTCCATAAGCTTTGAATTGTTCATCCAGTAATTTTTTTATTTTAATGTTTCTCTATTTTTATTTCTGACATTGTTTTCAATAAGAAGTCTGCTAACATAATGATCTATTTCTTTTTCTTTTGTATAGAATGTGGCTTTTGTTTTTTTTTGTTGTTGTTGTTGATTGGTTTGCTCCAGCTGCTTTTCAGATTTTTGTCTTCCACACTGGTTTAAAGGATTTGATTATTAAATGTCTTAGAGTCGTTTTTTAATGTTTTTTTTCTGTTTAAGTTTTATAAGATTATTGGAAAGGTAAGTTTAACATTTTATAAAATTTGTAAATGTTTAAATCTTTTTTTCAATACAATAATTTCTTTCTCTTTTCCCCTCCTTAGTGTACTTTAAATCAAATGTATTGGACTGACTGAATTTGTCCCATAACTCACTGATATATTTTTCATTATTTTTCAGACTTTTTTTCTCTGTGTTCTATTAAAGATATTTTATTTCTGTGTCTTAAAGGTCATTAACATTTTGTACAATAGTAGTTCTTCTGGTCTTGATACCATCCAGTGTATTTGTCATTTGAGACTTTGTATTTGTCATCTGATATTTCGTATTTTCCATCTCTACAAATTTGATTTGCCTCTTTTTTCTATCTTCCACATCTCCCATTAATATATTCATGCCTTTCTTTTAACTTTTTGGATACAAGCTCTATGTTTACAGTAGCCATTTTAATGTCTTTGTCCAGTAATTTTATCATATACATCATTTCTTAGCACGTTTCTATTGATTGAATTTGTCATGAGTTAAACACTCCTGATTCTTTAAATGAATGATAATTATTTGAAAATTATTAATTTTTGTGATAGATTTTTCTTTTTACTCCTTTAAATATTTTTCATCTTTGTTGTAAGAGAGAGTCAAATTACTTGAATATAGTTTGATTCTTCTGAGGTTCATTTAGAAGCTGTTTTAGGCAGGACTAAGGTTACCTTTAGACTAATTTGGCCCAACTACAGAGGCAATAACTTGCTGAATACTTCACCTGAGGCTTCTTGCTGTCTCTTTTGCTCTAGGAAATGTCATCTATTGCCAATACGATATGAGTCTTGGTAGTTATTCTGCCTCCTTTTTTCTCCATATCAGGCTGATCAGTACTCAACTGGTAATATAAGGAGAATCTGTTCCACATCTCCAGAGTTCTCTCTGTGCAGAGTTCTCTCTGTGCATCTATCTTCTCTTCTCTTCTTTACTTTTTAAATTTTTTATGTTTGGCTTCTTCAGATGCTCAGCTCTATTGCTACTACTGGGCAATCCCAGGGCTCATGTTCCTTGTTTTTCTTCCTTCCAGGATGACTGACCTGTGCCTCCTGTTGTCTACTATATGCAAATCATTTTTACATATATAGTCCATGTTTTTAATTGTGTAATGCTAGAGAGTACATATGGTTTCTTCTTACTCCATTATAGCTGAGAGCATCTCCGCTCTATGACTCATGTAAATTAGATTCTCTCTAGCTTTGGAGCTATTTTATGTCTTGCACTTTCCATGACTGTCAGTTGTGGATAATTAGAGCTGAACACTAAAAACTATGCTTTATGCCAGGCAAGAATGAAGAGCTGTGTAGGTAGCCACCAGAAGACTTGAAGCAAGCCTTAATATTATATGTGTAGTGCCATGTCATAAAGTGAATCCTTATAGTCAGAAAGTTTGTATTCCTTCAAAATTCATATATTGAAATACTCACCCCCAAGATGATGGTATTAAAAGGTGGGGCCTTTGGGAGGAAATTGGGTTGAGGGTAGATACCTTCATAAATGGGATTTATGAGTGCTCTTATAAATGAGGCCTGAGAGAGACCCCTTACTCTTTCTACTGTGTGACAAGACAGCAGAATGGCACTGTCTATGAGTCAGAAAGTATTCTTTCACCAGACACAAAGTCTGCCTTGATTTTGGACTGCCCAGCCTTCAGAACTGTGAGAAAAAAAAATTATTTTTTTTTACAAGCTACCCAGTTTATGGTATTTTGTTACAGCAGCACAAAACAGACTAAGCAAGACAACAAGTTACTTGGTCTCCTATTGAGAATGCGAGCTATAATCCTCTGGACATGTATACTGATGAGAGGCTTTACTTCATATGAAGCAGTTAGAATTGGACCCTGGAATCTTTTCAGCTCAAGGAAATATGTCTGATTCCTATTGTCCATAGAGAACAGAGTGAAAAACACTGACTAATCTTCAAAATAATAGAATGTTTATTCAGAGCAAAGTTATCTGTCCCTATTTCAGTGATGGTGAGTAACTAATCCTTTTGATGAACTACATCAATTAAGTAAATGGTAGAACCGAACTCCAGTGCAAAGAGAAAGTGGTTTCACTATCACATACAATTAAGGAAAAAAAAAACTCTCTTTATTTCTCCATTGAGTAAAATTAGTAATTTAGGCTAGCAAAGAGCTGTTTTCTGGAAAGGGGAGAGCGGCCGGAAGAATGTGTTGGGTGAGTGAGAGAAATTTTGATTTTGAGGTTTTTGTTTGTTTCCTTTAATGATTAAAAGAAACTTATAAAAAATATAAGAAGTCATATGCTTTCCAGTTTCTCGAGTACAGATGGCTGGGCCACTGTAAATATTTTTGCAGGTTGTACAGCGCACAAGTCCACAGGGTGCCTTTTCATTATAGTCTATTAACTTCTTACTCAAAGTATGGTCCACAAACCAGCAGCAGTGATGTCACTTCTGAAAGCTTCCTAGAAATACAAAGTGTCGTATCCTATCTACTCTAATCAGAATCTGCATTTGAATAAGGTCTCAGGTGATTTGTTTATGTATGCTTACTAAATTTGGGAAATGTCTATTTGAATAATGCCCTGGAGTTGGAAAGTGCACACCTTTCCTGACAATATGAGTCATCTTTGAGAATCCAGGTTGTTAAAAGGTCTTCTGCAGACGAATACGATGACTTGCAGAATTGCATCAGGGCCTCTAGGTAGCCAACCATATGCTGTTTTTTTATCTAATACACAGGAACTCTGAAGAATGTGCTTATCTCTCCTGTTTCTTTCCCAATACCTTTGTCTGGGTTCCATCTGTCAACTTCAGCTTAAGAGTGTCATCCACAACACTGAAGGAAAAATTGCTCTAGCTCACTCAGCTGCTCATACCTTGTAAACCACAATACAAAGAACTGGCTGAGTTTCAACAGAGATATTCAATGAGAGCGGCCTGATAATTCTCAAGAAAGACAATATACACCAAAAGAATATGCAGTTTGTATTTGTATAGACACATGCTACTTATATCTTTTATCTTCTAAGTGTAATTCATACATTCTATAATAATTATCTTGTGGGCAGTTGGCCAAACTTAGTATAGATTAAAACTTGATTGGATATGTTAACCACAAGCTGGATAAAGAGAGAGAACATTCCCTTCTGCCACACCCTGCCCCCCAATTAATTTTCCCCAGCTACTTTGTTAATCCTCAGCAGTATCTGGGAAGAAGACCTGTGCGCTTCACCATACTGTCCAGCTTCCAGCTTTCTAGGTGGTCAATGACGTAGGACAAATCAAACTAAATGTGATAATCAGGACTTTTTTCACTTACTGAGATAGTATAAGCAGGAGGCAAAAATAGGCACAAGCTTTTTAATGCTCTATTTTGTTTTTACAGAATGGCACAGGTAAAGGTTGGGTGGATCAGCATAGGTGGGAGACCTTGTCAATATTGAGGATCTCTGAACAAAAGACTTTGATTGTTCTATGGACTCAAAGGTTAGGAGAAAGAAGAGGGGAAAATGTTAGGAGTGGAGAAGTACTAGGTGGAAAAAAAGTCTTAGTTAAGGCCTCCTGTATTAGGGTTCTCTAGAGGGACAGAACTAATAGGATAGATGTATATATAAGGGGAGTTTGTTAAGGAGTATTGACTGACACAATCACAAGGTGAAGTCTCACAATGGACCATCTGCAAGCTGAGGAACAAGGAAGCCAGTCTGAGTCCCAAAACCTCAAAAGTAGGGAAGCCAACAGTGCAGCTTTCAGTCCAGGATTGAAGGTCCAAGAGTCCAAAAGCCAAAGAAGTTGGAGTCGGTTTTCGAGGGCAGGAAGCATCCAGCATGGGAGAACGATGTAGGTTGGAAGACCACACCAGTCTAGTCTTTTCACTTTCTTCTGCCAGATTTTATTCTGGCCCCATTGGCAGCTAATTAGATTGTGCCCACCCAGTTGAGGGTAGGTCTGCCTTTCCCAGTCCGCTGACTCATATGTTAATCTCCCTTGGCAACATCTTCACAGACACGCCCAGGAACAATACTTTGCATCCTTCAATCCAATCAAGTTGACACTCATTATAAACCATCACACCTCCTGATAAAAGGCCTCTAAACAGAGTCACCTGTGGAATGCAGGAATGCAGGATATGCATCTGAGCATGGCTGGCTAATGGGGACATGAGACCTTAACTGCAGTTACCTTCAGAAAACTGCAATGTACTGACCATGTACAAGTCTGGTGTAAAGAGATCAGCTTTGCTGCACCCTGAGGCCTGGCAGGCAAAGTCTTATAATTGCCTATGGTCAGGCTGGTAAGAACATATGGAATTTTGGCCTGGATCTTCACTCCTCAAATAAGATGCCTGGAAACATATAATGCCAAAATATAAAGTATACTTGAGACAGAGAGTTCTGGTACACCCGTGTAAGTTTGTTTGTATGTGCCTCACTGATGAGGTTCCCAAAAGACTGAGGGTGATACTGCAGACGTCTCCTGGCAGTTCTACAAGATAGGATTCTAATAAACAGGAGTTAGGGGTCTTAGCTAAAGAGTTCATACCAGCCCAAAAGGGAATATAAAACTTTTATCTCTCAGTAGTGATTGTGTCCTTGAACAATATCACTTACATTTTCAAATATTTGCTTACTTGAGGGTAAATATTTATTTTTTTAAAAACTGTTACTCTTTTATAGCATCATACATAAAGTGCTGACAATGTGGAAATCAGTTTAACCTGTTGGGTGGTATTGAGATGAGATTTTTCCAAGTTTCTAGCTGGCAGTTTGGGTGAAGAGTGATACCCTTCAAGATAATCTGTTTTTTTTTATGCTATTTGTTTAAGCAGTTTTAGATTATATTTTGCTGATTCTGTCACAGAAATGGCTATAGCAAAGCCCCAGGACTCAATTTCTTCCAGGTATTTTCCACAATTATAGGCATAGAAACTCTCTCTATTTTTGCTTCCCTAAGTTACAGTATCTACTCCCAACACCAAGTAATCTTCCCCTTCACTCTTAACTCTGCCTTGGGCCATAGCTGCCTTTGCCACTAGGCAGGTATCACTTTGAAATCCTAAACCCAGCTTCTCAATAGGCGATCACCTTTTCCTTTAGTTCATGGAAGGGAGAAAGAGCAGTGTGGCCTTTACGAGAAGGGGCACCTTTAAATCCACACAACTTCTCTTAAACAAAGTAAGGGAAAGGAATCCCCCAAATAACTAGCATTTTATGTTCTTTTAGCCAAGAAGTGGAAGATTAGAAATATTTCCTTTGATTTAAACACTTTCCTTATTTTAAGTCATATTTCTTATATGCCAATGTTATGGAACAATTTATACTGGTAATTTTTGAAAATTTTCCAAACCAGTGAGTATTCTCATGAAGTTATGATTTAAGGACCCATATACTGCATATGAATAGTAAATATATTATAACTTTTGAAGGTGGAATGAAGTGATTTTGAGACAATGGCCATGACACTCTTAGTAATCTGACGTTTGCAGATGAGCATGGACTTTCCACAGTCAACACTGGCTTGTAAATATCATTATACAGAAATAATATTAAGTTTTTAAGTTTTCAATAGAATGCTACAAAATCCTAAGCATACAGCAAGGTCAGCAGAGAGCTAAATATATTACTTTTTCTGAAGTATCTAAATAAATGATGGCTGAAGGAGGTATAAATTGTTTTTAAGAACTCTATCTCAATCCTCTTTATCTAAAAATACTGAAACTCTTCCTGGAGAAGAAAGAGATGATAGTTTAGCTCTCCAGGTTCCCAGGTAGAATATCCCAAGGGCATGAGGACTGTGAAATGGGCTGCAAGGCTGGGAAAAATAAAGGAAGGCACTCTACCTACCATGAAGAAGATAATATTTTTAAAATTAGAGACTTTTTATGGAAGAGCTGTTTCTACTAGGGAAAAACAGTGTGTATATTGGCTAATAAAAACCTCTCAAGTTTTACCATAATGACCACTGAGGCCAAGATATGCCCAAATCAGACCAAATCCATTAAAGATCAGACCAAATCCATGTTCTCAAAGTGAAAATCAGCTTGGTGCAGCATCCAAACATGCAGAGACAGCTAGAACATTTGTCTGCTATTATGACTGGTCTAGTTCTCAGTTGTTACTATAGCTATGACTAGAAGCAGATGAGCTTTCAGGTTCGAGAAATGTGAACCAAATACATTTCTGAGGGGCATAATCTGTTTGCTACTCCTTAGATCAGAATTGATGTAGATAAAAATGAGATTTGAGTATAAAGAAAATAAAGAAGTTTAAAGGGAAATATTCACATCAGTTACACTGCATTTCTCCTTCTGAGGAGAGGAAAGCATATACAAAATTAAATCTTCCATTAGAGATCTCCTCATGGGCACATTTCTAATTTCTAACCTGACCATTTGTTTTTTTTTTTTTTGCTTGCATTTATGTCTTGTGAACACTTCCCCAAAATTAAGTCATTTAGTCTCAAATAACATCCAGAAAGAGCTCAGCATTATAATTAGTAGTGGTTACTGACATGATTCCTTTAGAATGGTTTAGGGAGAGCAACTTATGAGGTTCAAGACTAATCATGTGTCTAGTGCTATATACACACAAGGGTGAGCTTCTTTAAAAAAATATTTTAACTTTTATGTTAGGTTCAGAGGTGCATGTGCAGCTTTGCTATATAGGTAAGCTTATGACTCAGTGGTTTGGTGTACAAATTATTTTGTCACCCAGGTACTAGGCTTAGAATCCAATAGTTTTTTTTTTTTAACCTTCAACCTCTTCCTCCCCCCAGCCTTCACCCTCAAGTAGGCCCCAGTGTCCGTTTTTCCCTTTTTCTGTCCATGTGTTTTCATTATTTAGCTCCCAAATACAAGTGAGAACATGAAACATTTGGTTTTTTGTTCCTGTGTTATTTTCTAAGGATAATGCTCTCCAGTTCCATCCTTGTTGCTACAAATGATATAATCTTGTTCTATTTTATGGCCGTATAGTATTCCATGGTGTATATCTACCACATTTCTTTAACCAGTCTACCGTTGATGGGCATTTAGGTTGATTCTACGTTTTTGCTATTGTGAATAGTGCTGCAGTGAACATATGAGAACAGAAGTCATTATGGCAGAATTATTTATATTCCTTTGGATATATACCCTGCACTGGGATTTCTGTGTCAAACGGTAGTTCTGTTTTTAGTTCTTTGAGGAATTGCCACACTGCATTCCACAATGGCTAAACTACTTTACGCTCCCACTAGCAGTGAGTATATGAGTTCCCTTTTCTGGCTGGGCGCGGTGGCTCACACCTTTAATCCCAGCACTTTGGGAGGCCAACGTGGGCAGATCACTTGAGGTCAGGAGTTCAAGACCAGCCTGGCCAAGATGGTGAAACCCTGTCTTCACTAAAAAAATACAAAAATTAGCTGGGCTTGGTGGTGAGTGCCTGTAATACCAGCACTTTGGGAGGCTGAGGCCAACAGATCATGAGGTCAGGAGATCGAGACCATCCTGGCTAACACAGTGAAACCCTGTCTCTACTAAAAAAAATACAAAAAATTAGCCAGGGGTGGTGGCGGGTGCCTGTAGTCCCAGTGGAGATTGCAGTGAGCCAAGATCACGCCACTGCACTCCAGCCTGGGTGACAGAGCGAGATTCTGTCTCAAAAATAAAAAATAAAAAAGGAGTTCCCTTTTCTCTGCAACCTTGCCAGCATCTGTTATTTTTTGAGCTTGTAATAACAGCCATTCTGACTGGTGTGAGGTGGTTTCTCACTGTAGTTTTGATTTGCCTTTCTCTAATGATTAGTGATATTGAGTGTTTTTTCATATGCTTGTTGCTGAGCTTTAAAGCATGCTATGCCTATTTACTTTCTTTCCAATGGGTTATAACCATCTAAACCCACAATAAAAATAAAATATTTGTTTCTGTCTATCTGGTGTGCTGTGCTGTGCCTCCACCCTTTTTCATGCTGCTCCACTGACTCAGTCAGGCATAAGAAGACAGCTATACATTCCTTCAAGGCCAGTATTGTGGTTATAGAAAGAGGAGTTTTGGGGTGATTGTATTCATTCTAATAAATAATTAGAAACTTTAGTGTTAAGTTTCAGGGAGAAAAAGGAGGTGGTTTATGTTTTAAATACCCTATATGTTCTATTATATAAATTTTGTGTTAAAAGAACCATTTACTTACTACCTAAATATCTAACAGCTTCAGAAAAATACTTAAAATTTAAGCCATAATAGTGGTAAATATTTGTGTGTCAGGAACTGGGCTAGGAGTATTAGAAGGAAGAGAAATTGATTGGTCTTTCATGATTTTTCAATTTTGAAAGGGGAAAAGACATGTATGTAGATATAGGGAATGTGACAGCAATAGATGACAGTATCATAAATGTGGCAAAATTTTAAAGTTAAATTTCAACAGAGGAATCAGTAGAATCCTAATGTTGATAAAATGTATTCTGTAGATAGAAAAAGTGGGAATCCAATTTCATACACATTATATTTATATACATTGGGAAACTGAAGTTTTTTGTTTAATAGGAATTTTTGAGTTTGTAATATGGTAATGTAGGTGATTATAAGAAGCACGTGGAGTCTGAGACCAGCCCGGTCAACATGGTGAAACCCATTCTCTACTAAAAATACAAAAAAGTAGTTGGGCATTGTGGTTGACGCCTGTAATCCCAGCTACTAGGGAGGCTGAGGCAGGAGAATCGCTTGAACCCGGGAGGCAGAGGTTGCAGTGAGCTGAGATCACGCCATTGCACTCCAGCCTGGGTGACACAGCAGGAATCTGTCTCAAAAAAAAAAAAATAAATAAATAAAAGTAAAAATAAAAAATAAAAAAAGAAGCACGTGTAGCTAGTTCCATATGGGACATATTGAATTTGCTATCCGTACACAGAAGCTGAGGGATGACACCATGCAGATGAAAATATGAGAATATGACTCACTTTGATTGGAACTGCATAGACAGATTTGTGGTTGAACCAAAAATAAGTGTTAGTCGTTGTCATGAATTTGGAAAGCAGATGACATGAGGGCCAGGTAAGATAGAGATCATTTGAAAAATGAAGGAAGAAATTTGTTACCTGAGAAGTTATATAGAGACAGACCTAGTGGAGAACTCTACCCAGTGAAACCCAAGAAAATAAATCTTTAAAGAGGATGGAGTTGCATCAATACTGGGATGACACAAAAATCCAGGTATAAAGGATTCAAAGACAGTTACTGCATTTGGAAATCGGGTGACACTGACTTTTTAAAAGAAGTTTTGTCAAACTGTTGAAGACTACACACAGGTGACAAGTCAAATAATAAATATTAAAAAATAGAAACTCTAAGTGTAGACTATTCATTCAACAAATTTAACACATAGAAAAGAACTAATTATTTTATGTCACCTTTAAAGTAATAAACAAGCTACACAGAAAATAAGCTATTTGTGTAAAGGTTAACTTTTGTCCCTGAATAAGAAAGATAAATGGCAAATAAAAGTAAAAGCAGCAAGACAAAAGAGTAAATAATTATGAAAAAATAGGCATGAAGGAGTGGGTAAGAGTCAAAAGTGGAATTATTTCCTTGGCGGAAAATAATGGAGGCCTCTTTTTTTAATTTTATTTTTCCACAGGAGGGAATGAGGCTTGATAGAACATATCTTGCCTGATAGTTTGTTTTAAAATGGTTTGCACTTATGTCATCATCAGCATTCAGTTTTAGAGGTTTTGCGACCTTTAGGTTTAACTGTAAAGCATGGAGCCTGCTTTTCTCGTATCTACAGAAGTAATATTCTTCAGAATACTACAAAATTGTTTTGAACACTTTGATTTGGCTGATTGTGGTATACCTCTCTTTAAGAGGTGATTCCGTGCTGAAATTTAGCCCTTTGGAACAATATTTTCCCTTGTATTTACTTTATGATGAAGATATTAATTTATACAGCATGCCATTTCCCTTGAATAACTAGTAACTCTTGATAAGCGGACTTTTTCCTCAAACTCATGAAAACTGAATAATTACCTTGTCTCCATTCTTTTTACAAATGCATATACTAAAAAATAATAATAAAGGAAGAAATGTGTGAATGACAAATGATATAGATTAACACACATTTGGTAAAAAATAATATATAAATATCTATTTTTAATTAACCTTTGCCTTACTTCAAATAAAGACATAATTTATTAAAATGGGGGCTCTACCGAATGTTATTTTAAATATCATGCAAACTAATGGCTAGCCATCAATACGTTTCTCATATTGATTATATGCACACAAGCATATAAACACAGAAACATTTTTATCTTATATGCTTACTGCTTTTGTTGAAGTTGAACCCTATTTTACAGTCCAGTCCTAGAAACAGTGGCCCAGTAATTGAGTTAAGAAGTTTCAGAGTCTGTCTGCCTTTGTCAATAGAAAAAATTATTGATTTGTTCTCATTCCAGGTCGTTGGTCTAATATTCCAGTGTGGAATTGGTTCTAGATATTTCATCTCCTGCAAAAATTGGAGCATAGCCCACTCCTGTATCTGACACTTACAGAGAAGACAATGGCAACTTGTGTCACTATTCTTAGCCCACATCAAGAAAGCTCATTACCGTATGTTGTACCATTTTCTTAAAAAGATTCTTAAAGTTAAAAAGTGCCATTTCTTACAACCCTCTGCCACTACCAAGGCTAAAAAAGATATACAATTAGGTAGAACCATCTACTAACATTTATCCAGATTTAATTGCATGTTAGAGGCAATCTTCAATATTCCCCAACTGCCAATAATTCTGTAATGCTAACTAATCCCCCAAAAACCTTACTCCTCAAACTTTAATTCTTAAAAGAATCCATGTAATTTTCAAGGAGAAAAAAATAAAATAGACTACAATTAAGAAAACACTTTAGATTTATTTTTATACAAAACTGGGCTGGGTGCCGTGGCTCAAGCCTGTAATCCTAGCACTTTGGGAGGTGGAGGCGGGTGGATCACCTGAGGTCAGGAGTTCAAGATCAGCCTGGCCAACATGGTGAAAGCCCGTCTCTACTAAAAATATAAAATTTAGCTGGGTGTGGTGGCGGGTGCATACAATCTTAGCTACTAGAGAGGCTGAGGCAGGAGAATCACTTGAACTCGGGAGGCGGAGGTTGCAGTGAGCTGAGCTCACACCACTGCACTCCAGCTTGGGGGACAGAGCAAGACCCTGTCTCAAACAAACAAAAAAACACCGGGCTCAAAATCTACTAGAATCTAACAACATTTAGTCTTTCATAGGTATTAAATTTCAAGGTAGACAAGAACACATAAGCATGCTATGCAGGAAGAAGTAGAAATACAGTGGAATGAAATGGAAGATAACAAAACCGTAACCGAGTGAAAAGCAAGCCAGCATCACTACATTCTGCCATTATCCGAATTTTACCATGTACTTCTAGGTGGCAGACGTGAAGTGGCCCTGCTGAAAGAACTTTAGCATTGATAGTGCCACGTATAAATGAAGTAAACTGGGAGTTGGGGAGGAAGGTGGGTGGGGAGGAGACACTTCAGAGCAGTAGCCCAATAAAAGAAAGTTGCTAATCTAGAAGACAGGAAAGAAAATACCTCCAAAACCCACTGTAACAGAAACATGTACACATTCACACACATATCCCCAAATTATGCTTCACATTAGGAAAATGATATAAACAGAAGCAGGCAAACATACCTAAAACATACCTCCCACATTATTATAAAGTCATGAACCGCGACCCCTGCATATTTTAAAGTACAGATTTGTTAGTCACGTTTCCCATGTACTTGATCAGAATCACTAGAAACAAACACCTGGGATCTGTATTTTCACAAGTTGCACATGTGATTACTCTGTACCCTAAAGTTAGAGGACCACTGATAGTTCTGAAATCTCTTCCCATAATAAACATCAATGCTTTATTTATTAATATAGATATTAAATGTAAGGGAATGGAAGAGGAATAAAAATAAACACAATAATAAGGATTATAGAATGGGTACTTCCATTTGAATATATTATTTTAAAAAAAGCACTAGTAACCTAATGATAAGAACAATAGTCTACGGTCTTCACTCCCTCAAATTACGCATGGCCACATTAATAAAATTGGTGAGCTAAGAAGTAGAAAGCTTAAATTCTTCTATTATCAAATCAAGGAATTATTAATGTCCTGTAAAACTTGAATAGGAAACAACAGGTGCTGGAGAGGATGTGGAGAAATAGGAAAGCTTTTACACTGTTGGTGGGACTGTAAACTAGTTCAACCATTGTGGAAGACAATGTGGCGACTCCTCAAGGATCTAGAACTAGAAATACCATTTGACCCAGCCATCCCATTACTGGGTATATACCCAAAGGACTATAAATCATGCTGCTATAAAGACACATGCACATGTATGTTTATTGCGGCACTATTCACAATAGCAAATTCTTGGAACCAACCCAAAAGTCCATCAATGATAGACTGGATTAAGAAAATGTGGCACATGCCGGGCGCAGTGGCTCACACCTGTAATCTCAGCACTTTGGGAGGCCGAGGCAGGCGGATCATGAGGTCAGGAAATCAAGACCATCCTGGCTAACATGGTGAAACCCCATCTCTACTAAAAATACAAAAAATTAGCTGGGCGTAGTGGTGGGCGCCTGTATTCCCAGCTACTCGGGAGGCTGAGGCAGGAGAATGGCGTGAACCCAGGAGGTGGAGCTTGCGGTGAGCCGAGGTTGCACCACTGCACTCCAGCCTGGGAGACAGAGCGAGACTTCATCTCAAAAAAAAAAAAGAAAAAAAAAGAAAATGTGGTGCATATACACCATGGAATACTATGCAGCCATAAAAAATGATGAGTTCATGTCCTTTGTAGGGACATGGATGAAGCTGGAAACCATCATTCTCAGCAAACTATCGCAAGGATGGAAAACCAAACACTGCATGTTCTCACTCATAGGTGGGAATTGAACAATGAGAACACTTGGACACAGGAAGGGGAGCATCACCCACTGGGGCCTGTCCTGGGGTGGTGGGAGGGGGGAGGGATAGCATTAGGAGATATACCTAATGTAAATGATGAGTTAATGGGTGCAGCACACCAACATGGCACATGTATACATATATAACAAACCTGCACGTTGTGCACATGTACCCTAGAACTTAAAGTATAATAATAAAAAAGTAAAAATAAAAACTTGAGTATTGAAATAATATCTGAAGCAAATCAAATTTATAATTATTCGCTTATTTACTAATGTCTGTGTCTAAAAACAGGTAGGTAGGTAGATAGGTAAATAGAGACGGAAAGGGAAGACAAGACACACATAGAGTCAAAGAAAGGACAGAAATTCAGAGACAGAGAAAAGCATATTGTTCCATTTGTTCAAGTACAGTGTGAATGGGAGAAGAAAAAGGGACTGGTTAATAGAAAACTAGTAAGTTTAACAAGTTTCTATTTTTTAAGTCTACAATCCCAAAATTATTCTGGTGAAGATCAAATATCCACTCTTCATAAAGAAAACCAAAATCTCTTCCTGTGTGCTAACCTCACCATGTGACAGATGTCAGATATTATAACATTGTTGTCATTGTGCATGTTTACATATAATTCAAGAGCCAAAAAGTAAATAAACAAATGGGACCACTGTGCAAGCCCCAGTACAAAAGTAATTCTGTGTTCTGGTTTAGAGATTGGAAACAGATGTAAACACTTGTAATTATGCATGTTTCAGGCTGTCTCTCATGCACAAGAACAGTTGCTTTAGTTTTCCTGAAGTGTAGAACAAGAGATTAAGTATGAGTGCATTAATCATGAAATACAATTTTTAGGAAGGTCACTCACTTATGAACTTCTGGTGCCACTCAGAAACAAAATGGAAATGGAAACTGCTTGAGTCTCTCCTCTGTTTATGAAGTAGCGTAATCAGAAGGTGGAAAGGAACACTAGGAAGTGGATTTGCTCTTTGCCTCTGCCACATTTCAGCCATTTGGGGTAGATGACATTTGGGGTTTGTTTACTGATACATAGACATAATATTGGAACAAAGTACCAGGCAACAACCAAAATCAGGCATTAGCATGCATGTTGAACACCAACATCTATATTCTCTTTTTCCCTTTGTGATTGGGCCTCAATTTTTAGCTGATCGCAGTAGTTCTTGCTAAACATCCACTTTTCCTATCCTCTCTTAAAGCTAAATATGGCCACAGGACTAAGTCCTGGACAATTTCATGTACATAGACATATGTCAGACTTCCAGGAAGTCATCTTAAATGTACTTCCTCCATTCCCCCTTTCTGCATGAATGAAGTCCTTTTGAGAATGAAAGCCACATGATAAAAATGGTAGAGTATGTACACCAACAGGAACCCATGACTGAAAACCCTGAGAACACTGAAGCCTTTTTATCAACCCTGCCTGGCGTACCTCCAAAATTCTTTCATGTGATAGAGAAACAAACTTCTACCTTATTTAAACCACTTTGTTCGTTTGTTTATTAGCAGCTGAACTAAATTCTATACAAATTACACATTACATGCAATGAATCTGTACTGTGTGCTTCTCGTTGGCCAGGAACTGTACTATTTGAGGTCACAACAGTAAATAAGAATGGTCATGTTTAGCTAACAGTCTAGTGCAGAGGTCAGCAAACTAAGACCCATGGGCCAAACTAAGACCCATCTTCCACTGACTATTTTTGTAAATAAAAATTTATCACAAAATTATTATGCTTATTGTCTGTTGCTGCTTATATGCTGCAAGGACAGAGTGAATAATTATGAAAGAAACCCGATCATCTGCAAGCCAAGAATAAGTACTATCTGCACCTCACAGAAAAAGTTTGCTGAACCTGGTCTAGGAGACTTACGGAGACTAAGACAAATAAATAGACATTTATAATAGTATGTGACATATGTAATAGAAAGAGTTCTGAATTCCATATACAAGGCAGTGAATAACCTGTACTTCAGAGACTAGAAAATATTCCTTAGGGATGGCAATAAGATGAACTTGGAATAATGACTAGGAGTTAACAAGATAAATGAGTCGATGGAACATTCTAAGTTATGGAAACTGCATGAGCCCCAAACCTATTTCAAGTGAAATGAACCCTGAAATATGGAAGGACAATGCCAACCTCAGAAGTGGCTATGGAGGAAATCAGGAAAGAGATAGGTAAAGCTTAGAAAAGCCAACGCCATTGTTTACTTATTAGTGGATTTTCACTTTAAACTTAGTTGTCTTTAATTTTAGTTTAAAGCAAGGTTAACGTTTATTTTTGGATGCAATAAAATTAGATCCAAAGTGAATGAGACTGTTGCAGGGGGTGAGAGAGCAGGTGCAGAACTTGGCCTTGCGGTGACCTTGCCCACTAGTCTTAGTTGCCAAAATTAAGTACGAGTTACAAGCCCTTGGGTTAGCTGTTAAATTATAGACTCCAGGACCCACCATTCAGAGACTCTGATTCAATGGTCTGGGCTCAGGCTTAGAAATTAGATATTTAAACAAGTAAAAAAGATCATTTCAATTAAATTGGTCCAGAGGTCATACTTCTGAGAAATGATGCTTTAGTTCAGACCTATACAGATGAATTTTTCTGGGGCACTCGAATCATTCAGAATCTTACGTGACATCTGTATCTAATAAATACAAATAGAAGGGTGATATACTTGAATCTTTAGTTAGGAAGGCTTTCCAATTGGCTCTGATGTGCAATAAGGTTTCTAAAATATTGATTGCATAAACTTTGATTTTTCTTGCACAACCCTTAGGCATTCAGGAGGCACAATGCACAGGGCACAGGAGCAAGAAGCAGCAGCTCTAAGCCCACCTGATTGAGTATGAGAAGGACAATGATGATAATTTGTAACAATGGCCAATTCATGTCTCTTGCCTCTGCTTCCCTCTTTCCCATCATTTGTCTCATGGATCTCTCACCTATTCCAGGGCTGTTCCTGACTTCACAGCTCACAGAAGAGAATGTGCCTACAGAAGCTGAGTAAGTAGCTGTGTGCAGAGTCACTGTTTGATTCAAGAGCCACTTTCTTCGCTGTAAGTTTTGGAGTCACAGTCCTTCCATTTCCAGCTGTGAACTAATCTTCTGTAATAATAACTGACACGCATGTAGAATTCAGCCCTTCTAAAAACACCTTAACATACATTATCCCATTTGATCCTGACAAAGGCTCTGCAAAGTAGGTTTGGATTAGGGAATTCATTTTCCAGATGAGGAATGGGAAATGTTGATATCCCTGTAATTGGTCAGAAGAGAAACCTGGGCTTAGAACAAAATATACTGGCTCTAAGTGCACAGCTTAAGTGTTTATGGGTATTTAACATATTAAAGGGGTATCCCATTAAGAAGTGAATCCTTACAGTAGATGTAACAAAAATACACATGCACAATAAGATAGCTATTACGCAATAAATGGTCTTTCTTATCCATTTCTAACAGTCTTCCCAATACACTTAAAAATTGTTGAGAGAGTAGATGTGATGCTATGTGTTCTCAACATCATTTTTTAGAAAAGACTAGATGATGTCGTATCAAATGTCAGTTGACTCTACTACTGAGACTTATCTTCAATGATCTCCTCAACACTAACCCTGAAAACTCTATTCTCTATGTCAAGTCATGTTGTTCACAGTGTGTGGTCTGTGTATGCCCTATCTGTCTTATCTTCGAATTGTCCCAATGAATAAGCCAAGTTTTTCTCATTTGTAAGTCATTTTCTAGCCCAGTAAAAAGAAATTCTTTTAGATAGCAGAGAAAAGCCCAGACAGAGACATGGCTTTAAATGTCTTAAACTGTTGGAGTAGCACATGAGAGAGGTGAGTTTTAACTAAAGAAAATAAAATTGCAGAGCTTCTAGAGGTCCCATAGCAGCTGGCATGGAGAAACTTCCATCAGCTGCTGCTGCTGCTGTTGCCAGTGCTGCTGGAATCACAATTACTTATGCTGCTGAAGGCACCCTAATAACCTTGGATCACAGCAACTCTGAAACCATCCATGCCAGAACCACCGATGCTTTTGCTGTCCCTAGTAACCTATCGTGGTTCCCTGCGGTTTCTGCCACTGCAAGAACCAGGAACAACTAACTTGTTTTTATCTCACTTTCTAACCTCTGACGTAGTGCATCCCTTTGGTAGATGGTTAGGTAGAACCTAACCAGAAATCAGCTGGCAATGAAGCTTGGAAAATAAGTTTCCCACCTTCCAGTATCCAGTGATAAAAACAACACAGAAGAGCAAATGTGGAGGTTAGTGCCAACAGAAAATTCATGGCAGAAGCTGGTCTATCAAAAGGTTTAAAATCATCATATAGCTCATATGCTAAAAAGAATGAAATGTAAAATAATATATAATGTTTGCAGGAAATAGGAACATGTATATTTAAAAGCTATCTGTTTAAATCTTTAGTTTGTGTACACGACAGTGTAATTCTCTATATTATTACATTCCCCATAAAATAATGGTCAAAGGTAAAGCAATTACAATCTATAAATCAAAAATAATATTCTTTTAAGAAACCATTTAACTATTTTAATTTAAATAAAACGTTTTCCAAGAAAAAAATATGTACACTGTAAATATAGCTGTGTACATGTTCATATATAAATATTATGATTTTATTTAAACATCTTTCTAAATGTATATCTGGGTATTTTGATTTATATATAATCTTCAGAAAGATGTTTGAATGTAGTCATAATTTGGAATTTCAGTTTTGGCTGAATATGTTTACATTTATTGGCCCAGAGGAAGACATATTTATTTTCAGGGTATAGAAGTATAGGATTCTGAGTATTCATTTCATAAGTTGATTTGCAGTGTATAAGATTTGAAAGGGCTTAGAATCAAAGTTACATGAACATCAAAGGAACATTTTACAGTCTCAATCTGAAATGAGAAATATCTTTCAAATATAAGTATACACTTCTTAATCTCCTTTACATTACCTAAGTGATTTCCATCTGCATTTACTGCTCAACTCAAACTTGCAGTTTAGCAATGACTTTGAATTATGTACTTGGACTCTATTTGGTGCATAAGGATACACTTTATCAGGACGTAATTTTTGAGATGTCATTTCCCTCAGTTCCTATCACATCTTAAATTGGCATTTGGTTAACCCTTACCAGACATTTTCTAAAAAAGCCACAATTACAAAAACAGAAGCGTAGACCAACAAACATGTTTTGTTTCAATTAAGTTTAGTCAGTACAGTCCCATCTTTACATTAGTTAATGCAAACACGAGCTGCTGTAAGTGAACAGTAAGGTGAAAATAAACCCCCAAGAAACTTTCTTTTCAGTGGAGAATAGAGCTATGCACTTAAGTGAGTAAAAAGAGGAGGATTATGGGAAAATACTTGAAAAACATATATTTGACCAATTTCCTTTTCTAGATGACAGAAACTGGAGGACTATACCTACTACCTTTAATAAAATTAACACGGCAAAATAACAAAGAAAAAAATACTAGAAAATTCGAATTCACATGATTTATTTATTTAAACAGATAAAAGATTCTATTAATGATGCATTTACTCCAGACTAAGAAGCCACAAAATATTTTGGCAATTTCAAGAGACTAATCATGTGGACTTAGCAGAGAGGACATAGGGGAACTTTCTGTCATTTCCATGCAATTTTTCTGTAAACTTAAAATATATGGTAGAGCTCAGTTGAGAACAAAAGGAGGAAAAAACAGATGTGCTACCGATGAAAAAGTATCTCATAGGCAGGTGATTCTAAAATATTAGCCTTATTAAAGTTACCTGCAGGGCGTGTGAGACAAATGCTGGGTGGTATCCTTAGAGTTTCTGGGTACTATTTAATAGGTTAAGCAGATATAACAAGAAATTTTGAATCATCTGGTATTTTTGCATGTTTTGTTTATTTTTATATTATTTGAAGTATTAAAAGAATGGTGGCACAAAGCTATTATTTTATTAAAATATTTAGGAGAATTCCACTAAGTCAGTAGTCAATTTTAAATATCTAAGAGATGTCTGAAATTTCATTTGGAATTTTTAATTTATTAATTGTGTAAATAGTCTTACAATGGTTAGAGAAAACATCTTAGTAGTTCTTTATACTTAATAAACTGAGCGTTATACAAAGCATAGGTAGAAGTAATAGATTCATGTGCAAACACAAATTGGCACAAATGTTTTAGATGACAAATGCAGTAATCTAAAACATTCTGAAATTATGCCATAATTTTGGAAAACACCTACACTTCTATTCCTTTTCTATCTTTTATAATAGATTTCTCCCACAAAAGAAAGCACAATTAATACACAAATTATAGCTCCATGGACTAAGTATACAGGAGAAAAAAATCTTCGTGTCTCTCTTACCTACACAGAATTGCCCGACTGGGACAACCAGTGACCTTACCCCAACCTCCCAAGTAAGGAAGACTGATGCCTCCTGAGATTGTGTTTCTTGCTTTCTCCCCATCATTTCCCATAGCAACTGACCTTTCTCCCATCTCCCCAGTCATCTTAGGGCCCAGATAGATAGTCTCTTTATGATAATAGCTAGTTAATCGAGAAAATGAATACATATTAATAAACAAATGGTAGAGAAAAAATTATATTCCCTCCTTTCCAAGTAATATAAATTTATTTTAATAGTAATTACTAAGAGAAAATGTAGTGTCCTTACCTTTGATATACCTTGGAAGTGATTACAGTTATGAAAATTAATCATACTCAAATTACATTAGATTCTAAAGCAAGAATAATGAATATATTGCACTTGTAATCAATTACTACCTTATCTTATATCTGCAAAAGTCATTTACAAGGAAGTAAATCACTCCTATGATTTTTCTTGATACAGTGTCACTACAAATAAATCACAACTACAAAATTAGATAAACCATATGTCACCTCAAGCCTAGAGTAACAAATTTGTTGACAAGATCAAATATAGACTTATAGATGCCTTCTGAATAATCATTTGAGTGGAAGATGTGTCAACAAATGTCCATATGAATCATTGTTTCCATTTTCATAAAAGGTAATCAAGTTCAATGTGTTAGTTATCTAGGTGAACAATAAAACATGCCAAAAACTTAATGGCTTAAAATAACAAACATTTATTATTTTTCATGAGTGTATGGGTAGTTCTGCTAATCTAGGCCCAGACTCAGATAACTTCTCTGGGATCACTAACCTGTCTGTATTCAACTAGCTGGTCCAGATAGACTCCGCCGGGCAACCCAGCTCTGCTCCATTAGTCTCTCATTCTCCAGTTGGCTATCCTGGGCTTGTTGTCATTACGAGGCAGAATTCCAGGGAACCGTGCTAGTACTCAAGTCTTCTTGAGGCGTAGGAATAGATCTGTCATATTGACACTTCAGCCACATTCTGTTGGTCAAAGCACAATTTTTACACCCAGATTTAGGAATAAAACAGAAAGTATCCCTTAATTAAAGAAGCTGTAAAAATATAATGCAGGGCCGGGCGCGGTGACTCACGCCTGTAATCCCAGCACTTTTGGAAGCCGAGGAGGGTGAATCACGAGGTCAGGATATTGAGACCATCCTGGCTAAAACGGTGAAACCCCATCTCTACTACAAATACAATAAATTAGCCCGGCTTGGTGGCGGGGGCCTGTAGTCTCAGCTACTCGGCAGGCTGAGGCAGGAGAATCACTTGAACCTGGGAGGCAGAGGTTGTAGTGAGCCGAGATCACTATATATATATATATATATATATATATATATATAAAACGCAAAAGGTATGCATAAAGGGAGGAGTAGTGAATTAAGCCATTTTTGCAATCTATCTACTATAGTAATTTTCTCCAAACATACACATAAGTCACAAGTATAATTTCAGAATAAATTATTAAATGAATCTTGAAATACACGAGACAGATCTGAATTTCAAAATGGCTTTAAACCAGATCATTTATATAATATGTGAGGAAAAGATGGCAGCAAGCAGCTTTGAGTTGAGACCATAATTAGGCAGATTTGTAATAAATGAAATAGGAATATACACACATGCTTATTTATAAAATAATGTCAACTTAAGGAAACATTTCCAGTGGCAGAGCATAAGGCTTTTTTTCTCAGTCCTTTTCTGTTTAACACTTATCACCACTTATGAAAATATGATTATTTAAATAAAAGTTGATATGAAGCTGTAAGGGATAGTATTTTGGATGACAATATTAGCATCTAAAAAAGGCCTCAACAAGGTGAAACTAAATCAAATGCAGCAAATCTCCTCGTAGGTAAACTAAGGGACAGCAATAAAATCAAATTCCAAAATGAACAATTACAGACTGGTTTAGCTGGTTAAGCATCTTAAGGGTTTCTAGATAACAGTAACTTCAATAATAATCAACAGTGTATGTAACTTAAGTTTAAAAATATTTGAATATAGGTTACGTTATATAAGAAAATCATATACTCTAGAATAAAATAAATTTTTTCTGTACGTCAATGCTCACTTTGAATTCACCCTACAATTAAGCTCTTGAATAATATAGTTATCATTAGTTTTAGCACTATTTTTGTAATTGAATTTCAGTCAATTTTTCAGTGTCATTGAAGATTAGTTACCTGAGGCATACACATTCTCATTAATTAGTAAGGGGCATTAAAAATTGGCAATATTCTGACGCAAATAGAAAATATTGTATGTTTTACTTGCTCTTATTATAAAAACATTAGAAATGGTAGCAAATACTTATAGTATTTGCATTAGTCAGGGTTCTCTAGAGAGACAGAATTAATAATAGGATGTATATATCCTATTATTATATATACTAATATATAGTACTATATAGGATATCCTACATATCTCCTACCTATATCCTACTGTTATATATATACTAATATATAGTATAGAGAGGATATATATGATATCCTATATGTATAATCCTATATATATATATCCTATTATTAGTTCTGTCTCTCTCAAGATAGAGTGTATATATATATATATATATATATATATATATCCTATCATTAGTTCTGTATATATATAGATATATATATATATTCTCTCCCTACATATATATATATATAGGATATATATATTCTTCCTATATAGATAGGGAGAGAATATATATATAAAGGGGAGTTTATTAAGGATTAACTCACATGATCACAAGGTCCCACAATAGGCCGTCTGCAAGCTGAGGAGCAAGGAAAGCCAAGTCTGAGTCCCAAAACTGAATAACTTGGCTGGGCGCAGAGGCTTATGCCTGTAATCCCAGCACTTCAGGAGGTTGAGGTGGGCGGATCACGAGGTCAGGAGTTTGAGACCATTCTGGCTAACACGGTGAAAAAAATTAGCCGGGCGTGGTGATGGGCGCCTGTAGTCCCAGCTACTTGGGAGGCTGAGGCAGGAGAATGGCGTGAACCCAGGAGGCGGAGCTTGCAGTGAGCTGAGATCGTGCCACTGCACTCCAGCCTGGGTGACAGATTGAGACTCCATCTCAAAAAAAAAAAAAAAAAAAAAAAACAAAACTGAATAACTTGGAGTCTGATGTTCAAAGTCAGGAGGCACCCAGCATGGGAGAAAGATGTAGTCTGGGAGGCTAGCACAGTCTAGTCTTTTCACGTTTTTCTGCCTGATTTATAGTCTAGCTGTGCTGGAAGGTGATTAGATGGTGCCCACCCAGATTGAGGGTGGGTCTGTCTTTCCCAGCCCACTGACTCAAATATTAATCTCCTTTGACAATGCCCAGGATCAATCCTTAGCATCCTTCAATCCAATCAAGTTGACACTCAGTATTAACCAACACAGTGTCAGAAATAAAAACAAGGAAAAATAATATAAGTTCTGAATTGTTAATACAGACATTAAATTTTAAAAATTACTGTGGGCCACAAATTTTAAAATATAAAAACTGATGATAAATGCTCAAATATATACTCAAAGGAAAATACATGGAAGTATTATTTATTATTTAAAAGAAAGGGATAGACTTCTGGTTTCTGCTTAGGGTATCGGAAGCTGGAAAAAATGTAACTCCCACTCTCACAAAAGGAGAAATCATTATAATCTGTAAAATGATTACTGTTCCTGAATCCATCAGATTCAAAATTTTGAGGTAATCTGTTTAGAGAATTCCAAAGACTTGGGGAGAAATGGCACCATTTAGAAGTGACCTTCAGCCCCAGAGTGAGAATAGTCTCAATCCCTGAGACCCAGGAATACAGGGTTTGCCAACCATTGAGACTAAACTAGGACAGCAGAAGAAACTCCCTGACTCTCAATAGAGGATAGCAAGCACCAGGTATCAAGCAACAGCAGTCTATTTCTTATGAAAAGGCAAGAACGCAAACAAATGCTTTATGAGACATACATATAAAGGGAAATCCTGAACCTGAGAGTGAAGAAGACTTAGAGGAAAACTTTGTGGCCAAATATGCACATATAAGAAATTCTAGGATGGGTGCAATGGCTCACACCTGTAATCGCAGCACTTTGGGAGGGTGAGGTCGGAGGATTACTTGAGGCCAGGAGTTCGAGATTACCCTGGGCAACATGGCAAGACCTCATCTCTACAAAAAATAAACAAAATTAGCCTGGTATGGTGGCATGTGCCTGTAGTCCCAGCTACTCGGGAGCATGAGGAGTGATAATCACTTGAGCCCTGGAGGTTGAGGCATCAGTGAGCAGTGATGGCATCACTGCACTCCAGCCTGAGCAATGGAACAAGACCCTGTCAAAAAAAAAAAAAAAAATTCTACAGGAATTTGAAGCCAATGGCAAACTATAGCAACAGCAAAACCCAAATCCTGATAAACTTTGAATAACATTGACCTAAGTCTAAAACTATCAGACAAGAATTTGGAGCCTAGAATACCACTGTGAACATTTTATATGTACTTAAAAATAATACACATTATGGATATGGAATATTCACAATGTTAAGTCATATTCTGGGCCCCCAAAAAACTAAATCTGAGCAAATTAAATAAATGTAAATCAAATAAGATTAGACTTTAAAGTGCAATTATTTTAGAAATTACTGAGATATCCGAAAACTCCTCAAATGTTTGTAAATTAAACAGCACACTCCTAAATGCCTCATGGGTTAAAGAAGTAAAAGAAAAATGTTAAGATATTTTGTATTGAATGGAAATAAAAATACTTAGGGGGAAATTTATAGCATTAACACTAATATTAGAAAAGAAAAAATAGTCTCAAATCGTAATCTAAAATCTTTTTTTTTAAATAAAGAGAAGAGTAAATTAAATTCAAAGTAAGCAGACAGAATAAGTATCATAAGAAAATCAGTAAATTTAAAATATACAATAAAAAAGCAATGAAACAAAAAGATGGTTCTGTAGGCACAAAAACTTTTACTTCTTAGGGTATCTGGCTGGGCCTGATAATTTGGCATAAGACAGATTAACATACGAAAAGCATACAAATTTATATAAAATTTATGTGACACAGGAGCCCCTATAAGGAAATAAAGACACAAAAAACTGGTGAAACATAAATATCTTTATTCTAAGTTGAACAAACAAAGGCAGTTTTTGAAAAGTAACTAAACTATAGGGGAGGTTAAAAGAAGATAATAATTGTTTATTTATTTATTTATTTATTTTTTTTGAGACGGAGTCTCGCTCTGTCACCCAGGCTGGAGTGCGGTGGCGCGATCTCGGCTCACTGCAAGCTCCGCCTCCCAGGTTCACGCCATTCTCCTGCCTCAGCCTCTCCGAGTAGCTGGGACTACAGGCGCCCGCCACCACGCCCGGCTAATTTTTTGTATTTTTAGTAGAGACGGGGTTTCACCATGGTCTCGATCTCCTGACCTCGTGATCCGCCTGCCTCGGCCTCCCAAAGTGCTGGGATTACAAGCGTGAGCCACCGCGCCCGGCCTAATAATTGTTTTAACAAGGTCTCATTGCAGAATTCTCCTGGCTATGACTCCCCATCAAAGAATGTTTCTTTTCTCCTGGTACAGGAAGGACATCTTTCACATGGAAGTTTATATCTTCTGTTTTCAGGAAGAAAACATGAGAGATGAATGCCTGCTTTCATTTACTGTTTTTGAAGTGCTTTTAGCTCAAAATAATCCTTATACCAAAGTGGCACATTTTAGAGTGGCATAGTCTGCTCCCACTTCAAGTCTTTGAAAGTATCAATAAAATTGATAAAACTGTAGCCTAGCAACTCAAGGGAAAAAAAAAAAGAGACAAGAAGCAAATCAGCAGCAACAGCAAAGAAAGAAGGGATATCCATAAAAGCCCTAAGAAAATTGAACTCTAATAAAAGGATATCATAAACAACTTTATGCTCTTAAGTTCAGCAACTTCAGTGAAATGGACAAATCCTTGAAAGATAACCAAAGTTCACCCATGAAGCAATGACTTGAATGGCTCATAACTCTTTATAAATTAATATTTAATTGCAAAATAGCACAGAGAATATTTCAGGATCAAATAACTCTACAGGTAAATTTATCACACATTTAAGCAAGAAAAAAATATCATTTCTGAAAAAAAAAAACTCTTCTAGAAAATATAAGAGGAAACACTTTCCAGCTCATTTTTGTCACGAAGCTAGCATAATCTGGTAATAAAACCAAAGGCACTGCAACAAAACAAACTATGAAACATAATCCCTCATGAATATAGATGCAAAACTCCTCCATTAAATAGCAGTAAATAGAATCTAGCAATATATCAAAAGGTTAATACATTAGAAACAAGAGGAATTTATCCCAGAAATGCAAACCTAGTACAACTTTCATACTTCAATCAAACTAACTCACCATATCAACAGGAGGAAGAAAAAAAATAATCATCTCAATAGATGGAGAAAAAGCATTTGGCAAAATTCAACAACCATGAATGATGAAATATCTCAGCAAACCAGGAACAGAAAGCTTTTGTATATTGATGAATGCCTGCAGCAAACACTGAAATAGTAAGTACTTCCCCTTAATATTAAGAACAAGGCATGATGTCCACTATCATTATTTCTGTTCAGCATCATATCTAATATCTTTTTCTGTGCATAAGGCAGGAAAATAAATAAATAAAAGTCATTTCACTTGGAAAGAATGAATTAAAATCATCTCTATTCGAAGAGTACCTTGTTATCTATACAGAAAATCCCAATAAATAAATAAAGGCAAGGAGGCAGAGAAACATGGAATGGGAGACAAGGGAGATAACTTACGTGAGATAATTATGTAATTAAATGTTTGATGAAGAGAAAAACATAAAGATAGCAGTTACAGAAAAATGGTAGATTTAAATGCAAAATATGCCTTAGAAAATATATAGACAGAATATTTTATTAAGAAATCTGGAAGCTACTTCAGATCCGCTGAGGCAGGCAGATCACAAGTTCAAGAGATCGAGACCAGCCGGGCTCGGTGGCTCACGCCTGTAATCCCAGCACTTTGGGAGGCTGAGGCGGGCGGATCATGAGGTCAGAAGATCAAGACCATCCTGGCCAACACGGTGAAACCCTGTCTCTATTAAAAATACAAAAAATTAGCCGGACGTCGTAGCGGGCCCCTGTAGTCCCAGCTAATTGGGAGGTTGAGGCAAGAGAATGGCATGAACCTGGGAGGCGGAGCTTGCAGTGAGCCAAGATCGCGCCACTGCACTCCAGCCTGGGCCACAGAGCAAGACTCCATCTCAAAAAAAAAAAAAAAAAAAAAAAAAAAAAACGAGAGAGATCGAGACCATCCTGGCCAACATGGTGAAATCCCATTTCTACTAAAAGTACAAAAAAAAGTATCTGGGCGTGGTGTCGCGCGCCTGTAGTCCTAGGTACTCCAGAGTCGAGGCAGGAGAATCGCTTGAACCCTGGAAGCGGAGGTTGCAGTGAGCCGAGATCGCGCCACTGCACTCCACCCTAGCGACAGAGTGAGACTCTGACTCAAAAAAAAAAGAAAGGAAAAAGAAAGAAATCTGAAAGCTAGATTAGAAATGCATATTCAAAGAAACCCCACAGATAGATCAATCGTAGGCAAAACAAACCAAGAAATAAAATTAAACACATATATTTGTGAAAGATGATATAATGAAAGAGAATAAAATAAATATATAAATAATATACATAATTATTCAATTTAATAATACTAGCAAAATTAATAATTTCTATGTCAAGTAAAATGTTTGAAAATTAGATTAACAAAATTTAAAAAGAATAATGAAAAACAAGGAACAATCAGAGAAGATCTATTGAGTATTATCTTGGGCTCAGGAGGTTTTACTAATAATTTGTCTCCAGCTTTCAAAATGCAGATCTTCAGTATTAATTGTTCTTCAGTATAGAAAAAATAGTAAACTAAATGAATAAATACAAAACCTCACTAGCTCTTTTTATAAAAGCCTAAAATTTAAACATCTCAAAATATAAGCTAATATAAAGAGAGTAAGCAAACAAAAATAAATAATTAGAAACAACTTATTTTGGATTCTTTGTACAACTGCAGTTGTTCTCTCTTCCCACCTATCTACATATTTTGTGTTCATTCTAATTCTTTTAGAAATATTGGCCAGGCGCAGTGGCTTATGCCTGTAATCCTAGCACTTTGGGAGACCACTTGAGGTCAGGAGTTTGAGACCAACCTGGTCAACATGGCAAAACCCCCTCTCTACTAAAAATACAAAACAAAAAAAAACTAACAAACAAAAAATTACCCAGGCATGGTGGCCTGTGCCTGTAGTCCCAGCTATTTGGGAAGCTGAGGCAGGAGAATTGCTTGAACCCAGGAGGTGGAGGTTTCAGTGAGCTGAGATCATGCCACTGCACTCCAGCCTGAGTGACAGAGCAAGACTTCGTCTCAAAAAAAAAAAAAAAAAGCCTCAGCAGTTGGGAAACATGACCCAGGATTGATCAGTACTTATTAGTCCAATTCATTAGATACAATAACCATCTAACTTAAGCAAGAACCATGCAAGTTCTTTCCCGATTTGTTGAGCGTGCTTTGAATAGAGAAGTTCTCGTTCCACTGAGGTTTCTTAGATGGAAGGTTGTGTTGCTCAGGGTGTTGGTAGTTAATTATGGGGTTTTCCTCACAGCTGAATTAAGCAAACTGCAACACAGAGGGAGGTAAAGCCAAATGATAGGGAGAATACATAGAGCCTTGATGAGCCCCAGGAGCCAGTGCCACACAACTTCAGCCAAGTTATGCATTTCAGCTGGTTTTCTTTTGTGTTTAATTTAGCTTAAAATTTACTTTTGTAATGTTTCAATCTTAAGCATTTCATCATAACCTATATATAAGTAATAATAAAATGCTTATTAAATTTTGAATATTGCTTTACATTTATATCAAAATTTACACTTAATCTTAATTTACATTTGCATTAATTAAAACCTTAAAATATGAATACAGTTTGTGTGGTATGATCATGAATTTTTTTCCCCACATTTCCTTACTTTTATATTGTTTTAAATTTAAATTTTTTGTATATTGAAAATTAAGAAAAAATCATGCACAGAATCAACAGCAGGTTGACCTATAAATTTAATTTAATTTTTAAATACATTAACATCTATGTGAACTCAAACTATATTTTCTGTGTGCGAAATTGTCTTTCATTACAACTATTTCAATAAAACCATTATGCTAACTACTTTCCTAATGAACCACAGGTTTAATTCTATCTTGTACAATAACTCAACAGGTTGTAGTCACAACAATGCCACTGTTAATTATTGTCATATTTTGATTCCTCTTTTTTAATATATTATTAAGAATAAGATTGCTAATTTCCATAGCTTAGCTGATCTGTCATGGCTTTTGATTCTTAGTTTTATGCACAAAATTCAATTACTCAGCTATTCAGAACTAAAAAGTGTACATACCCCACTTCACTGAATTACTCTACATCCTCAGGTTTTATCCAAGATTAACACAAAGAACAGCTAATATGGAGAATTATTGTATACTTTCAGTAAAATGTGTTAGTTAATTTATTTCTAAAAGTTGTCATTTCTGTTTCTAAATGGCCCATTGTGACAAGTATCTTTAAAATGTAGGGTATTTTTTACTGAAGTTCGTTTTGAGGTAAGTATCTTGGCTACTAAATATCCTTTCAAACATTAGAAGTTTCTTGCCACCCTAAATCCTCTTAGTACTTGTAATCTACTATTAGACAGGAGAGAAGTGCTTTTGTTTTTTCTGTGACGATCATGCTTAATTTTAAAATTGTAAAATTTGTGCTCAAATATGAACTCATAAGCCTCTTTTCTTGTTACTGTAGATACCATTATAAATTATTTAGTACTCAGTTTAGTTTGCTCAGTGCTTTAAAATCCCTCAATATTCAAAAACAAAAGATTAAAACATTATATTGTAGTCATTAATAAATAAATTGTTCCCAGTGGAGAATCATATAAAATACAGTTAAGCAAATCACCTGTTTCATTATCAGAGGATCTGTTTTTAATGTGTATGCAAATAATCTTTCTCTTGTATTTTGTATTTATTCATATACACTTAGAGGTCATATATGTACATACAGAGATAGATTATTTATATAATCTTTTAGTCATTTACATACTCTCTTAGTCAATTTTTTTTACTTTCATACTATTCTTTAATTGTAAATACAATATGTTAAAATAACCCTTTGCATATGTCTTCATTTCATGTTAAGCAGAATTTAGCACAAGTCAGTTTTTTCAAATCGGGAAAAACTTCAATTTATGGCACTCTCCATACATAATTAACAACGTTAACAGATAAATTTGCTGTGGGAACTTTCAATATACTACAGGTTTACACTGTTTGCTATTTCTGTCAAGCTAGATTAATGTCTTTCCTATAAATTTAGCACCTTTATTCGTCTATAATTATTTCAGAAAAAAACGGTGATTTAGTCAAATTCACATGAGAATGTTTTGGATTTCTTTTTTCTAAAGTCATCAGTTTCAAGTGGACCATAGTGCAGCTTTTTGTAGTTTCAGAGAATAATTTCCTTTAATATTGGTGCCATTCTCACGACAAATGTTTTTTCCATATCCTGGCCCAAAGAAATGAAAAGTTTTATTTTGTAGTTCTTCTATCCCTGCCTTTTCTCCTCAAAAAACTTTTAGGTAAGCTAATATTTGGCAGCTATATTTCTGAGAATGAACTTTTTAAAGAAGTCCACCCTCCTAATTAGTGCATAACCAGCCCCCTGTTCTGCCCAGTGTGCAGCTGACAAGAAACAGAACAATTTGACAGCAATGTGTGTGGTGGCCAATGGTTCTGTGGAAGATCGGAGGAGAGGGAAGCTGAGTCTGTACCGTCTAGCAAGTGATTTTACATCAGCCAGTTTTTCTTAATAAAGGGAAATTTGAACCATAAATAGGATGATCAAAAATGTGGCTTTTATAATAAGCGCTATTGTCATTATCTCATTCTTTTGGCTTCCTAAGAGGGACCACACAAGTTTCATAGACAGGCTATTGTGAGAATCAACAGCCGATTGTGTACAGCACAGCACATATATCATGAAAGGTTTTGGATAAGGCCACTTTCTATTTCTTCCAAGTCGAAAAACTTTGCTAAATCTGTGTGATTAAGACTAAATCTCATTCAAATCCATACTGCTTCTCTCACATCTACTTAATGCGTTGAAAAGCTCTAAATTTGTAGTAAAATGGAAAGAATAGCATTTTCACTAACTCAAAAGATTTTTGTGAAAAGTGCTAAAATATGAAAAATAATTAACTTTAAACATGTTCTTAGAATATTATTATTCAATTATAGATAGTCACCAGCCCATCTTACTGCAAACTTCAGTACTAGATTTACTGGGAATGGTATCTTTGTTTCTGTTTATTTATTTTTAATAAAATATTTTATTTCTCAGGGATATCTATAATTAATATTTGGTTATTAATTTAATAAGTGAAAGTGTCTCTATACTTATTTTAGGCTGAATTTTTGTGTCTATCCCCTTTGCCTTAGTTTTATATTAGTCTTTTCTCAGGTACTATACTATGTAATATTTACATTTTGTTGTATAGAAAGCTTAAATTCATTCCTAATCTCTTGAAGGATTAGCCTTACGTAAAGTAAGTAACTGTTTGTTTTTGTTTTTGTTTTTGTTTTTGTTTTTTGAGACAGAGTTTTGCTCTTGTTGTCCAGGCTGGAGTGCAATGGTGCGATCTCAGCTCTCCACAACCTCTGCCTCCCAGGTTCTAGCCATTCTCATGCCTCAGCCTCCCGGGTAGCTGGGATTACAGGCCTGTGCCACCACGCCCAGCTAATTTTGTATTTTTAGTAGAGACAAGGTTTCTCCATGTTGGTCAGGCTGGTCTCCAATACCCGACCTCAGGTGATCCGCCTACTTAGGCCTTCCAAAGTTCTGGGATTACAGGCATGAGCCACTGTGCCCGGCCAGTATGTAACTGTTTACACAGAGTTTTTAATGGGTGTTAGGATGTTCCTGCAACCAAAAACTGACCTTTATCCCATGTAACTTATGCTTGAAAATTATTAATTTAGGCTAAATAGCCCCCTAGTGAAAGGAGTAGATAAAGTCACTATAGAACCAGATTTATTCTGAGCAAGTTTTGATAAAGATGGGAGGAAAGTCTAAAGATCCTGAGTCCCAAGAAGCTGGTAGAAGTAACTGGTGCACCCAGTAAAGCTTTATAAGGTAAAGTTTGAGAAAATAGAACTAAATTAGAAGCTGTATGTAGTTATCAATAGATGGAGTGCTTTTTAAATAGAATATGAAGAGGGGGAAACAGGGAGGTGGGAAATCAAGGTAGTCAAAATGCACAGTAAAATGACTGTTTTTCAAATTCCATTATTTTTCGTTCAATGTGGGCAGATTTAAGTAATAACATTGATGGTCTTATTTTATTTATTTGTTTATTTTTATTTAATTAATTTATATATTTTTTTGAGACAGAGTCTTACTCTGTCACCCTAGTTGGAGTGCAGTGGTGCGATCTCGGCTCACTGCAACCTCCGCCACCCCACAGTTCAAGCGATTCTCCTGCCTCAGCCTCCCAAGTAGCTGGGACTAGAGGCGTCTGCCACCATCCTGGCTAATTTTTGTATTTTTAGTAGACATGGGTTTTCACCATTTTGGCCAGGCTGGTCTTGAACTCCTGACCTCAAGTGATCTACCCGCCTCTGCCTCTCAAAGTGCTGGGATTACAGGTGTGAGCCACCGCCATGCCTTGGCCAATAACGTTAATGATTTTAATGTGACAAAATTAAGAGACAGATGATAACGCCAAGCTGATAAATATGTCTTTTTGCAGCATTTCTGCTCTTCATGTCAAGTTTTATTTTCCTTGTTATCTCTAATCAAATAGAATCAAAGAATTTTTTGTTCTAATTGAATATTTCAGTTTGCAAAATAGCATTAAAATCCACCATTTTCTGTAAATTACTTAATGAAGTAAAAATGCAGATTTGTTTGTCTTAATGTCTTAATTGAATTTGAAAGTAATATGAATGAATTTTCAGCATGTCAAATCAACTCAGTCTGGAACAGCATACTGTAACAACTGAAAGGAAAGTTCTTTTGAATCTTATTCATACTTAAAATAGAGTAATAGGACTTCCAGATTTAAAAATGTTTGCAAACCATTACGAGATAGAAAGGAAAATAGACTTTTAATTTAAGTGTATTGCTATATCTCAACCAATGGAAGAGTATATGCTACAAAGAGCTTTTAAATCCAATTCAGTTAATGAAGTGTTCATATAATTTTATTAAGCATTAACTTTTTAATATAAATGACTACTTAAACCAAACTTGGTAAACTAGAAAAGCAGACTTTAAATCTGTACTCTTAAAATGCCTAAAATCTCTTATGTATGACGTGTAATGACACTCACTGTTTCTTCTTCCTTCACGATAATTTTTCACAGTTGTTTAGAGTCTGCTTATTATATGACTTAACAAAATGTAATTTTTCCCTGACCACCCCAATCCTCAATGTTCTCACCTTGTTATTATTCCTTTTGCATTTATTATAAGTTTCCTTATATTTATTGTTATATTCTAATGGATTTATGACTGAACTATTGCATTGTACTGAAGGTCTTTCAAGATCAAGAATACTGCTGTGTCCTTTTCATAACACGTGGCTTGTTTTCCTCCTTCTATGGTTGATATCCAAAATGGTTTATTATTGATAATACTTGAGAAAATATTAACCAAGTTGAGAGTTTAAGGAGGTTTAAATGTAGAGCAAATCATCATTAATGAGTTTGTTTAAAAACTGAATTTAACCTTGATAGAAAGCTGCCTTGAAATAAATACAGAATGTTGTTAGTAATTTGCTTACTATTATTTGAGGGTATTTATTTCTTCCAGAGATTATCATTTTTACGATAAGAAAAATAAAATATAATTTATACATGTTTTCTTTAAATGTTAAATAACTAAGGTCTGCAATAAACTATAAGAGTATGTACTCTAAGTAACTTAAATAGAGTACAGTTGATATCACAGGGCGGATAGCAAAAGAAAAAATCAAGTATAGATGGGTGGACACAGTTTGCTATTTTACACTGAGTTGATTTGACATCATGACTGCTAAATGAGGCCAGTTGCTTATACAAATAAGTTCATCAGTAAATAAAATCTTTTTGTGCAGAAATATCTGAAAATCAAGGAAGTGACTTTTTTCTGAACTGGAAAAAAGATACTTCTTTCAGAAAAGTGGTCATAACAGGCAAATTCATGATAAATGAGAGATGTACACTGTGTTCTTGAAGTTGTGTTAGGGAGAAGTAGAGTTGTAACTGTGATAGGGCATGTAGCACACAAAGAATTGCGGAGATAGTGTAGTGAAATTAAACAAACGTCTTCTGGGAATCATCAAAATTTCATTGGAAGAGCTAAAACAAAAGTTTGTTTTGTTTTGTATTCGATACTTGGAGTCTAACATCTGTGGAATTGTCAGAACTGGTATTGCATTGTTAAACTTTGGAAGAATCAGTAAATTCTCTCCTGAAACAGGTGAAGAACATCCTGATTAGTTGCAGTAGTGTTTGATGACAACTCAAGATGACTGAGTGCAAATTTATTGTAAGAACGTGTTGATTATTTTAAAACATCTTTCTGTAAGCCATGAATTATCTTTCAAATTCAAATATCGTGGTAATGTAAATAAATATTTCTACTTAACAGACTTAATAGAGAGCTCTATAGAAACAATAAGTGATTTTGAAAACCTTCTATTTGATATGGAGATCTATGCTTATGAATGCCATAGATATCGAGATTTAAGGATATAAATTACAAGCATCACTTACCATGAAGTAGGAATAATCATGATAATAAGTACATTTTCTGAGGGGATTACTTAAGGGCAGTGAGATCTTCCTCTGCACTAACCACTGAGACTCTGAGTTTTTTGTTTTTTTTTTTTAAGTTAGTGGCAGAACATTATAGATTTGAGTCTACAGATGTCAGGCTCCAAAAGGTATGTAAATTTTAGATTATTACCTAGGAAAGAAAACAGCAATCTCTAGGACATAAGCCTTTTAAATTTCAACATAAAAAGTGCCATGAAAGGTTTGAGTAGGATTTACATAAGCAGAGGAGAGAAAGAAGGCAACTTCAATGAGAATAATATCTGGTAATGCTCAGAATGTGATAGCCATAAATTAGCTAATAAGTGATTTAAACTTTTTTTTAAACCTGTGGAATTATATATGATGTCCTTTTTTTCCTTTTGTTCTTAAACGAGACAGAGCTTACGTTTTTACAGTGCATTCACTGGCATATCTTTCTAGTATTTTTCAGGTGCTCATAATTCCTCGCCCTTCCCTGCTATTGCTCTAGCTCTGACCTGAAGAAGGAAAAAAGAAAATGAAACTAGATGAAATTCAACTCTTTCAGTGGCCCACTATTTCCCCAACATTGCTGCTGTTTCAAAAATCTGCTTCTGTACCACTATTGAAGACAAGGAATCGGCAGACTGGAAAGGTGATCAGATCACCACCAACCGTGAAGGAGCTATCTATAGTGGGGATGAGGCCGAGAAAAGACACCAGGGAGAGGAAAGCAGAGCACTTATATCATAGGACTCCAAAGTTGAAAATACAAGTCTGCAAAACTTAGAAAAAGAGTAGTCTTCAGAGCGTCAGGGAACTATCGATGAAAGCAGGCTGTTGATAGGTGAACAAAGGATGCCTTTGTGTGAACACTGCCTAATTAAGTCTTGCAATTACTACAAAGAGATTTCTTTTGTGTAGAGGAGAGAGACATATAAGGGTGATGTACAAGTTCAGATTGAAAATACTTATTCATATTCTTTGGGGGAAGGGCCATTTGCCTACTAAACAAAACCAATGCCGCCCATTTTTCGCTTTGAGCAAGCGTGGGGAGAGTGGGAAGAGGCAGGCTTCTAAAGTAGGTGAAATTGTTGGACATGAAAAGTGCCTTTGACTCACGGTTTCAATGGATTTAACCTTTATTAAATATAGAACCCCTATCAAAATAGCTATAAGCTGAGAGAATTGCTTCCAATACACACTCCTTTTCTTAGTAGTCATAGAAAAAACAAAGCTTGATAAGCTCTTGGGGCTGGAGTATTCTTCTCCCATATGGGAGTTATTATTTCCAGTTCAGTGTGTCTCAAAGTAAGGGTCAGGTCTCTCAGAGGCCATAGGGGTCTGAGAGGGTTAACACAGAACAGAGCTACAGAACTCTGAAGTGATCAGTGTTGATGATGGTAGTGAACTCTGAGCTATATAAACGAGATGAAAGGCCTCTACTTACCAGCCCTAGGCTTCAGTTGTCTTCTAGCAAATATTCAAATATGTTCCGTCTCCAAGAGGGGGCTCCAAACTGCTATTTGATGGCTACAAAGAACAGTTGATGAAAATCGAAGGATGCTTCTAGCCAGCACCCGAACCTATAAGCAGTAGAGCAAAGAGGAAAGACATTGACTTAGAGCAGTTCTAAATCTGTAAAGGAAGTTAGCAAACCTCTATGGAGACATAAACCAAAGCCTCGGGTGCTCCAAATATTCTGGCCCCAGAAAATGCAGACTTCATTCTTTTTGTTGGCTCTTGCAGTCTACCCCAAAACATTACATTTCAGAACAGTAACCTTACCTTAGAAGTGTCTCAGGAATCCATGGACTAAGTAAAGGGATTTTGTTCTTAACCACCTAATTACTGTCTATTTCCTGAGCCCTTTCTCATGCTCTTATAATCAGTGACAAATGAGCAAACCTAGAGGTGGGATAGAGATTTTGATGATCATTACAATCAGACCTTTAATCATTCACAACCTTAACTCACAGACTAGCAAAGGGCTTCCTTTTTTTTCCAGCCTGTTGACACCTATAGTAATTATTCCCAGGAAGGTAACTCTCTGAGGCACTATTTCTCTTCTCCTTAACTGAACAAGTACCAGCTTACACACTACCAGCATTGATGAGCAGTGACGCCCTCCTGTCAGGCAGGTAATTTGTTGGCAGAAAATGCCACAGACACTTTAGTTTCCATCTTTCAAAATTTTGCATGCAAATGAGGCTTAGTAATTAGTGCTGACCTTCCAGTATTACAAGTTGTCAATCAACTGTGCATCAGGTTCAAAGACTCTCTGCCTTATTTTATGCAAACCACGGGCATATGAAGCATCCCTGGAGCGATACATGTGTAAGAGGGCATTGTTCTAAAAATTAGCCTACTGAAAGAATTCAAGGATCTACTCATGGAAGAACAACATGCTTAACTTTTAAAAAGCAGTATTTTTCAAAGCACTGTTCAGGAAACACTTGTGTCAGTATTATCATGGTGTTTGTACAAGTTCAGATTCTGAAGCCATACTCAGGCCTGCTAAACAAGAATAACTGCATATGAGACCGCTGAATCTACATTTTATACAAGCGTCTTGCGAAAAGTCCCTAACACTAAAGCTTGAGAGTGATTAGTAGAGGCACGCATTCATAATGGCAAGGCCAGAGAGAACTTTTCCCCGTCACTAAATCCAATAAACATTATTACATATCATTTATGCAAGATGTCACTATGTTTATTAACACATGAGCAAGGTATGGCACTTGCTCTCAAGGATTGGTTTATCAACCTAAGAAACATACTAAATCAATGAATATAAAACGGAAGCTGTAGAAAACTATTTTTAAGAGTCGAATACACGGTACACACTAAGGGAATGCCATAAATTTGAAAGTATCTGCTTATTTGCTCTGTCTACAGTAAGATGTACTCTTAAGGTTATATGTATTTTACATTTAGCAGTCAAATTTATAATCAAAACCGTAGCACAAATTTTAAAGATATAGTCTTAAGCCCAGGATCAACTAATGAAATGCTTATTCTCTGGCAATCTGTGAAAACATGTACTTAGAAAATTTTTTTTTTCAGATAGGTGCAAATATAGGTGAAATATTTGAAATTTAGCCTATCAAGGAATCTGTAACTTTTCTAAAAATGCCTGTTTCTTAACCAATACATGATAGCTGATTTATCACACTCTTTTATTTTTGAAAGAAATCAAAGACTGTCCAAAAGACTGTTGAGATTTTTCCATCCGTGGAAAAGGGAACATCAATAGATTAAACATTTATTAGCAGAAAAATAGAATAATCTTCTTAAATATTTACAAAATGAATAAATCAAAACTACCGGAAACTCAAAAATGTGCATATAGTCTTAGAAGGTTTATTTTACAGCAGGATAGTATATGGACATTTTTACTTATTTGTGTTTGTTTTATGAGGAATTAAAATTTTAATATTGCTAGAGAAACATTCATACCATTCTCACCATCAAGATCATCTAGGCGATAAGGAGTGTCCAAAGAAGCCTATTTACATTGACTGAAATTGTTACCTAACCTTTTTGAATTGTAAATGTATGAGGCCTGATTATTTCCCACTGTGCAGTGTGTTTCTCTTGGGCAAGGTCTAACAACTAAAGAGCCATTTGCTTGTTGAGAAAGTGCTGAATCTGTAAATGCTGACTCAGCTGGGCAGGAGGTGGTAAGATTAATGGACACCAACTGTAGGGAAAAGCAGTCCGTGAGTGTTAAGGGTCTTGGTGGGAGAAACATTCCCCTAGTGAAAGAGAGAACACACACTTCGCCCTTCCCTTCACCCCATGGCCAGACATCCTGTTCTATATGTTTCAGTCCTGTGTGGTGGTACTATTGGAAATTTATATCTCTATTCGGTAATGATTCAATCACACCAACTCATCACACATCTTATCATAAACTTTAACTGCCGTGATACTTTTAAATGGGGCCAGTTTTATTTTCATCAATAACATATGAATTCTGCTTAAAATAATAAGCACAATTGTAACAGTCTATCAGACTACATATGAAAATAAGATATACTCAAGGGCATTTCTTTAAGTACAGCTTAAAATACTACAAGGTATTGAGGAAAATACTGAATAGCCATGCAATGTAAAGGGATAACAATGGATTAAAGGAAAATAAATGTCATACCACCTAGCTGCTTTTTGATCCTTTAAGATGTATTTAAAATGTGCATAGTGTGAGATGATAGAAACGTGAGGGGTTTTCTCTGTTAGACAAAATATGATTCATATTTTAACGGAAGTGCTCAATTGTATTTGCAGTCAGAAAAATAATACACATCTTGCATTTCACATTTACTTTTCATCCAGGATGTTTGACATATTAACATATTTCATTAACATCCCAAAGAGTGACAGTAATAGAGCAGCACTGAAGGGATTAAACAATGTCTAGCTCACAATTTGTGAATATGAACAGTTCAATTTCAACACATCACTTAATTCAGTTGACATTTTAAAATATTAGAGTTTTACAGGTACAAAATGCAACTTGCTAATTGTGTAAATATTTACTCAGTATCTACTATGCGCCAGGTGCTGTTTCTAGCACCTGTGGATATAGTAATAAATAAATGACAAATCAAGTGTAGAGTCATGCTATTGTCAAGAGAGGGTAAAAAGGAGAGTTATACTATTTCAAGTCAAGTTAGATATAATTAAGAATAAATGTCATCATTCTCTGGTTTTCCTGAAAATAAGTAACGATTACATTTTTTTGTTTCTTTTACCTGACTGCAGTTTTTGCCTTTACACTTTTCCTTTGTAAAGTCAGTGTTTCATGGATAATATCGTGAGAAACAAAGTTAGGGCCTTAAATAAATTAGTTAAATTTCTCTCAGCCTTAATTTCCTGGGATAATTTATTAGAGTTTTCCTGATGAGATAAACTGAAGTTTCATTTATGAAAAAGCACATTGTAAACTGTATAAAGACCAAAGACTTGTAGTCTAGCAGGGTTTTGTGGGCTTCCAGGTGAAACTTATCAATGTTAAATCCAAGAGAAAATATTTCAGTGAAAACAATTTATAGACAGCAACCACAAATGTGTAGGAATGAGGAAATTTTTGAATATTTCACTTCTAATTTCTTATTTTTTCAGGTCCACTTTTCTAAGTAGGTGGTAAATGTTAGTAATAAAGGGAAAAATCAGTAAATATATTTCTCCAGTTGAAAAAGTTAAACTCAAAATACATACATATGTATAGTAACTTATAATACCTATAAGACCTCATGTTTTACAAGCCCGTTGTAAAATCTCTCTTTTATATTGCCTCAAAGGAACAAGTCAAGAATGCAGGCACAGGAAACCCATAGTGAAATTTGGTTGAGTTATGACTAATGGTGCTATGAACAATTTGTCTTTAGAAGAACATCGAGTAGACTAAGATTTTCTCTGTTTTCGTAAAATGTTTTTATTTGTAATCATCCTTTTAAACATAGGTATATGTATTGTCTTCTACATCTATCTGACTTAATTTGCAGAAAAAGTTGGATGGTATATCCTGATTGTATTTATCTTTTTAAATCACTTCTCGTGGGAGTGCTTTTCTTAGCAAAAAGCATGATGGAAGATAAATTCATTCCACTTGGGAAAAGGTTCAGATGTCCCTGTTGTTTAGTAAATAACTAAATGAAGCAATAAGTAACGTTATCACTTTCTATAATATCGTCATGTTAATACAAACATGTTCTTCCTCCAAAAATATTAATCAGTGTTAACTGTTTTGAATATGTCTCCCACTTAACACTTTAAAATTTAATCTCTAAACCATTATCTTCTTTCTGGTTCAGCAGGAAATTCTGCCTGTCATTAAATCAGTAACCCCTTATGTTTATGAGTAGCAAGAACTATAAAAGCCAGACTTATGTGTAGAGTAAAACCTGTCTAATTAGTATCAGTCGTCACATTACTGTATGTTGACAAGAGTCTTTCATAGGTTATAGTATTTTGGCATATGTAATGGATGATACAATGTAGAATAGTTCATCATTATTATTTTATCTTCCTGATATAACTTCTTCTCAAGCTTTTCTTTTTTCCTTTCTTTTTTCTTTTTAACATTTCCCAAATTACTTGCAGCATTCTGACCCATAGGTGCCTCATTCTTCCTTCTTGAGGAGAGATCACAGGCAGTACTAAGTTTGAATATGTTAACATTTTTATATAGTTGAACTTCGTACTTCCTCTTTTACAATTGTGTCTGTTGCTTTAGATCTGCTTCAGAGTCTGTAATTCACTGTCCAGGATAGGAGAAATGCACTGAAAAGTGTATAAAATCCACCCACTGTAAGTACAAGGAAAAAAAAAAGAAAAAGTGGTGGAAGAAATAAACTATTTCTAATAATACAATCTAATAGTTATTTTAATGAAGTCACCACAACTTGAAATCCACAAGCACGTTTCCTGGACTCAAGTTTCTAAGATTCTACTCTGCTATTGAGAGAACAATAAATAATATAATTGGGCTTTTTATTATGACAATAAGGCAATATATGTGTGATAGTCTTTTTGTGCAATTGAAAATAACTTCCATTTTTGTGTAATTGATAAGTAATTATATTTCCTTTTCAAATACAAGGCGGTATAGAGTTTTTTTAACAATTATCTTATATAATGTTAAGGTAAATATACAATGCAGATGAGCTTATTTTTAATCCTTTGAATAAGAAAATAATTTTAAATAAATAAATAAAACATATGTATGTAGCTATTAATTGCAAGGTTAATTTTGAGTAAATGAAATCAATTAATTTAAATAAACCACAGTAATTGGCATTTGAAATGTCAGGTCCAGAATTCTTTCTTATGTTGTTTTTGATCATGTATTCTGTACTAAATTTCAGCAGAAGTTAAATTAATATGTTTTAGATTTTAACTCATTTATCTTATTTGGTTACATGTACCTTACTTCTTTTTGTATTTGTAACTACTTTAGATTTTTATGACTTATTTTCTTTTACATATAGTTTGGAGTCTAGAATATAAAATGGAGTAACAAAAAATAGGCTAGTCTGTCACCGATTTGCTTTGTGGAATTTGCTATCACTATTGTGCAATATATCGTAACACATTCATTCTGGGCATCTGTTTTCTTCTTTGCCATCATTTTAGTAAAACTTCTGGCTGGAGAAGACAAAATGTGAAAGTGGTTAATGAGACAAAAATATATAAACATATACATTTTCCTGGATGATGATAAGTGAGAGTGTTTAAAATGCACAATACATCATTCAAAAGTTTATTTTTAAATAATCACCCTTAAGTGAATTTTGATTAAAACCATTGGTACGATATGAGAACAAAACTAAGACTAGATTATATACTCATCACAGATCAGGAGAAAAAAAATGAAGGAAAACCTTTCATCTTACTATTTGCAACTCTCTCTATTGACAAAGGCTTTATTACAATCACATTTTATGCCTCATTTATTATGGTTTTAAGTACTTTTTCCTAGAGACTCCAACCTAAGGGAAAAAAAAACATATATTTTCTGTAGGTGATTTCTCTTTTTTGAGTACACTTCTTTGCTCTTAAATGCAAATTACAACACACTTTTTAAGTCAACTGTTTTACTTGCCTACTCTTTAAGTCTTAGGAAGTTACAACCTGTACATGGGTGAAAGATTATAATACAAAGAATACTTACAGAACTCAGATATGTCAGTAAGTTCAATTTAGGTAACAAGTTATGGCTTAGTCTGTTTTGTGATGCTATTACAGAATCCCCAAGATTGCGTAAGCTGTAATAAATAGAAATGTATTTGGCTCACAGTTCTGGAGGCCAGGAAGTACAAGACTGAGGGGCCTCATCTGACAACGGCCTTCTTGCTGCGTCATTCCATGGTGGAAGGACAAAACAGTGCATGTGCAAGAGATAGGGAAGGGAGCCAAACTCTTCCTTTTATCAGGAATCTGCTCCCGCAATAACCCACTGCAGTGATAATGGCATTAATCCATTCATGGTGGAAGAGCCCTCGTGACCTAATCACCTTTTAAAGGCTCCGCCTCTCAGCACTGTTGTATGTTTTTCCAACACATGAACTTTGGCAGGCACACTCAAACCGTAACAAGTTACTTAGATAATGTCTGTTTCTGGATTTTTTGTTCATTGTTTATTGCTGTTTTATTTCTGAGTCACATGGTTTTTATAAGATATGAATTTATTCTAAATTTGTACTTTAAGAGAGTTAAAAAAATACTTTTTCTGTTCTAACTCTCAATACAGAATGCAATGTTTCACTTCTGGTAACCAAAATCTGTAAAGATTTCTCCCCACCAACAACCAGTTCTCTAGCAGATACCAACTGGCTGTCATATAATTCAATTCAATTCTGACACTATATACAAGGAGTAAGCATCAGATCTCACAGATGAAGTACTCAGTCCCACTGCATTGCTTCAGTTCACACG